>NC_139237.1:61420719-62020719 GCF_977018435.1 Lepisma saccharinum
GTGTACACGGAATTAACCGCGCGGACACAAAATAACTCCCGCAGTTTCTGTTAACTCTGCCCGCAGACAAGTCCTCTTTTCAGCCGTTGTAAGGTTTTCAGCGCCGTCGCCCAGCCAATCAAAATTCAACTCGCGCACCAAAGAGAACTCACATCCGGGGCCGCGTCTTTGGTAGACATTTAAAGCGCTATTCATATGTTTATGAGCGAGTGAGCGAGGAAAAAGAGAGAGAGAGCGAGAGAGGGTGATGGTTCGGCTAAATAAACAGTAACTCAAGTTGAGAACCTACATCGGAGAGAAAGCAGGAGATGATGCGGCTGTATCAGGGGATAAATAGGAAGCAGAGATGTATTTCGAGTTGGAAAGAGAGTAACGTTACACTGCTTCTTTCCCTGAGAGAACTGCGATCTGTTTTTCTCTTCCTCTAAGAGAAATTACATTGTATAACGACCCACTTTCATTTCTTGTCCGCTGTGCTTGAAAAAGTAACGTTACCCTCATGTTTAATTGAAAACATAACGTTATCTTAATCTGACTTCACTTGAAAGAAGGAACGTTGCATATCCCTTTCCCTGAAATAAATAGCGCTTCGCTTTCTCCTGAAAGTGAAATCTTTTTATTTTCCTTCTTTTCCCTGACAGAAACAACTTTGCATTTTTCCTACCTTTTCCCTGGTAAAAGAGCGTTCCCCCCTCCCCCCATTTGCCCTGAAAGAAAGAATGTTTCATTCGCTCCACCTCTATCCTGAGAGAGAGAACTTGCCCTTATCCCTGAAAGAAGGAACGTTACACCCCCTCCCCCCCGCTTTGTACCCCGAAAGAAAGAATATTGCATTCGCTCCACCTTTTGCCTGAAAAAGAAACAAAAACGCTTCTCCCTGCAGTAAGGAACGTTACATTTTCCCCCTCTTGTGCCCTGAAAGTAACATTGTTGCATTTGCTCCATCTCTTTCCTGAAGGGTAGAATTTGACTTTCCCCTTGAAAGAGAAAACAATACAATTGCCTCTCTTGTACTCTGAAAGAAGATTGTTGCATTCGCCCTATCTTTTCCCTGCAAGAAAGAACCGTTCTCCGTGCAATAAGAAACGTTACATTTCCCCCCTCTTGTGCCCTGAGAGATCGTTGAACTTGCCCCTTTTCTCATTGAGAGAAGGAACGTCACATTTTCCCCTTCTTATGCCCTGAAAGAAAGAATGCTGCATTTTCTCCACCTATTTCCTGACGGAGAGAACTTGCCCTTCTCCCTGAAAGAAGGAACGTTACATTTTCCCACCTTGTGCCCTGAAAGAAATAATGTTGTATTTGCTCCATGTTTTTCCTCAAGGAGAGAACTTGCCCTTCTCCCTGAAAGAAGAAACGTTACATTTGCTCCTCTTGTGCCCCCAAGGAAAGAATGTTCCATTTGCTCCACCTCTTTCTTGAGCGAAAGAGAAATTGCCCTTCTCCCTGAAAGAAGGAACGTTACATTTTCCCACCTTGTGCCCTGAAAGAAATAATGTTGTATTTGCTCCATGTTTTTCCTCAAGGAGAGAACTTGCCCTTCTCCCTGAAAGAAGAAACGTTACATTTGCTCCTCTTGTGCCCCCAAGGAAAGAATGTTCCATTTGCTCCACCTCTTTCTTGAGCGAAAGAGAAATTGCCCTTCTCCCTGAAAGAAGGAACGTTACATTTTCCCATCTTGTGCCCTGAAAGAAATAATGTTGCGTTCGCTCTACTTTTATCCTGAGAGAAAGAATATTGAACCTTACGCGTACACATATCTGTCTGTGTGTGTGTGTGTGTGTGTCTGTCTGTCTGTACGGATGGTGGTGGAGGGTTAAATAATTGCTATCTGCTCTATTATTCTGTTTTTCAATATAGAGCAATTCATTTTGCTGGATAAGTTCTGCCTTAGGTTATTTTCAAACCTTGCATGATGAATCCTGGATTCGAACGGGGAACACTCGACCTGTTTACATAATTCGCCGATGAAACCTTTTGAGAAAGGGGGGGGGGGGTCTTTTGAGTGGTTGCCGACCGACAACATAGAGCCGCCATATTGGCTCTTTATCATACACGGCGGCCTCTCTTCTTTCTTCTTCTTCGACTCCTTTATTCATAGCCGCTTCTTTGACAGACTGTGCGAGGGGTGCATGGTTCATCTGGCACCCATCCAGGCCATTTAGTTGCTCGTCTAAGATCGTGCCAGCGTTGCCAACTCGTCGTAATTAGTCGAGATTTAGCGTTGAAATGTAATGCGGACACCTTGCTTTAGTTCAGGTCTGGTCAACGCGCCGTATTTGTGGAAGAGTGATCTCGTTTGCACGTGTGGACTGCGGAGCGTGCAGCGATACTGTAGCGTTGTAAAGAGGCTTCGTCGGTCACGTTCGTGCAGTGAGAAGCCTCTTGTTATTGGATTCGTGAGTCAAGGTGTAGCGTGGCATTGTAATCATGCCAGAAGAAACAGAAGGTGCTTTCTTGATAGAGTCTCACACTTGGAGTCTCAAGGGTGCCTGGGTATTCAGGAATATGTACTAATTCACTCTGCCACAGGTCAAGCATGTACTATGATATAGCTGTATCGCACACCATTTCAAAATTGTACCAAAATTTGCTTTTTACCATTGAATGTGTGTTCAGTACGATTGAAAACACCCTGTGTTTGTAATCAAGATCTTAACAGCCTCCTCGATCTAATGTTCGAGCCATGTCTCGTTTCAGAAGGTTCCGAGTTCGACTACCCGGAAAATAGATTTTTTCTCTCTCTTCAAACTTTCGGTACCGATTAGCCTATAGAGGTGGAGAAGCGACGTAAGTCATCTTAACGCAGCTTCGAATCGGACACAGCCATCTCAAACATCGTCATTTGCTGCAGTTGCTCGTCCCCCCCCCCCCCCGCTGTGCCGTACCTGCAACGTTCTTTCGAGTGTTAGGCTCATTCTTCTCAGAATTTTAACCTTCTCAACGGTTTATCATCCATGTTTGTAGATCATGACAGTGTTTTAACACATGTTTTTAGTTTTTTGAGAAGTATGGGCCTTATACTCTTGTTTGAGGAAGATCTTAAACTTTCTTTGCCTTTTTTAACGAGTTGTGTTTGTTCTGTGCATTTTCCTTTACAGCTTGCATTTTTAACCATCCTCAACGTGTTCTTTCCACCCATGTTTAACAATTTAAAAAAAAATTAAGTTCAGGGCATTATCCCCCCCCCCCCGTATTCGTAGAAGGGTGCAAAATGGCCATATGCGCCGAACCACCCCAAAATTTCAAATCAATCTCAACCAGATTGCAAATACAAAACTTGAACAGTACTTTCTTTGCATACAGAGGCTGGCAACACTGACACGAAAAGCAGAATAAGAAAAAGAAGTTTGTTCTTATTATAGTGCATCAGGAGAATACCTCGCAATATGGCTCCAAAAAATTAGAGCAGCCTGGATGCGTGGAATCATTTACAAACCTCGCACGCACACACAAAAGAACGTAGATATTTTCTGTTAGATAGGAATCGTCTGCCGTGATATTAATTGTCGGCCCTCCATCTGGCACGGTACAGGATGATCACATGTGGTCCGCAGTCGCCTCTGAACGACGTTTGACTTTTGCCGTCGCGTTGCGTAAGCTTGTGGTGCGTATTCCGTAATAATCGCTGTCATTGCGTCAGACTTGTGGACGTCATTTGAGCTCGTGATGGCTTGAATTGCGCGCAAAGGCGGAACGAAGCAAGTATTACAACTGCTTCTCCCTTCTGTCACATATTTAGTTTAATCCGTTTTTCTTATTTCCTCTTTATAGTTTATTTTGTACCGTTCTTGGTGCTTTCCGTCATCTTGATCGTTTCTTTCTTTCCCATGTTTGGTTCAATTTCTTCCTTATTCTGTCTCTCTCTATATCGATCTTCTGTTTCCTTCTCCGTCGTGTCTCTCTCGCTTCTATATTTTTCTACTTTTCCGTCTTTTTCCATCTCACTTCTTTGTCTCTTTCTCTTTGCTTTATTCCTTCTCCTCATGTTGCATCTATCTTTCTCTAAATAGCATTTTTTTCTCCCCCCCTCTCTCTCATTATCGCTGTTTTGCTTGCTACTGTTTTAATGCCCTTTCTCTCTTCTTTTTCTGTCTTTCTTCATGTCTCTTTCTGTTGATTTATTTTATTCTCCCTTTGTCTATCTTATTCTCTCGTTTCACTGTCTCTTACTTCTCTGTTCTTTCTGTCTGTCTCTCACTTCCTTTATTTCTCCTTCTCTTTCCCTATATCGATCTTCTGTTTCCTTACTTCTCTCCGTAGTGTCTCTCTCGCTTCTATAGTCTCAGCTTTTCTCTTTCCCCATCTCACTTCTTTATGTCTCTTGGTCTTTGCTTTATTCCTTCTCCCCATGTTCATCTCTCTTTCTCTAAATCCTTTTTTTCTTTCTTCCCCTCTCTGTGTCTGTTTATTTGTCTTCTTTTCGTGTTCTCTCTCTCCTTATCGCTGTTTCGCTTGATACTGTTTTTCTACCCTTTCTCTCTTCCTTTTTTCTGTATTTCTTCATGTCTCTTTCTGTTGACTATTTCTTTTATTTTCCCTTTGTCTCTCTTAATCTCTCGCTTCACTGTCTCTTACTTCTCTTTTCTGTCTGTCCCTCGCTTCCTTTATTTCTCCTTCTTTCTCACCTTCACTATTTTCTTCTCCTCTCTCTCCATTAAAGCGTTTCTTTAATGACACGTTGACACAACCTCAACCAAATAAATTTTCGATCTTGTTCCCCCATCATCTTGGGACCATGGACACATGTTTTCTTAAGTGTGAGAACGGCGTAGGTAACTGCAATAAAACTTCGATATAGTAATTATGAAGAAAGAGATCAATCTAATATAATCAGCTATAGTCGCTTAATTTTTATCGGAAACAAAGAGAGTGTGCCTAATGCAAGGAATCGTTAGTGTTAGAGGTTCCGTGCAAATATCCATCTACAATGACTGAGGAAAATCACCGCAAAACCTCTGGATGATTGCCCACGGTCTTTGAAGCGCTGACAAACACCACAAGTTAGAAGCAGACTGAATGGAAGGACAGAAATCCACACACACACACACACACACACACACACTAAATGAGGAGATATAGATACTAAAACTTGCCAAATATTCACTAGGAAAGTTGATAATTACTCCACAATCAACTTAGTGCTGAAACTAAGTGCAATATAGATTCTATGAGAGTATCTGGGAGAGGATAATCAAGAGTAAGGCACACGATTTTGGCAAAAGTTGAGTTTCATTTTTCTTTATTTTACAACGCTTTCGTGCCACTTTCAGCTGATCGCTAAGTTGGATGAAGGTACAAGCATGCACGGCCGTCACATGAACCTCACAGATGATTATACTGGCTGTGATCCGTGCGCCAGAGCCCGTTTAGCCTGCAAAACTACATCCCAGATTGTGCTACGTGGAAGAGAGATTGGCATTTGAGTTTTTCCAGGGAAGGTCCCTCTTTGCCTGTTCTAAGAGGAGATATGGACATTAATATAGGTCAGGAAAGCGTTGAAACGTGTGATATCGGACCTAAAATGTTGGACTGAAAAATGTATAATATACTATAACAGCGTATATATATTTTTTTTTAAAAAAAATATTGTTGTGTGCTATCCCTGTGTGTTTGTGGCTTCATCTGTATCATCTTATCATCGTTCATCCCCATCTTTGCAATTAGCCAATTAGCCATTAGATACGCACTAATATTCGGGCAGTAAGGATTCAAAGAACAGACCTGTCTTTCAAAAAGTAATTAAATAGATATTAATAGAGGGAAACTATTGTTTTTTACGTTTTATCAAATGAATGCACAATTTAACTAAATAAGAAAACATGTCAATAAGCAATGAAGGACTGATATGTATTCATAGCGAAAGCAGTGTTTAGGAAAAGGAACACTGCGTATCGGTGGGAGACAGATTACAAAACTCTCTGTTCGGTGGAGGGACGGAGGGGCGGGGTGAGAGCTCCCCCTGTAAATTTGGCAACGAAACTCTTTTCTTCCGGAGGAGGAGAAAGAATCGCTAGTGTGTGCCCGTGGCAGCTCGGCGGTTCTTAAGGTTAACCGCGAATTGCCTGCCACCTGGCGGCGAGTTCTGTAATTTATCAGTTGTTTTTCTCTCCCGTCCCCTCTCTTCTTTCTCTTTTTTTTCTTCCGCCAATTCTCTCCCGCCTTCGGCAACGGGAGATTGTGTTTCGCCTGCCGATAACTAACGTTCCATCGGCAATATTTTTTCTCTCCTGGAAGGAAAAAAATAGGAAGGTCGCGGACTGGGTATAACGCCCCATTTGCGCTTACGTCGTTCCAAGATTAGTTTCCATGCTTAGATGCACCGGGGTAAAGAAACCCACGCTTTCCCGAACACCAGGGAAGGAAAAAGAACAGTCTTGAGTATAGTCAACTTGATCCCACAGCGCCCCTAGCCGTGCGGATTCCCGAAATCTCTCGCGCACGATGTCACGGATTAAGCTCCTCCCATGTTTCTCTTTCCGTTCTTCTGCGCGTGCTTCTGCGCACATTCTCGTCTATTACTGGTTTCGCAACCCAATTCAGGACTGTTACCAGTACGGCTCGAGTAATGCGTTATAATTTCGGCAATTCTCTTTGTTCACGAGTCCTTCTCACTTGGTCTCACTGAAGGCGTAGTAGTATCGTCGACATCTTAAATCAAGGGGTCCTGGGTTCGATACCCGCTGGAGATGCATGGTGGTTCGGATCCCACTTTAAATTGTAGGTCCAGTCCCGGATAACCCCACCGTGCCTAAAGTGGACTTAGAAACCGAAATAAACAGAAACAGGAATACTCCTTCTGTTCATTTTCAGCGTATGTACGAGGATGGTTCATTAGGTAACAAGGTGTTGACATAAGGAATATGTTTCTTCATCCAATATTGGTAGCTCTTATACAGTTCTTGCCTTTTTTACTCAGTGTTACTTGCCAATGAAAGGTGAACTACATTGTTGAGACTATATGACGATTGAAAGTAGTATAGGATGCACTACATGAAAGTGAGTGAGGTTCTCATTTGGGTGTCTTCATAAAGTGCTCTTTTATGCTTTTGTGGATGTAAATAAAGGATGAGGCAGTCAAATGAGAAGATTTAAAAAAAAAAACACAAAAAAATAGAGAGAGAAAATATTAGTTACTTTTTGAACATGAATGTACTGTACATGAGTGGAAATTACTAGTGTACCTCAAAAATGTTCATTTTTTTGAATATGGTGTCCTTGGTTTTGCACACATTGTCGGAGTCTCAGAGTAAATCCGCCCATGACGCTTCATAGCATCTCCAGCGGAATGTTGTGGATCTCTTGCCGATTTCGCTCCTTCAAATCATCCCTGGTTCTTGCAGGGTTGTCCTTGAATACCTTGGATTTGAGGTAACCCCAAAGGAAAAAGTCAGGAGCCGGTAAATCGGGTGAACTGGCAGGCCACGGAATATCGCCGAATGTGCTGGTGAGACGACCATGAAATGCGAGTCTAATCACATCCATAGACACTCTGGCAGTATGTCTAGCTGCACCATCTTGCTGGAAGAGTGCTTCTTCAAGTGGGTCATAGTCATCGAGGACAGGCAGAAATAAGGTTACCAATATGTCAGAATAACGTCATGGGCGGATTTAGTCTGAGACTCCGACAATGTGTACAAAACCAAGGACACCATTTTACTGAAACCATATTTTTAAAAAAATGAACATTTTTCAGGTACACTAGCAATTTCAACTCGTGTACAGTACATTCATGTTCAAAAATTAACTAATATTTGCTTTCTCTATTTTTTGTGATTTTTTTAAACTGATTTTTATTTGGTCACGGACTCCAAGGTACAACATTACTGCATATACCGTATACGTTTTTCATTCATTCCTTCCTGAATGAAGGAAAAAAATATTATGAGTAGACAAAGCAGTTATCATGCGCAAGTATTCAGTCTGAACTGAACTGCAGTTGCTACGAGAGGGTGGTGTCTCGTACACCCAGAACCCAAAATATGCCGTTAAACATAATTGTGTGTTGGCACCCAACAGCACATTTAAGTGCATAAACTTCTGTATTCTGCATCAGAATACACACAGAAATGCATGAAAGGGTACTTTTATCTGCTGCACTATAAATGCATGAATTGAGAAGACCAGACACGATCATTTCATAGGGGAAAAGAAGAAACTTAATGCATTTTGATGTCTGTGGGAGGGAACGAGAGAAGTTGTGAGCAACCGATTCAAAAAAAAAAAAAGAGCACGGAAATTAAAAAAATATATATATTAATATTTCATATTCCAGTTCCCCTGCCAACACTGCAACAAGTTTGACATTGAATCGTCGATTTTAGCGTAACACACATTAGCGAACATCCAACGAGTACCTCGCTCTTGTTCTCGTGCAGAAAGCACCCTGACGTGACCCGATTCGCCAAGCGGTCCGGCCACCTCACGGGCGAACTAGCTCACCTCGCATTGACGATTGCATATCTCCGATTTATCCTAACGATGCGTAAGAGCTATGACGTCAGCATGGCTTAATACCCGCGCCTTGTTCATTAGCGCTATTAAAAAGTCTTGGAGCTGCTTCCGTTGACAAGAGTCGTTGGAGGGAAAGGGTATAAGCGGACGACAAGGCAGTCGACCGTATACTATGAAACTGAATCCGAAGATCCGAGTAATGCTAGAGCATCAGAAACCCAGCCTTCCTGTTACAGTCGGTTAGGCGATGTTTCTCTGGGTGAACAAGTGCATTAGTATCCTGCCAATGGTGGCAACCCGTTTATCGTAGAATTCCCTCTTCCATAGGGAAAATAATCCCTTTCCCTCGCAAAAATTCCCTTTCGCAAGTGCACGACGTTCAGCTTAACCAAGATAAGAATGTCTTGCGCGAACTAAAGTAGACAGACATTTGTTATCTTCTCTCGCTTCCCCTTTCTCTCGTCCTTTTGACAGCGCTGCACAATTTGGCAAAGCAAGAAAGCGGTTGCAATGCAAGCAGCTGATTGCATCGCCCATGCTCCCTGCGCTCGCTTACAGTTGAAAATACGACTGCAGCGCCACAGAGACATTGCTATGTTGGTCAAGCTGTGTAATAGTTGTTATTATTGTGCATATTATTTTGAAGATAGACAGGAACATATATGCATACAGTCCCCTGGCCATGAATTTTTTTCGCACAGCGCGCTACGAGGCTACGAGATTGGGTTTGGATTTCCCGGCCACATAATTTGCTTCTAGACATGGATTCACCAACCGGCGAGAAAACAACCAATCAGCAGTGCCGGACTGCGATCATCAATAGGGTGGTGGAACTTTATTGGTAGTGAGGCCTCTTGAGTAAAATATAATCCCCCCCCCCCACAAAAAAAATTAACCGATCGGCAAGTTTAGAATTGCATTACGATATAGGTTACACTGGAGTAAAATAAGCTAAGTTAGCAATGACGGTATGGGAGATACAAATTGAAGTCGTAATATAAGCTATTAACTCGTCGACTTGAGAATTTCTCTTGTATTCATAGAGAAGCTATTAGTTTAGAAGAGTTGAATTAAAACTGTAAATTATTATCATCATCCAATCAATTATACATAATATGTTTCTCATGTCTTTCAGGACTCAAGAAATTTGTTTAAAAATATGTAGAATAACATCGAGTTTCCAGTTCTTCGTGATGCTTCTAACTAACAAAGAACAATGATCTTGTGTCGCCATCTATGGTCAAAAAATAGAAGCTTTACAGGTCAAAGAATAATCTAAAATTTGGAGATAATACCATAAACTAGATTGTTCTTGTCCTTCTTTTCGGCGCCCTTTGGGGAACAGGGCGTCATGTTAAAAGGGCACACTGGGATTTTGCCCGATGTCCCAGTCCGGCTCTGCTAATCATAACCAGGATTGTCAAGACACTTCTTAGCTGTCCTGACTATTCACGATGTTTTCGGATTCATTTCAAACGTAGCCAACCAATTATGAAAATCGACCTCGGAATGTAAGTTCGCTCTGAATTCATCGGAAATTTTTCAGGTGACAATTTCTCGATGTTGACAAATTTATACTTGAACTGACATGGGAAATATTCTTCAAAGTCCATGATGAAAATATCCAAGCAGACAAATGCACTTGCTAACAAGTGGGCGGAACCTCGGGAAGTTCTTCTCGACCACTGATTGGCTGTTTTCTCGCCGATTGGCGAGTCAATCTAGAAGCAAATTACGCATCCCGGCCTGGGCATGGGTGTTCTTTGTCAGAGTCCCCTCATCAATTTCATCATGTCATCCCTCATCCTCATCGTCGCGTTTAGCCAAAGTGACAGAAAAGCGACGCCTGATAACAGAAATCAATCAACCAATGAAAAACAATCCACGAACCCGGGTGGTTTCCGATAAGGAAAGTATCGGTAGGATACTTTCCCTGCATATTGGTCTTGTCACAGGGTCCGCAAGAATGCAGCGCGAAATTTTCGCCTAGCCTATTTATCCTGGAAATTATGCAAATTTCAAACTTTATTTTTATTTTGCACCAATTTTGCACGAAATACTTTATTTTGTGATTACATAACTTCAAATTTAATATTCTGATGTAATTCTTGAATATTCTAAAGGAAATTTCTTGGTAAATTGATGCATATAATTGGAGAAGAACATTTACACACCAATATTTTGGAAAAAAAATGTTATTTTCAAGTATCGGTGGAATCTGTATGAGTGTCGGTGGAATCGGTATGAGTATCGGTATCGGTGGGAATCTGTATGATTATCGGTATCGGTGGAATCGGCGTGAGTATCTGTATCGGTGGGAATCTGTATGAGTATCGGTATCGGTGGAATCTGTATGAGTATCGGTATAGGTGGGAATCTGTATGAGTATCGGTGGAATCGGTATGAGTATCGGTGGAATCGGTAGGAGTATCGGTATCGGTGGAATCTGTATGAGTATCGGTTGAATCGGCATGAGTATCGGTATAGGTTGGAATCGGTATGAGTATCGGTGGAATCTGTATGAGTATCGGTGGAATCGGTATGAGTATCGGTATCGGTATGTTATTTTCAAGTATCGGTGGAACCTTTATGAGTATCGGTGGAATCGGTATGAGTATCGGTATCGGTGGGAATCTGTATGATTATCGGTATCGGTGGAATCGGCGTGAGTATCTGTATCGGTGGGAATCTGTATGAGTATCGGTATCGGTGGAATCGGCGTGAGTATCTGTATCGGTGGGAATCTGTATGAGTATCGGTATCGGTGGAATCTGTAAGAGTATCGGTATAGGTGGGAATCGGCATGAGTATCGGTATCGGTATGAGTATCGGTGGAATCGGTATGAGTATCGGTATCGGTGGAATCTGTATGAGTGTCGGTTGAATCGGCATGAGTATCGGTATAGGTTGGAATCGGTATGAGTATCGGTGGAATCTGTATGAGTATCGGTGGAATCAGTATGAGTATCGGTATCGGTGGGTATCGGTATGAGTATCGGTGGAATCGGCATGAGTATCGGTATAGGTGGGAATCGGTATGAGTATCGGTGGAATCGGTATGAGTATCGGTATCGGTGGGAATCTGTATGATTATCGGTATCGGTGGAATCGGCGTGAGTATCTGTATCGGTGGGAATCTGTATGAGTATCGGTATCGGTGGAATCTGTATGAGTATCGGTGGAATTGGCATGAGTATCGGTATCGGTGAGTATCGGTATGAGTATCGGTATCGGTGGAATCGGTATGAGTATCTGTATCGGTGGTAATCTATGAGTATCGGTGGAATCGGTATGAGTATCGGTATCGGTGGGAATCGGTATGAGTATCTGTATCGGTGGGAATCGGTATGAGTATCGGTATCGGTGGGAATCGGTATGAGTATCGGTGTCTGTGGATTCGGTATGAGTATCGGTATCGGTGGGAATCGGTATGAGTATCGGTATCGATTCAAAGTGGTATTGCCTCAGCCCTATAATTTCCCTCTGTGAATAGTATGCAATACGATTAAGAAAATTTTGAATGAGAAAGGGTGAAGTTAGTATGTACGAAATAGGAGGAAATTACTCTTTTCCCTCCTAGTATACTAATTAGGTAAATTCCCCTGTGTAGAGGGATATTACCGTTCAGATGGCAACACTGCCGTGAGACGCTCACCCACACCTACACAGAGATAGATAGAGATAGATGGGGAGAGAGAGAGAGAGGAAGATTAAAATCAGTGAAGGATTACGCGGACGATTCACTCCGGAGGATAGGAACACGAATTGTGTAAACAAAAACACCGGCAGCTGTAAACTCGCCTTGACTCGTTGAGCAGCCCAACGGAGGCTGGTGCCAAGCTTGTCGGCAAATGCTCAGCAAAGTGGAAGCCGGGGAAGTAAGCCCCTCGGCTTGTAAACATTCGACAAATGTCAACGCCTTAGCTCTGGGAGTGTGGTGAGGGCGTGTGCATCCGTAAAAGCAAGGGCATGTAGTGTGATTTCGGAGGGAACACTATACAGGGCGTTTCTGTGAGGTTTTACCCAAATTTCGTTATGATGAGTAAAGTAGTCCTATTAAGTGTTTAATGTATAGAAAGGATGGGCAAATTTTGAAAATTGAAAGAAAGTGATAAAAATAGATGATGCCGTTTAATAGCAAAGTACATGAATCTGTATGAAACCCAAGTAAGAGACTTGTAAGCATTCAATAAATGTCAACGCCTTACCTCTGGGAATGTGGGGAGGGCGTGTGCATCCGTAAATGCAAGAGCATCTAGTGTTATTTCGGAGGGAACACTATACAGGGCGTTTCTTTGAGGTTTTACCCAAATTTCGTCATGATGAGGAAAGTTTAATAGAAGGAATAGGCAAATGTTTCAAATCGAAAGATATTGATGGGAATAGAAGTTAAAGTCAACTGATGCTGTAAATGCCATCATATATCTAAGAGCGAAGTACCTGAACTTATATGAAATGGAAGTTTACAATGTGTTCACCTCCTAATTGGTAAAAAACCTGAGCTCCGTGGCAGAACAGCTCTTTGAGTGCCAGACATGCCAAGCAGTTGACGCGTGGTCAGCGCATCCAGTCCCATCGCCGCTGTTTTCTGTCTTTCGAGACCTTTTGGATCACACTAACCGTTCTTCTGCGCGAATCCCTTGACATGTCCTTCCCGGACGTATGAACAGACTGTTGAAGTACACTATCCCGCCTGATAGATATGAATCTTGGATGGAAGGGACGAGATTAATGGAAGTGCATGAGAGATATATTGTGCTGTTACTGTGATTTTATTTGTGAGTTTCGTTATGATGTACAACTTTGGTTCTTTTCAAATTGCATAATCAAGATAAATAGATTGTGAATTCATATGTTAAAACGTAAGTTCTGTGTTTTTGGGTCTATTTACTGCAAATCTTAATGTTTTCCCGTGCCCTGGGAGGTATCACGCGTATACCAATATATAGTCTCATGTTGCTCATTCTCAATTTGTATTGAGATAAATATATTCTTATGACTATTCATAATATCATATGGTTCACTCTGGCACGACCGTGTCACCCTGCATCGCTCGTTTAAATCTGGACCTTATTTCCATATCAATCAGGGCAAGTTGCTATTTACCTATCAGCTGTAGTAGGTGTCGGAACGTATTACAGCTGCGCAAATCCTTTTTTCCTACCGCACTTGACTCTTGTGGAAATCCAAACAGTATTTCCCTATCAGTTGGTGCGGGTTGTCCCTATCATGTATGGGTATTACCATGCGATTTCGTACACACAGATGCACTATGTAGACTAGACACTGTTGACGTCATCAAGAGTTCCAAAATGCTTCAGATCCCGTTTCGGCGACACTGACAGACAATTCCACATAGATAAAACGGCCACAATGAAAACTCAGGCCAAGCTAGAGCTAGTAGCTCTGTAGTAAGAATGGCCACAAATCAGGATTTCAAATTACCCGCTTTCCGTTTTGGCTGCAATGGATAATTCGGAGATCCTGATAGTGCAGAGTTGATGAAGGATTTGTACACAGTGAAATACGAACGTGACGAATAAAGGGATATGTGGTTAGCCCATGAAACTGATAAACGATAAAACTATCCTCATAATGCACACATTCGGATATCCGGACATATTCGGATAATTCTAATATCTGGATAAAATTTTATCCGGATTCGGCCATGCACGATATGCAAGAGACCCTAGTTCGAATCCTAAGCTTCCAATAGAAGTCGAAATTGGAATCGAATAGGATATCCGTGAACTACCTTGATTACAAGGCGACACTGTTAGCTACTGCACTATCGAAGTTTAAGTTTCTGTAGCTAAATGTAGTTTTCTTAACAATATTCCAGTTCTATACTCTGTCCCAGGAATCTCTGGAGCAAGGGAACGAGAGGGAGGATAGCATGGAGGGGGCAACGCGACTGCAACTACCAGCCGCATTGCAACAGCGAGCATTGCTTAAGTCCGCCCACTCCCTTTCTCCCCTTATCTACCGCTAACGTTGCTCCACAGACTCTGGGACAGATTTTAATATGCCATACATTTGTAACCCACCGTTCAATTACTTACTCCAATATGTAGCTCACATCCGTATCAATCGATGATAAAGTGTTACCCTATCCATTAATAAATCTCCAGGCATTGTATTGATTTCAAAGTATATGCCCTATTTTTCTCGATGTTCAGTTGACGGAAATCAAGAAAAATCTATGTCTTTTACGTTAATATTTATTTTATCAATTTTTTATGTTATCATAGACGGAGGTACTATTTTTCAAGACGCAGCAGCCCCTCCCCCTCCTTTCACCCTGGCACACCATCCAGCAAGTGAGGCGTAGAGCAACGGCGATATTAAACCCCCTGGTGAGCAAACAGCGACGTTAAGTCAACATGCCCTGCGTGGTGAAGAAGCGGACTCTTATAATGTGCGCCTCAGCTAATTAGCCTTGCTTCCGTCTCTCCTCGGCGGAAATATCATTAACGTTAATTTCTTAGGTTTGCCTTGTGTTCCTTCTCCGGTGTCGGTTTCCCCACAACTGTGGCAAAAACACTGCAATTAGCTTCACGCTGTGCGTCCGGTTGTCCGTCGGCGATCCCGCTGGGCGTGGCGGCACCCGCGGAGAAAAATATTGTGAAGTTGGAACACTGATTTCTTAACCGTTCTCTTACGCTCACAGATTATGGTGGAAAATTTTCTGAGGTTGCAACACTTGATCTGGTGATATATATTTTGAGGTTGCAACTCTGATCTGGTAACAATTTTCTCACATAATGCATTTCTACACAATTATTATCATAAACGAAATTAAAGGGTCATTTTCTATGAATCGTAGTGCACCTAGCACTTATAGTTCCTTAAGTAAGAGACGAGTCACGTGATGTCAATTAATGGCTCGTACGTGCAAACAAATCGACCAATCGGCGTTCTTTATACTGCAATAATAGCATGTATTACGTCTCTCAGTGCCACTAACTCCGGAGTTATCCACATGACATGCTATGTTCTGGGTAAGCAATGGACTGAGAAACATGTTTTGTTCGACATGTTCCTTTCCTGCAGCCTTATATCAAGATTGAAAGTTCAATTTCTTCTTACTTAATTCTCATATGTGTAGGACCCGTTATCATGTTTCATATATTTTTGCTGCAATTTTTGCAATCACTCTGTACATGAGTGCAAATTTTATTGCATATTTCTTGTTCTTGGAGGTAAAAGCGAAAAACTGCGGATGCAAAAACCCGTTCCAATCAGAGATAAGGGTTTCAGTATGCTCTGCAGCGAATAGTCTTTCTCCTCTCATCATTGCCATGTGATCATCGTCGCGATTAACTTGTAGAGTTAGAAAATTGCTGAAAATACTACAACTGATACTGAAATAACATTGGGGGGGGGGGTGTTGTCGAAATGTCTTCCCATTGCCCTAGGTTCAAAGAATATTGGCATGGAACACATGAGTTTGATGCTAGTATACAGTCCGTCTGTTTTGATAGCGACCATCGACACAAGCGCGCATGCGCTAACTGGATGAGTCCAGTGGAAAAATAGGGGTGATGGCTTCAAGGGGAAGCAAGTTCCGTGAAAATAGTATTTCTGCCACTTCGAAGGGATCTGTTGCAGTCGTGACCACCATCACAAATCTTGTTTCTACCGACTTCCCCTTTCAGGATTGGATACGTCCACTCGAGTTGGGCTCGTCTGGCACCGTGGAACAGTACACGCACATTCCCGAGCAGGCAAATGTGTGCGTGTTTGTTCGATTCCAGATAGCCGTTGCATTTGACGACAGAACCCCGCACTGTAAACCCAGAATTTCAAGCTTGTCACTCAAACGTCCGAACTTCAAATCCCACTACCTTTATCGCCAATGCATAATTTACACCCCCCACCCTTATTCTTCCCTCTCCCCAATCAATCCATCCTCGAGTTCCCTTGCTTTGCGAGAGCGAACTCTATACGGTAGTGTTATGCTTGCGTTTACTCTTTGAAGGCCATGTAACAGGTTACGAATAAGAACTATCTTTGCACTATACTGACTCCTTACCGTTCCTCACACGAAGGTACAGTCGCCAGCAATAAAGACACCTAAATCCTGAACTAGTCGCTACTCTGCCGTGCGTGTTGCTTAACTCTACGGATATGATAGACCTTCAATAGCAATGTCAGGAGCTAAGTGTCCAATTTTTTATTGCGTGTAACTGTACATTACCCTGCAAGAAATATCGATCCAATTTCTGATCATCTTTGATAATTTTCTTCAAGTCCAGTTTCCTCTGAGTCTCTTACCATCACGTTCTCCAACAAGGATCCCGTAACCTTTATTTTCCTACGCATACGCTCTACGTGTCCTGCCCAGGAAGTTTCCTGAGGTCCTCTAATAGTATTTGTATGTTAATACAGGGTGATTCATAATTCCCTCCAAGATTTCGAAGATTTACAGTACAAGAATTATAACACATACGGAAAAAAGATCCATATCGGTACATAAAGAATCTCTCCAGGTTTGGTAAGTACCTTGCAGGTGCTTGATATGTGCACCCCTGGTGACGCGGCATAAACCAATCCTGAAATCAAGTTCCTGCCACACGCGTCCCAACATATCAAAGGTAGCGAGCCTCCTTGAACATGTTGTACCACGCACGAATCGTCTTGTCTATTGGTGCTTCTGTTCGATATTTCGTACGAAATCTCAGTTGTATCGTCGCAACTGACTCACACTTAGCAAGTTCTAAGACGCACATCGCTTTGTGTCAGGGAGTCGTAACGTAACGAAATGGAACGGTATTTTCAATTACGGTTTCCGTTACGTTACAACCAGAAACAGAATAACTTTTTTCGTGAACAGAAACGTTACCTCAGGTATATGAACATTACGTTACAGGTGTGCATAACGGTACCGAACCATAACTGATCTGTAAAGCAGTAGGTCGTTCGGTGACGCTTTAACGTTACATCCATTGCCGGCAACCAGTAACGTTACAGGGTAAGAAACAAGTTTGTCACGTATTGACTAGTAACTTTAGTGTGTATGGAAAGTGATAGTAACGTTACAATTAACCAGTAACTTAATTGAGGCCACGACTGTAAAAACGTTACACTCCTTGCTTCAAAGCAACAACGTTATTGATAGCTGGTATCATACAGACGTTCCGATGTGCAATACCGTGTCCGATGCCGTGTTCCGGAGAGAATAACATAGGTCTCTCGTATAATTGTGCTCGTTATTTTTGTAACGTTACAGTTCTTTCCCTCCACAAAAGTCTGTTTCGAAAAAGTGATACACATATCCGTTACGAATAGCAAATACCGTTATCGAAGGCGTGTTCCAAGCAGGGTTTCGGAGCGGAGTGCGGAGCGCACTAAAGGAGCGCTCCGGAGCGATTTCGAAGCGTCAGTTCTACTCCGCTCCTCGCTCCGGAGCGGAGCGTGGGACGACAGCACTCCGCTCCGGAGCGGAGTGGTTGGATATTTTTGCTTGCACGCTCCGATCCGGAGCGGAGTGGTTAGTAATTTTTACGTGCACGCTCCGATCCGGAGCGGAGCGTAGGACGACAGCACTCCGCTCCGGAGCGGAGTGGTTGGATGTTTCTGCTTCCACGCTCCGATCCGGAGCCGAGCGTGGTGCGATACCACTCCGCTCCGGAGCGGAGCATGGTACTACAGCACTCCGCTCCGGAGCGGAGTGGTTACTTATTTCTACATGCACGATCCGATCCGGAGCGGGGCGAGATACAATAGTGCTCTGATCCGCAATCGGAGCATTTGAAGTGCAAGCTCATATCCGGTGAGATAGTTATTTTTATATATGAATGGTGTAACCGCAACTGCTGGTCTAGTCGGTAGGGCGTCTGACTGCAACGCTGAAGACCAGGGTTTGAATCCCGCGGTGGATGATCTAACTTCGAAATTATTCCGGCCTTGTCCCAGCACATAGCGGCTCCTGGGCTAACCCAGACTCAAATAAATGGATAACTAGGGGAAACCCTCGGGGGGGGGGGGGGAAGGTGGCCGGAGCGTGGTGCTGATCACATCACCTCCAAATGGCCGAGCGAGATTGGGAATGTGTTGGGCCCTACCCCCACATCAATGGTTATCTCAACGCTTCACGACTCCAGTCTGGGAATTGGAGTTCTTTGTGATTGACCCTTCTTCAATTTCATCATATCTCATCCTTATCTTAATTTGGATATGAACCCGTTCAAGCAATCAGTGTTGCGGGATTGTACGTTTGCTTATGCTACCTCCCCCACACGACAGCCCTGTTTGTTTTCGTGTTCTGCGCTTCTTGTGTAGGTGACTGACGTCAGTGCTACCGGCTAGCGGATTGGCCTTCTTGTTCCCCTTTCAAGAGGAAAGGTGGAGGAAACTGGCGCGTAGTGTCTTGCTCGCTCCTTGGCAGGTGCATTGCGTCATGACTTCTGCTGTTGTACGTACTTGGCAGACAGATCGTTGCCTTTTCGAGGGAGATGCAGCGTTGCCAATCGTATTAAAAGTGTGCTACACCGACTCTGGCTTACGCGTATTGTTACTTTCTTAAAGAGACGTTTTAAAATATGTGTTCTCTTCTAAAAGTATGTGCATAGTATGTGTGCCTGTGAACTTTGATTTATGGGCATTTAAAATATTTTTTAACACGGATGGAGGGATCCTTCCGAAACAGTCTCGGTTAGTGGAATTATAAGCTGTCTACAATTATTGCAAACAATGTACAACAACGACAAATAAAATCTTTAATCGTTAGTTCCATGCATCTGAAACCTTGGTAATCATTCAAGGTCTATAGTAGAACTAACTAATTAATTGATTGATTTGCTTTATTTTACTTCGCTTCTTGTGCCACTTTTGGCTAATTTGCGAAGATGAGAATGAGTGATGATATGATGAACTTGATGAATGGCCACTCACAAACATCCATGCCCAGCCGGTATTCGAACCCGGAACCCCTGGCGTCATAGAGCGATGTGCTAACCACTCGGCCACAGGGTCGGGCTCGTTTTACATGTCACCCCCTTCCCACCCCAGGGGTGCCAGGAGTGTCTTGGAATTGAACGGCATTGAGAGTGTCATTATTAATCTTAGCGACCCCGAAAACTATTGATTCCACACTAATATCGGTCGTTTTACATGTCAACCCTTCCCACCCTCACCCCTAGGGGTGCCAGAGATGTCTTACACAGTATTTCTTTCGAGATTGCAAGTGATACGTGTTCCAAGTTTGGTTGAAATCGTTCCAGGCGTTCGAGAGTTATGCCGGAACAAACATACAGTGAAAATGAGCAACCTGAATTCCCAATTACTTTAAACTTTTATCTTTCGCTACATTCAAAGTATCATCATAACCAGCGCAAAGAAAGTTAGATATGGCAATCATGCACCAGCGAGTGTTTTGTTTTGCATGAACACCTGTCTGCCTGTCATCTTCCTCTGTACACGTTGTTTCGTCTTTCCTCTGCGTGCTCCTGGCGTTCGAAAGGTCAAATGGATTCTCTGCAGTAGTTTGACCAATGTTACTCGAACCAATATTCCGGAATAACTCATTTCTCCCACGGTGTGGACTGTAACGTCGGACCGATATGCCGAAGTGCTTAGCCCGAACCAGAAGTCGAACGGAAATGAGTTTTAGTCGCGATCCCTGGTGGCAGGAAATGAGAGTTCCATTCTCTCAACTTATAAAACCACAGGTGGCACACCTGCTATTGAAATATATTGTCCCCAGAAGTAGTAGTAGAGTAGTAAAAGTGATAATGAAAATAGTAATAATAATAATAGTAATAATAATAATAATAATAATAATAATATCGCTCTCTTCACGAAAACAGTCCAGTGAAGATCAAAGCTTCCCCTTGCCTCCTACACACCCCTGGTTCTCCAGGTTTTCCACACTTCTTCTACGCTTCACAGTTGACACATTGCGCGTTGTACGTATGCGGTTGATTGTGCCTTCCCTGGTGTATTGTGTAAGGATTATTCCTTGCTTATTGGCAACACTGTAGGTGAGTGACGTGATCTTGACTGGACTGTTTCCGTGGCGTTAGCTTTAGTAATAATCAGTTTTATAACAACAATAACAGGCGATGTTCAAATGCCGTACAAATTTCACAAACAAAATTACTAATGTACTCGGAACCCTTGATCGTTAGTTTTCTGTATACACTCGTATTATCCAACCTCGGAGCGCTCCGGAGCGGAGTGGGCAAGTTCTTATAATCTCGCTCCGGAGCGGAGCGTCACACGGTATCGCTCCGCTCCGGAGCGGAGTGAACCATTCTATAAAATTTCGCTCCTCGCTCCGGAGCGGAGCGAGAAATTTTCCAACTTCCTCTGCTCCGATCCGGAGCGGAGCGTGTCAAGGTAGCGCTCCGCTCCGGAGCGGAGTGAACTATTTTCTAAAACTTCGCTCCTCGCTCCGGAGCGGAGCGAGAAATTTTTCGATTCTCGCTGCTCCGCTCCGGAGCGGAGCGGGCTAAGACATCGCTCCGCTCCGGAGCGGAGCGAACCATTTCTTAGAATCTCGCTCCTCGCTCCTGAGCGTGGGCAACAGCTGGAGCGTTGATCCGCTCCGCTCCGAAACCCTGGTTCGAAGAAGCCTCATAATTGTGATCGGCAGCATAGTAACATTACAGTATTTTGACATTTTGAAAGTCATTAAATTATAATACGTATTTTCGTTTTGGATGTCAGTGAAAAAATGAAATTGTAAAACAAAACGTTTGAAAACATCCGTAAACAAGATTCGGCGTGACAGAAGTCCTGGTTATTGGAATTTACTGATTAACTATGTATTTATCACAAATATATTTATTTTCTGCATACTAAATCACTTTACGTGGATTTGTTCTAATTTGATTATCTATGCAAGATGAATTTTAACATGTGCGTTCACTTTATACGATAGGAAAACAAACGTTTGTTGTAAGAAAACGTTTATGTATATCTTTCTCTCTCTCTCTCTCTTTCTCTTTCTCTCTCTCTCTCTCTCTCTCTCTCTCTTTCTCTTTCTCTCTCTCTCTCTCTCTCTCTCTCTTTTTCAGTTTACATGTGTTACATCAATTAAAAAAATACAGTGTGTTTGGCGATGAGAATGATTCGTGCTTTGATTAAGTTGCTGAAGGACGAAACATAAAGGACCAACCAAAGAATCATCTGTGCTACCCGTTCATCCACGTAAGCGAGAGGCAAGCTTTTTCCTATCGGAAGACGAAAAATAATTGCTTGCTGCACGACCTTGATAAGGCGAACTGAATCACAAGGAAAGAAACCTGTGCAGACCCGCGACTCCTGTGCACTGTACTACCGCGTGGAGGGGAGGGGGAGAGTTGACCGTTCTTCCTTATGGGCCGAGCCGAAGAGTAGAAGGGAAGCTGCGCTGGGACTTTTCGTCCAAGGTTTTTTCCCTTGTGTTCGCTCGTAGCAGCAGCACCACGCAAAATCGGAAAATGTGAATCCTCAAACTTTGTACACGTGACCTTCGGTCACGAAGCAGCCGAGTAGAGAACGCCCTGGGGCGATATGAAAGGCACTTTTAGCAAGTAGAAACTACGTAGAAACGAAACGTTAGATGGAATTGTTGTACGAAACAAACGAAACCGCGTTTGTGCAACTGGTTTGTGGCTAGACAGGGCCATTGGACTCTCAAGAAGGCAAGACTTGTATGGGAAGTGATTCTCAAAACTAATCGAATAAAAGGACAGTATATTTTATCATTTACAAGGGCCCTCATCCGCTTACAATTTTGAAAATTACTTTCAGTAATTCTTGTCTTCTTGGACAGGAGGTTCATTAAACTTTTTTGTGTAGAAACAGACAGAGCGCCCACCTACCACGTTTGAAAGAAGAGCATAGGCAGACATGAAAGTAATTTTCAAGTACGTAAGGACGACAGTCGACGTGAACATTGAGCAACGTGTGACTGAGAAATAAAATCGTAACAAAGGACAGGATTCTTCAAGAAACAGTAATGTTATAAAACTTCCTATCATTAACTCAGTTCATCCTTTTATCCTCTTTTGTTTGTTATACATTATTCTTGTTTTATATCTCTTTTCTGCCACTTGTAGATAATCGCGACGATGAAGATGAATGATGATCATATTAAATCTATGAAGGGATGCTTACAAAAAAAACCAGCCATGCCCAGGTGTCTACTCGAACTTGAAATGTTTGGTACCGAGTGTATGAGTGGACCACCCAACGACTTCGGTCTTCGAGGCTAGGGTTTCAGTTGCAACATGCAGTATAATTACGTTTCTACTATTACTACTTAAAAAAGCCCCCTTGATACATGAGATACTACAAATAATTTCAGGCATACCCTCGAATTTTGATTGCCTGGCACTTTTTTAAACTAAGTAATGAAGTGACGTTTATATTCATATTAGGCCTACGACTAGCTCGAACTAAAAACTCTTGCGAAATACTATATATATGTTATCCTTGTGAAGTGAGAAACTTCATATTTTGCTAAGAAAATATGCATGAAAAATTATATTTGTAGCTACTACTTGAAGAATTCAAATTATTATGATGGAATTTCAACTTACATATACTCTGCATATAACGTGGTATATAGTTATCGCAGAGGAGTTTTTGTCTCGCAGTCGATTTATTTTTAGTTGAGGAACTCGAGAGTAAGTTGGAAATATTTAATGACCCACGTTGTGGTGTGCTGTTCTATTAATCAGAATTGGAGTGAGAGAAGTCTGTAGTTAAGGTCATTCAACACGTCAATTTGTAACCGTGAATGCAAGTTTTCTTTGATTTAGCGGGAAATCAGTCTGCTATTGTTGTACGTAATAAATTGAAACATATATATTTTCTGCTCGAGTAGGAATCCACAGCCCTTATCCAATCAATCAGTTTCTGTGTTTGAAACTTCTGTCGAGGAAAGCTACATACAATTTGCTTTTAATAACAGCAGCTTCAAAATAACCTATCCATTCTTGTCTTGCAAAGTAATGTTTGATTTTGATTTGTTATATTTAACTTTGGTTTTCTGCCACTTTTGGCTAATCGCGAAGACGAGGATGGGTGATGCAATGACAAAATTGATGAAAGGACATCACGAAGAAAATAATGAAAACAATACACAGGCTGGGATCTGAACTCGGGACCTGTGGTGTCGCATCGTTCATGAAATATAAACATAACATGTACAGTGGCTCACATTAGTAATCGAAGATGTAGCATTTTGTTGCATTTCTTCACAATATTTCAAAATTAATAACATGTACATAAATATAAACGATAGTGAAATATTTATAGGCATTTATTAAAGCTATATTCCCCGTTACATTTTTTCTTTTTTAATTTTGGGTGCGTCAGCACTTAGGCTATTTTGCAACCGCCACGTTATACGGGGTCCAGCCCCTTACCATAACAAATAACGTAACTGTAATATCGAATAACTGAAATATTAAAATATTCTGAGTTAGGTTAAAAGCTGAGGCTCTAAAGGGGCACTCAGCACACATGACAAAAAACAGAACACACAGAATTATACTGGCTATAGGGTCAGTCGCCAGAGCCTCGTTAGTCTGCAAAGAGCAGTCCAGGGTGTACTACGTGGAATGAAGTTGACGATTGGGTGTACTACGTGGAAGGTCACCTCTTACACCCCTGTTACGGTTTCAAATCTGAAAATAGTTATTTATGTTTGGGTGTGAAAGAAGAGATCACTTTAATATTCAGACAAATCGTGAAAGCCTTCTGTTTCTGTTAAGCTACGTTTCCATTCTGACAAGTTCCAGATCCATGAGGTGCAACATGTGCCGGCGCATGTTGCGCGTCATTTAGTGTACTCGTACTGCTTCCAATTCAAAACTACTTCTTCAAAATACGTCCGCAACAACACTGGAGTGCAGGATCGCAGTGTAGCGTTGTGCAGTGCTTTAGAGTAGTCAGTGTTTCTTCTCTTGTATTGTAATAATTTGGTGGTGATTTAACTTGGGTAAAGATGAACAATAAAGCTATGGCGGGTTTTGTGGTTATGGCAGGCGCGTATCATGAATTTCTAAAAAAAAAAAAAAAAAGAGAGGCGAAAACAACCTAGATGGTGGATTAGAAGTTTTCTAGCGAAAAGAAATTCGGAAGGAGCATATAACTCGTTGATGAGAGACTTACGTCTTCAAAGTGGATACGAAAACTTTGTAAGAATGACTGCAAGTGATTTTGCATTGTTATTAAATCTTGTTGGACCACAGATTGCAGTCGCGTCGTCTGTTTCTACTCTAGTGCGCATGCCCGTGCCCCAGGAACTTGCTGCAGGCTGTTTCCATTGTCGCCGCGCACGTTGTGCGTCTTAATCGTTTGGGGCAATTTTTGTCCCCGGCACTTGCGCCGCGGCATGTTGCAGACAGTTTCCATTTCAACAAATGCTTGGCACATGCAGCGTCGCATGCCGCGTGTCATGTTGCGCGGTAAAATTTGTGGTAATAGAAACGAGACTTTACATAGTTCTTTTATCGGTCAACTACAGTGCGGGGAAGAAACAATTCATGCTATTTCCTAACTACGTCTGTTACCAGTAGCTCCATTGCCCCTGACTGAAGTACGAGAAAAATGGGTAACAAAAACAAAAATACAACATTTGACGAACTGCAGTTATTTATTTTTACCTAACCAAAGGGTGCAGGTACAGGGAAATTGAAAATGTTAAGTACATGTAAGAGTACCGTGGGTGACGCAATAAAACGTAATGAAAAGGAAAATGAGGTAGATTCCGTATCTCAGAAAATTCAACCAAGGGAAATAGGAGAACGAAATGAACGAGCTTCAGTATGAAAAATCAAGACCCTTTCTTCATCCCCACTCCCTTTCCAAACCAAGAGCTCCGAAAGCAGCTGTGCAACTTGGAGCAGGCACTGGGACTGCTGTACGGTTCAGTAGCGTTTCGTCCGAAAGCGAAATTCCTAGAAAAATGCTACAGTTCGTCCGCGACGGTTTAATGAGTTGCGTTTCGTCCGAGCCTGGCTGATGATGAGTCACACCTTGACTAACCGGTGGCAGCGGTGGAATTGGTGACTAGGATACCTCAGTTAATAACTTTTAAAACTACATTGCATAGACAGCGGAGTGCAGCGCAGGGAGTGCAGACTCAGTCAAATCGTCGAGAGAGGGGTCCCGGGTTCGATACCCGGTGGAGGCACAAGTGGTTCGGATCCCACTTTAAATTGTAGGTCCAGTCCCGATTAGCCTTACTGTGCATAAAGGGGACAACAAATAAAATCGTTGAGACGAAGTGAACTTGGATCCAGAAATTTTAGTCATGGCAGTCAACACTACTACTTCTAAGCAGCTCCCATAAGTGACTGAGGTTAGAATGAAAGTTTGTCTTGTTTTAAGTTCACTTGTATGCACAGATAGGCTAATTGGGAGTGGGCCTACAGTTTAAAGTGGAATTCGAATCACTGTGCCTCCACCAGGAATCGAACCCGGCTAGAATGCAAGTGGTTTCTCATACTCAGATGGGAAGTTGTTTATGTTATTGTTTCACATAATTTGTAGGTAGTCACACGTGGTCTGAGAAACAGAAAAGTCACACATAGCCTACGCATAATTCTCTCGAGGCAGTTTGTTGCAAGAACCTTGCTTGCAGGCCACGGACAATAACTTTCATGGGTAAAAAAGTGTAGCTTTCCTGACGAAGTGTTCTCGGCTTGCGAGCCAGCTTAAATCGGTGTTAGCGTCCAATGTTTCGAGCGCATACATTGGAGCATCCTGCTTAGAGGAATGTACGCGCTCCAAACGTTGGACGCTAACGCCGATATAACCTGGCTCGCAAGCCGAGAACACTGTTCGAATCTCCACAGGCATATAATAAAAATGTAGTAGCGTACCCAAATGACACATCTGGCGTAATACCTAACGTGCCAAATTTTGGAAAATAGGAGCTGAAAGCGTGTGTGAGAACCAGAGCGACTTAACTCTAATTTATCAAATTAATAGGAGAGGAAATAATGTATTCTTAGGAATATGACTCTTAAACGTGACTCCGCCTTACAGATAAGCATTAGAAGTGGAAAATGTCGATTTACTCCAAATACTCTTCAGAGGATTTTTTTTCACGAAACTGAAAACGGCATTTTTGTAGTTACGTCCCTCTGATTCCCGTAGGACGATAGGTGAAATACATTTCATGAGCGATGTTTGAAAGAAGTTGTGTTAAGATGTCAAACATGTAGCCGACAGCCATGCTGTATGAAGAAAGCATATAGGATAAGCTCCAATCACACTTAATCTAGGCTCACAACGAAGATAGCGGCTGAGTGACCTAGCGTAATGAAAGGCAAAGAAAACAGTTAATCATTGGAAGAAACAATTAGTTTCATGTTTAAGATCATTCTATCAATTAATGCAGTTGCTTATAAAAATAAAAAATGGTCCAAAATGCTTCAAAGTAATTGAAAATATGAGGCATTGCGGATACGAAGGGCGAACTCAACAAAGTGCATTGTGATGGAAATGCGTTTCAAGTTGCCAGGCACAGTGCAAACTCCATAAAATCTTTGAAAATCACGCATGAAACATTCCGATCTACTGTTACCAAGTTTTTGTGGAGCTCGAACTGTGCCTGACAACTTGAAACGCATTTCCCTCACAATGCACTTTGTTGAGTTTTTTTCCAAAGAGGGGCAAGCAAGGTAGTTTTTCCTGGGGGGGGGCAAACAAGGTGCATAACAGTGTTGGCTCCTCAAAAAACATTGCTTTAATTTGAAGTTATCATATTCATCTTATTTGAAAATAAGATCCTTAGGAAAATATTTGGACCTAAAAGGGATGAGGAGACAATTAGAATAATTAAATCAAGAAGACTTAGGTGGGCAGGCCATGTGGCACGAATGGGAGAGGAAAGAGGAGTTTACAGGATTCTTGTTGGGAAACCTGATGGTAAGAGAACTTTAGGAAGGCCAAGACGAAGATGGAGGGACAACGTTGAGATAGACCTAAAGGAAATCGGTAGGGATGGAAAAGAGTATATAGAACTTGCTCAAGATAGGGACAGATGGAAGGCCTGTGTTGCTGCAGCCATGAACCTTCGGGTTTAAGAAGGCTAGAGAGTTAGTTAGTTAGCTAGTTATGTTCATGCAATAATAAACATATATTATTGCAGCTGAAATGGAATTGTGTGATATATATATAGTTTTTGGTTGACTTTCATTTTCCAGGTGGGTCGTGCACCCCCCCCCCTCCCTTGCCTCTCTTTCGGACTTCCATGCAAAGGTTCTATTTTTATTTCGCGTCTACCACTTTCGGTTAATCGCGATGATAAAGGATGTGATAGGTGATGGAAGTGGTATAAAGACAATGACCCAACCCATACATATTTTCTAGTCCAGGCTCTAATCCGACATTAGACTTTGCAGTTTATTACGCTAACCAATTTGCCACGGGATCGGCTTCTTCGTGTTTGTCTGCTCATCAAATGATTAATTAGTTATTCAAACTATATAGGTAGGAAAGCTATCTAAAATAACGAAACAGAAAAATAAATCCACTTGACGTCTTGTAGCACTATCATTAACCTACAATTTCATGCTCACAAATCCACACAGAAAACTTCTTGTGGCATTAGTTTTACGGAATGGCCTTGGGGAATAAACATCGCCCATTTCCTGGTTCAGCTCGAAACAATTCAGGTGCCTTATCGAAGCTGCTCTAGAGCACGCAGGGTTTCTAACCTACTTCGCCGTAATTCAGTTGTTGTATCTCGTTTAATATGATGTATTGTAGAGCCAACCGCAGATTAAATAGGAGAAAAAAGATTTTCCCGACGGAAAATAAGTTGGTAATGCTGCAAACACCGAGGCATTCTTGATAAGACGCTTGAAGAGCGTCGAGCAAACTTTCCTGAAAAAGCACAACCCCAGTATCGAAGGTAATGCTACACGTGGATTGGCAACTTTCGGGAGCATGCTGTCTGTCTACACAATTCTACCCAAATACCTGTTTGAAAATGAATCTTCTGTTCGCATTTTATTTTTCAAATGTAGTTCTGACATTGTAATCATTTTGCAATTATTTTTATTTGTTCTTATTTTGCTTCGCTTTTATGTCACTTTTATAATTAATCGAAACTATGAAGATGGATGATAATTAGATTAAATTAATTAAGATACACCTAAAAAAGATATTTACAGACCAGGACTCGAACCCGGAACCTAAAGCGGATAGGTTGTGGGGAAAACCGTCAATAACTCCCGCCACGAACTTACTTATAATTTTTGTAATTTCTCACGAGTATTTTTTGTTCTGTTCATGCATAATATACCTGCTTTCGGAAACTTAATTTATAAGTGACACACTTCGTTCGGTAGGGACAAGCCACGTATTGTTTGAATGGAGGGACACATCTCGTTCATATACTACTAGATACAATCATGGACTATACTTGAAATGGCCTCCCCGATGGCGCAGTGGTAGCGTCGTCGCCTTGTAATGAAGGGGTCCCGGGTTCGATACCCGGTGGAGACACAAGTGATTGGGATTTCAATTTAAACTGTAGGTCCAGTCCCGATTAGCCTAACTGTGCATAAAGTGGACTCAAATTAATCAATCATATATGATAGAAGTTACGACAAATATAAAAGATAAAAATTTTAGAAGAGATACTGTGAGCAAGTCGAGTTGGAGAGAGATTGTCTTTTGTCTTTTGTCTTTGTTAAATGTATTTCATGTAGTTTATATAACATGAAGTTATAAGTTAAATAAAAGTTGTTTTGTTCGTTAACGTTTGGCTTAATTGAAGATTATTACAATATACTTGAAATGTGACGTGCTAAACACTACTTTCGGAGATCAGTTGGACATGGCAATTTTGATATACAAGTTGCATTTTCTCTACTTAGATTCATTATGTCCAAATTTTATCCTAATAGATAATCTCCCAACAAAGCAAAATGTTTTAATTGACTCGAATTCACAATGACTCATATACAGTGTGTTTATAAATGAACGGTGGGGTTTCAAAAATTAATAATACATCTATTTATTACCTTACACGGGCAAAACGTACACCGTAAGCAGCAGCAACTGTCCAAGTTTATATAACTTTATTTATATTTGTATAAAGATAGAAATCAAGAGGGGGCAATTGCCCCTCTGTGCCTCCTTGCAGGTGCTCTTGACCGTCTGGAAGAAATAGTGCACGACAGACGTGAAAACTAAATCCATCTTCAGTATCCCTTTGTCTTGCTACTCTTAGATTCTGCAACCTTTCTTTCTATAGTCCAATTTTTTGCCTTCCTTACCTCCTAGAATTGATTTCCGTACAAGTTTGAGGGCTAATCTCCCCTGCCCTCTGTGGTTGTGCCACTGCACCTTCTTCCGCCGTTGTTGCTTTGTGAACTTTCATCGGCTTCGAAATACTTCATTTTCTTCAAGAGCATAATATCGTTTAATAACCGGCGATAAGATTCCTCAACCCTAAATTTCTGGATTAAAGTATAATAATATAGGAGTATGGAAATCTGAAAGGGGCGAGGATGGCCACATCTTCCCTTTAGAAAACGAATGTCAGCTAAAAGTATATATTTCACGCGTATAATTTGATCCCAGTCATAGTAATATACATTAATTTATTATAATGGGAATGCAGGAATGCGATAATTTCGAATTCAAGTGGTGTTTCTTGAGGGGGCAACACTATTATCTGGTTAATATGCCCCATGGAAAAATACCTTGCTTGTCCCTGCGTCGAAAATATCGGCAGACGTCAATGATTAGGGGGTGGGGCATGTGCCCCCCTCCCCTTTGCACCCCGTGCGCACGTCTATGACTACTCATTTCTACACTAGTTGGAAGCTGTATTCAATTTCGAGCCAAAAATGTAATTTTCAAATCAGGGTTGTTAAACGTCCACGAACCCATAAATTCTAATGGGTTCTATTGGGTTCCGCAACAAGACCGGAACCTTCTTTATCGCACAGTTTTAATTCGGTCCAAGTTGCGTATTCTTTCATTTCAATATGGAACTTAGACAGTCTTTAAATTGATCCGGAAAGAAGGTCCCTGTGCCGTATTTCAATTGATCCGGAGAAAATGTTCCTGGAACGAATTGAAATATTTTAAACATAAAAAGGCTCTTTACGGTCCAGATCCATTTATGCTTGCTAATATTCCCTGCTGAACCGGAATTGAATTGATTTAAAATTCCTGACCCTTTATCAACCCTGGTTGAAATTCATTTTTTTACAAACAACCATATTTTTAACGGCTATTTCACATTAATCCCATACGATATACTGAGTTATTTTTCGCAATGTTCAAAAGAAAGGTAAGAGATTTTGGCTATTCCTTTTTCTTCCTTGATGTTTAATAGATTACATTTGTCACGCGCCTATAACGTTACCAGCTAACATTTGTGAATTGTTCTTTCCTTGTAACGTTAACATCTACCATACTGAATTTATTTACGTTCCTTATGCAGATGGTATGTACCCAACTGCATTTTGTTCCGTTCCGCTACAGTGGTTTACATTTTGTTACATTCCTATGTAACGTTAATTAACCATATTGCCTTTCACTTCGTTCCGTTACGGAGGATTGCATTCATTACGTTCCTATGTACCGTTATTTACTACCATGTTGCATTTCGTTACGTTTTTTTGTAACGCTAGTATATACCATATTGCATTTCGTTACTACGTTCCTTGTAACTTGTAACGGTAGTATATACCATATTGCATATTACGTTATGTTCCAATGTGCTCATTTCGTTCCGTTCCTTTATAACGTTAATATCTACCATAATACATTTTGTTACGTTCCTTGTAACGTCACTCTATAAGATATTGCATTTCGTTACGTTACATGGGTACCAGCAGTGGAACCATACTCTTCCTCCTACAAAATGGAACGTACCGTGTAACGCAAATTGGGTACGTTACGACTCCCTGCTTTGTGTTCACCAGTGCACGCCATGCTTGCGTTAACTGCGTTATACTGCCACCTAACGGCTAAATCTACAATTACATGATGGAGTCTATTACGAGTGCAAACTTGGAGATATTCTTTATGTATTGATATGCACTTTTTTTTTTTGCTCTGTGTGTTCGAAACCTCGAAGGGAATTATGTATTACGCTGTACAAGCTGTACAGTTCAGAATTGATGTGAACTTCTCTATTCAGCTGTTTTTTTCTTTTAAGAGCCCAAATATTTTCCATCTTTTCTTTTCAAAAATATTTATTCCACCCTTTGCATACATACAGGCATACACAGTGGGTACATTGTTGTGTTTCATTGTTCTATCTTTTCCATCGTTTCACATTGTGGAGCAGATAATGGCTAGGAATAGAAAAGTAACATTCATTAAATGAATTACATTGAAATTTGATTATTACATGTATTTATTTTTTTTCATTAAAAGTTCAAAATTCATATTTTCCTTCTTGCTAAGGTTCTTTAGTATTGTATGTATTTGTAGGAAAAAGTCAGTTTAGTAAAAGACTCGGCATGAGTGTTGGTTTGATTGATTGATTGATTTGGTGTTTTTAAGTACACTTTATGCACAGTAAGGCTAATCGGGACTGGACCTACAGTTTGAAGTGGGATCTGAACCACTAGGTGCCTCCACCAGGTATCGAACCCGGGACCCCTTGATTACAAGGCGATGACGCTACCACTGCGTCATCGGGGAGGACGCAACATGAGTGTTGGGAAAGTAACAAAAAAAGTAATTCCTTATAGTTACATTGCTTCCAAAAAGTAGCACTGTTCACACAAGTATCACACGTATCTGTAGTGCGTGCTTTTCTTAAGATTATTATAAAATGACCCTTAATTTTGTGAAACTACTTAGGTATAGGGCTCGGCGATATCGATTTGAATATTGATATGGAGTCGATATATCGATAATCAAAAATGTCGACATCCAATAAGCTACTGAAAAGCTTTTGCATACCTACCTCTTGGTTCGGGATCAGATCATCCTTGGAGCCGACGATACCTGACAAACAGAACGAAGTTAATCCCTGCCGATCTTTCATACTTTGCCCTCTGACGTCACGGTGCTCGTAGTATCCAGAGTTCGATCAGCGCATTCCACTCTCGAAATGAATCACATAATTCTCCTCCTGCGACAAAGTTCTCCACGTATATTTCACCTAACTGCTTTCAACTTTCCCTTTCTTCGGTTCTTTGTTTCCCTTGCGCTTGATTCATGCTCTTGACGTTGTTATTAGTAGCACTACATCTTAGTTTACCTTGCTTTACGTTCTCCTTCGCCTTGAGCAAGTAGCTGGCGAAATATGAAAGATAGATTTTGTTTGCCACACATCTGAGTCGTGCATTGTTTCATCCTTGGAAATATTGAATCTTTGCTATTGGTCAGTTTTTATGAAATTTGCCTTTTTTCGGAAAATTTACGCCACAATAATTACAAAAATATGTACTATAATAATTATGGTATTGTATAAGGTCTTTTCCCCCCAGCTACCCTTGCATAACAGCTCTCCCTTAGGTCGTAATGTCTCTGTTTCTATTTATCTCTTCACGATTCACGGATGTTAGGCTGCAAGTATGCGTATTGGCTCGCAGTTGTTGTTATTTCAGAGCGCGCCAATGAAAATGGACATTGGAAACCAATAACCAATAAGATTATCTCTTTAGAAAAAGCGACGAAGGTAATGCAACTGAAAGAAATAAACTCTGACACAATGCGTCTCGCCTTTTTTTGGTCTACATTTCGTCACTTTTGAGAAAATTTGCTGTTTTTTTTCTCCACTTGACTTAAACTTGCTTTCCTCCAAGGTAAACAAATCTGCCTCCAAATGCTATCTCTGTAACATGGCGAGATACGTTTAATCCTATTAGATGCACCAGTATATATATTGAAGTGTGACTTGGTAAACAGCTTGAGGATCGCTTGAGTCACAAGGGAATGTAGCAAATTACGTAAAGCGAGAGGTTTTCATTTCATAACTTAATTGGCCTTCTCTGTCAAGAAGTGTGAAGCCAGAGCGAAGCCCTCTCCACACTTACCGTGAACCGATCGTGATGACGCTCACTGTAAGATCCTGGGTTCGAGGTGCAACGTACTGAGGCGTATACCTAACATTCTTCTTTCAGTTTGTCTAGATCCCAGATTAACATTTTGAATATAATATTTTTGTAATGAACGGGGAAAACCTACTTTTACCCCACCGGTGGGCAAAAGTTCGCATGTAGGAAGGAATTTAAAAATAACGTTAGACGCAGTGGCGGCGATTGGTTTCCAAACCCGGGGGGAGGGGGCAAGGTGTAAAACTGGGGGGCAAAAACAATATATTTCCTTTGTAGATAAGATTTAGCATAGTGTGGGGGCAAGAGTGGCAAAAAGTAGGGGGCAACTGCCCCCCCCTCGCCCCCTAAACGACGCCACTGTTAGATTGCCATATCGGTTTAAAATTTGTACTGAAATGATTTGAAATCACAAATTTAAAAATAAATAGAAATGTATATGGAATATTACATTCTTAAAACGCAAATTTAACAATTGTCTCCGCACTGAACCTTCATTCTGCTGTAGATTTCAGAAGGTTTCACTCCCTCTGACCCCAAAAAACGAATAACACTTCGTTGCTATTCTACGGTGCAAGTCAGCAGTGGAGCAGTCATGTTGCACGAGCTACTGGGCAGGCGCATACTGCTCGATCGTCACGACTCCTTCATGGCGTGTTGTTAAGGAACCATTTTGAATCCAGAAATACAATTTTTGTTGTGCATAAATCTGAATGAAGGTTAGAATAAAAATCATTTTATTTAATGGCTTTTCCTCAGATTTACCATCATTCAAATACAGTAAAACCTCGTTAATCCGGACTAATGGAGGGGAGGGATAAGTTGACCGGTTTAACGAAAGTCCGGATTAACTGAAATAACCTAAATGAACAGTAGAAAGTGTATTAGAACTTCGTTTATAGCAACAAAACATGATTGTTATGGTGTATTTAAAGGGCATAGGCCTACATACACTATACAGTACAGGACAAAGTCCAAAGTCTGCGGGAACAGAATTTCATCAGTGGTTGACTGCCTTTTCTTTGGGAAGTTCTCCTGTTGACTTCTAGTGACATTTATAACGTTGCATTCTGCTTTTTTTCCTGTCCGGATTAAGCGAAGTCCGGCTTATCGGGGTCCTGATTAACGAAGTTTTACTGTATAATCTTAATCTGGTTAAAAATCGGGGTTAGTTTGTATATCTTTCGGAAATGAAGATTGCTTGGTAGCCTTGTTTGGGTGACTCGTGGTTAGTGCGTCGAGACCCATGGCTGTCGTATCTTGGCTTCCTAGAGGGTGTCCACTTTCAAGAATTCACGGTGTTGGGCCAAGACAGACATTTTAGAGCTTCACCGGGGATCGAACCAAAGGTAGAGCGCTAACCAAAGAACTCTGCATATTCAGAACAGTACAATGGTGTCTCCAATACACAGTATCACCCGTTTCCCCTTGCGCATTTGTAACAAGCTCTTGCTTGTAACTTGTCCCAGGAAGAGGGAAAACAACATACGAATTCCGTCAATCATGTTTGAATTAAGGACATAACACAAACATTTCTTTGTTTCCCTATCATATTCATCCTCATCGCCACGTTTAACTTCAAAATTCGACGCAAAATTACTTCTAAACAAAATGACAATATTTCTATTGACTATGCGTTCTGCATATCACAAACTGTGGAGACAATGTTTATGCAAAGAGTGTCATTTATTTTGCAAATATCACATCGCACGTCGTTCGTCTTTTGTTTAATTCCTCGTTGACGCATGGCGACGTCACAAACCAAAAGGTATGGGAGGAAAGGGATGAGGGGAGTGTCGACCCTTCCCCATATCTTTTTAATGCTGCGTGTATGGTCATAAAAATTTTGGCCAACATGGAATCTTGCCTGGCGATATCGAAATATCATCAACAAAGCGTTGTTAATCCTATACGCTGTTGCAAAAAAGGAGTAAAAAAAAAGTGAGTTACAAAAAAAATTTAAAATGAAGATTTTATGGGCGAAACGAACGTTATCACAGGCTTTTAAATATAAGAGCGCGTGTGCACCGCCTGGGTACCTATGCAACACACACAACCGTATCGTGTTTTGTGTCGTCTATCAGCCGGGCGCATGTGGTTATTCGTTTTTGCATTGAAGCTTTTGCTATGCTCTTCGTTGGCAAATATGAATTTATATGCTGCATAAAACTGTGCACGTATGGGGTTTCGGAAGATGACTCCGGCGTGTTTCTTTAACAGTAATACCAAAGACTACAATCTGGAAACGAATCCTCTTCTTATCTAGTGTTTCGTGGTTCGTTATGGGCAGTGATGTGCCGTAGACTATAAGTTTACGTCTACATGCGTTGTCTACACGTAATATACGCGTAGATTACATTGGGTTGTAGTTTACATAGACTACGTAGACAATCTAAAGTGCATTAAAATTAATTTTCAAGGGTTTTATGAGAAGAAAGTGACATTTTCAACTATATTGGTTCCTAACGAACTGAAAAGAATTCTATTTACAACAAAATTTATCTTCTCTTCTATTATGAACTATGGAAGAAGATAAATAGTATGCAAAAAACAACAACAGATGGTAGTCGTGAGGCAAGAGTGGTCTTTTCCCCATGAAACACTAGAATATTTCCTATATTAGGTTTTTTCCTAGGTGAGAAATTGTTCGAATTTGGAAGAAAGAGTATGAAAAGTTCTCCTCACACATCAGCAACTGATACGCAGTATAATTTTCTTTTAATTCCACGGCACCCTTTGATAAGTTATCCCCTTCCGCCATGTTGTTTACGTAGATTAAGTAATCTACGTGTATAAAATTGTCTACGTGTAGAATGTAGACTATAGTTGTTTACGCGTAGACGCACATCACTGGTTATGGGGCACTTACCAGGAAAATCTGAGAAAGCGCACTAACGCGATGGTCGTGCCCGTCTGTCTGTCCGTTCGCTCTCCCTCAGGAATCTGTAGAGCAAGGCCGCGCATAACAGTGGAGAAGGGGAGAAAGCGAGTGGGTGGAGCAAAGCAGTGCTGCAAAGGGCTGGTAGCTGCAACTTGCAATTTCCCATCCATGCACTCACTTCCACTCTGACTCGTTCGCTTGCTACAGAGATTCCCGAAACAATGTGTACATGAATCTCAGTTGTACAGGGTAAAGATGTCAATGTTATGTATACCTACAATCTCAGTGCAGCTCAAGTTGCCTTGATCATCTGATGAAATTAACAAGATCTAAAATAGAATGTGGTTTAAAATTGTATCATGTTGAAAACCTAACAAATCCCAGTTTAACTCTATTTTTTTTTATTGGACCACAATATGAAGCCTACCATTTGACTTTAAGCCAGGGGTTCCGGGTTCGAATCCCGGCCTGGGCATGGGTGTTCTTCATCAGTGCACCTTCATCAATTTCATCATATCACCACTCATCCTTATCTTGGAGATTAGCCAAGCGTTGTAGAGAAGCGAAGTAAAATAAACCAAATCAATCAATCAAAATAAATTACATATCTCAGGAACATCTAAAGCTACAAGCATTCACATCGGAATCAATAGACCTTTAGCACATCAAATTCGTGTGGTGTAAATGTACTTGATTCGTTCGTCAATAGTAGTCGGAAACTGTTCCCGATACAAGGACATAATTTGCTGTAATAAACTGCCTATAATATAAATTTGGTTCAGTATAAGCTAACCTGATTGGTCAATTTGTTCTCTACCTAATAAAGTAATGGCGGATTCGGATCAGTACCCATGGGGCATTTGTGTTTCATAGTAAACGCTGTTCCAATGTGTTTAATTAGTTTGATCTTCAATTTTTCTTCAATGGTTATTTTCGTCTCTTTTTCAAATCGCGACGATGGTGATGCATGAGAAACTAACGACGTTGATAACAACTCAAAGTTGTTACGCTAACCGTTTCACCACGAAGGAAAATCTCTTGGCTTGTGTTTCTCAGGGCTTGTGTGTTGTTATGGAACGCTGCATTAGAACATTATTTATCGTTCAGTTTCTATTCCCCGAGCGGCCTAAGAACATTTAGTTTTGTTTATAGCTGTTTTTATGAAGATTGTTTATGTATACCAACAGATCGGTGATCGACTCGGCTTTCCGATCTCGTCACCCTAAGTTCTCGGGTCCTGGTCTCGACCAACCATGGCTGTTCTTTTTGTATGACCATCAATTTCATTAAATTATCACTTATCTTCGTCGTCGCGATTAGCCACAAGTAGAGGAGAAGCAACACCTCTGGGAAGATACCCAAATTTGCAGGCCAACGATGCTCTGCCGTCTAAACCCACAGCCAGTATAATTGTCTAAGTGATTGTGTGTTGTCCCTTGTATTATGATGCCCCTTTACACCCTGAGCTTTTAACTATGGTATGGAGATTTTGTCCTCAGATGATCGTATAATTTCATTGGTTGTTCAGGAGCCAATGGCAGTATTGGGTTTAGAAATCGAGTGAGAGTGTTTGTAACCCACATCTCATTATTTTCTTGTTAGGACCCTGTCTTCAGTTTTGTTTATCATATCTTATACCTGTATTGTGTGACGGGCGCAAATTTAAAATTATGCAGTCAACATTTTTCGGGTATAGTTATCAGTACTTTTACCCAGTATTTTTTTACGTGCGACCTGGTCGACCAAAAACTCAAACTCACTTCACCCTGGTAACTGCTTACCAACGAGGCTCTGACACCTGAATAAATCTTTGAAGTATCGTGTTGTCATGTGTTTTGCCCTTATGTGTGCTGAGTGCCCCTTAACAGCCTCAGCTTTTAACCTACGTAAGGAAAATTTGTCCTCAGCGACAGTATAGTTAAAGTATCGAATTAGTTTTAAAAATTAAGTAAGCAAGTTTTTAACAGTAATATTTATATTTGTCAATTTTGACCTGGTCGACAAAATTTCACTGCGCAAAATGACGTAACTCTGAACTCTTGTCTTACCACAGAGCCTACTTTCTTTCTTCTTCAAAGAACGTTTTCAGACACCCTGTACTTCTCAACCTACCGCTCCAAATCCATCCTACCGTACACGTTTTGCGAGGTGATGAGAATAGCGCAGTCGAGGCGTCAGAGGTATTGTAAAGCTGACTTCGTGCGGGTCAAACTTTTCCACAGTTGCTGTAACAGTTTCGTGTTCTAAGGGCGGGAGGGGACGGTGGGGAAGTGTCAGCAATTTGTTTCCATTGTCGACCCCCACCTCCCGAAAAAAAAGTATGCGTGGAAGACAAGAAGATGAAAAATTACTGCGTCCCATGTCGAGTCGCAAAGCGTTATGTTTTCGAAAATATGTCGATCTCGTGTCGCGTTTCCGATTGAGGTTAGCTTTCCCGTTGGCGGGGAAGGGGGAGGAGAGGGAGATAAACCAGAAATCCACGACACTCAGCCGATAATCCGCGAGTTCAATTTCGTCCCCAAGTCGAGATAATGCATCCACGTCACTCCCCACCCCCTTCTCCCCTCCCCCAATCCGTTGAAATCGATTCCGAGGCATCTGATGCGTAATTGTTACGCGGGCGCAATTCGGATCCGTGCTAGGTTTCGATTGCCTAGGTGTCTACCGGTGGCGACCTCTATCAACGGTCAATAAAGGTTTTTTTTTTTTAACCACCTCCCCCCTCTCTCTGTGCTCGCCTTTTCCGCAGCAGGTACCGAACCGTTTGCCTGCATGGCCTGAAGGGTGGGGGCGATAATGTGCGATTGTTGCCCTTCTTGTCGGTTCCGACCTTCCTGCATGATGCGGAGTGATTGTTGCTTCGATCTGGCGCTAATATTAACGCCCTCTTCGCCATAGGCTGCCGCGGGAATAATCTTGTTGTTTTTGCATCGGATCCCTCGCTTTTCGGGCACTAAACCGTCTGTGCCGATTGTATCCATGCATCTGCTTCAGCCACTGGCAAGAAAAGAGCCTTCAGGAAGCATCATCTCTCATAAGATCTGTTTCACAGTTCGAGTGAAGGTACTGGCTTAGATACAGCTATCATAACTTAAATGACCTATGAAATGTATATTTACAATACAACTACTAGCTCCATACTTATTATGTTTTTACAGTTCACTTATGCAACGTTGAAGATGATAACAAACTTTTATTGCTAAAGAACTACGCTAGATACAGATATGCGGTTTGTTGGAAATGGTAGCTTAGCTCATAAAGTTTTTTTATCAGTACACTTCGACATGTGCTCCCTTTGTTGCCCTTAGAACGTCTAGGCGATACTCAATTTCTCTCCATGTCTTTGACAACTTCTCTTCCGTCACCGTCTCTATAGCATCCCGTATTCGTGTCTGAAGAGTTTGCATATCAGGAACTGGCGAACTAAACACTGTGTCCTTAACGTAACCCCATAAAAAAAGTCAAGAGGGGTTATGTCCGGCGAACGCGGTGGCCATGATATGGGACCGTCAGACAAGAGAATTAGAATCAGACAAAACAAAGCAATGGAAATAAAACTTGATGTATTGCACTACTTATTGCCATAGGTTTTATTTGCCTATCTACCGTGGAAGTCGAGATATAAATATTCATAATTAGGGAAAGACAATTACAGGAATTTTATTCTAGTATGTTTGTGCATGTGTGTGTACGTATTCGTAGAGGTATGGATATCCGAACATGGAAAGCTGACCTACGTGGCGAAGTGATTAGCACAGCGCACTACGATGTGAGAAGTTCGAATCCCAGCCTGGGTATAAGTATTTGCGAGTTGATTGACTGATTTGGTTTATTTCGCTTTTCTGCCACTTTTTGTTGATCGCTAAGATGAGGATGAGTGATGATATGATGCAATTGATGAAGGGATATTCGCAAAGATTCAAACTCTGGGTCTCTGGCGTCGTATCACGCTGTGCTAACCACTCCTCCACGAAGGTCGGCTATTCATCAATTCCATATCATCACTCAATCTATCGTCACATTTAGCCAAAATTGGCAGAAGAGCGACGCTAACACGAACAGAAGCGCGTCCAAAGTGAGCTACAGCCATGAGAAAATGAGGGAAAGGAGAGGAAAACGGTCAAATGGATGCAGGAATGAGGAGTGGGCCAAGGGTGCCGGGGTCACTTACCTTGAGCATTTCATTAAGAAATACCTCGACACCACTTCAACTTTGGTCCATCCGTCATTTCTCACGTGAACTCACCGCATCACAATCGCGCGCCTTAATTGAAAACACCATTCTTGCGCAAGTAAGCCACACGCAAACACGGAAAGGACGAAACACAAGGCCTCTCATTATTGAAAGATTCCCTACTTGGCGCCGCACTTTTAAGGTTCATCAGGCGTACGCAATAAACCCCCTTTTTTTAACTCGGCGATTCGACTGCCATCTTACGGATTAAAGCGAAGTCTTGTAAACAAAACGTTACCGTTTCCTTCTCTCTCGCGAGGGTTTCGATTCCAAAGCCCCCGCCTGGCGTAGTTTCTCCCTTTTCTCGAAGTGATTTGAAAGAAAATGCAATATCAGGGAAATGGGGAAAGAGTTTCTAGTAGTTTTCCGAAAGGGGAAAGGGGGGGGGGAGTGGAAAAATACAGACGGGGGTTTGGTAGCAGGTTGATCGAATACTGAAGCAGGAAAGCCTTCGCTCCTTGAGGCAAAAACCTGGGGTTTTATTGAGGTCTGGAGGTGGCAGAAATGTGCGACTTAGCGTCTTCGTCCCCAGACAAGAAGAGGAAGAAGAAGAAGAAGAAAAAGACCTTCCCTAAGCATAAAGTCGCAGGTATCAGTATTACAAGACGAGAAACCTACTTCAAATAGTCTGTGAATGCAGAGGGGTTGAAAATCCTACCGCTAGATGGCAATAAACACAGGAAGTATGAGTTTTGCAACATCTAGTATTACACACAAGGGTTTTTTAGATGGTTCTTCACGTACGTTTCGAGCAGTGAACTTTTCTCGTTTTCACAAGGAGATTCTGTCCCCTTCCGGGGGGATTTGGTGAGAAATTTATCAAGTTTTTTCTAAGCCCGGACAAAATAAATAGTTTCGTTAAAGTATAGTGCTGTTTTACACTTATTTATTTACTTTTTTTTTTGGAAAGGACGTTGAATGTAAGATTCACAACAATGTTGTCGTGTAACCTAACCTAACCTAACCTCACCCAATGTTGACACATTCCAATGGAATGAGTTCTACTAAAATGTTTTATGTACATATTGATGGTTTGCTAGTGATGGAAGAATGATTTTCTTCATAACGCAATCCTAACGAAGCTATCTAGTGAAGAGGGTTCAAACAAGACCGTAGTTTTATTGAAAATTGATTGGAACTGTAAGTGGTACAAATGATAGAACCGTTGCAACAGAAATATCTCATTCCTTATTGAGTGCGAATTTTGGGGACACATCGGGGATTTATCCCTCTCTGTGAGGGTTGATTTAACTACCACCCCCTACAGCAATGATAGTCATATTTACCTGTTACATTGCCAGGTTTTATCACAGTATAAAACTTACCAGAAATCCTAAGCGGAGGACAATGGAACGTTTCAAGCCTACTCTCAGTCCACTTCAGATGTGGAATAAAGTTTGAGACTTTCCACGAATTACCGCAAGCATGCACACTACCTGTCAGTCAGCACTCCATACAACTTCCAGTGATGTTAGTTCCACACAATCTACACTCACAAAGGAAACACGGATTCGGGGGTGGAGGGTAGTGTTAATCTTGAAACCCTCTTAAATTACACTACCGAGCCTGTATATATATATTTATCAGTTTAAATCATTCTAATTAACAACTAACTTCTCCTGGCAACCCGGAAAGTAACTTTCAGGTTAGTCAATAACCATTCGACTGAATTGCGACGAAACAAATTTGACGTCATAATATGACATATTGCTTTTATATTTAACATTTTAAATGTCGCATGGTGACGTAACAATTAGTGAAATAAATATTTGCCAGATGTAAACTTAATCACACATCAAAGTACATTTTCGTTATTTCAAATATCATAAGGACATTAAACCGACAATATTTAGCCAGCTTATTATCTAGAAATACTTAACAATCTTTAGTGTTTGGTTAATATTGGCTAACAAGGAATATAAAGGATGGCTTTAACAGATGGCTTTGTGGTTGTGAAGAAGAAACGCTTGCACAGTACAGTACGTTGTTATACGATATACCGAACCTTTTCATAGGAGTTTCCAAGCTGAAGTCGTTAAAATGAACGAACTAACGGAATATCGATACGTCGCTTGTGAACCGAGATATCGAAGACCCTTCGAGATAGAGCAGACATCAAGCATATTCGTTCGCAGCGGTTCAAATTATTATAGTTCCCAGACCTGCCACGTGAGCGTGGTAGGCGCTTGATTTCTACTATTGAATGAGCTACCGCATTGGTTTCCGAATAGGGAAATACTATGGCGCAACAATCAACGAAAGGTGTGCCGCATTGCGCTCTTTCATCTTATCTCGAAGCTTCCTTAATGGAGGAATAATTTACAAAAGACACGGCCACTGCCCATTCCCTCAACTTCCCCAAACAAAGCATCTGCCGTGCGCTAATGGCGGGCGTTGTCGTCGAGGTAATGTCCTACAAATGAGCTTCACGTAACGGCCACCAGATGGCTGCACGGGTTATCAATCTTTTTTCCGAAATGGCGTCGGTTGAAGGATGGCTCGGCGGGACAAAGTTTCGGTTTTCATAACAGGAAGGCCCGCGCACACAGAGTCTGAATTTACCTGGAGCTGAATAGCAAGATGGCGCACGAAGACAAGAACAGGGCCGCGAGGGGGAAGGGGGCACGTAACGAGTTTGCTTCATTGAGTGCGCGATCCTATTAGCTTCTTCGTAAACCGTCCGTTAGTTGCAAGGGAAGTGATATTAAACTGGCCGTTGTGCTTGTATTTAATGGATTTTGCGAGACTGTCGCTTAAGGCGGGAGCGCTTTATGTGCTGGACAAGCAGTTAGGACTGCAGACAAATCCGAGTCATAAGCTTGGATAAGGGAGTTCGTTCCACTCTATTGGTACCCGGTGCAACAAACGAACGCGACTGGGTAATCTTGGACTAGACGTTTCTTTACTCGTCGACCAAAATCTATATCCCCAACTGGCTGTCAAATGTAATAGCATCTGAACAAGCGAGAGTAAAGAAAATGAAGTAGGGAAGAAAGTCACAGCGTCAGTCACTAATTTGTACCAAACGATTCCACTTAAGTAAGTCACGAAACATTCAATACAGGAAATTTTATCTCTAATCATCCTGTCATATTTTTCTGCCATAATTTCCCATATTACTTTGAGAGAATTTGGGGGTAATGCCTTTAATTAATGCTATAACCATTACCATTGCGGCTAACCCGATGGAAGTTAATTAAAACGACAATAATCTGCATTAGAGTATTAATACAAGAATGCTATTTAACAGCATAATCTCCTTCAAGTACACTGGCTTTCTCACAATATTCCGCGACATCTGTTGGAGAAAAAGGTAGTAGTGGGATCCAGAACATTGTATATGAGGATAGATTGATTGATTCCGTTTATATTAATTACTTCGCTTTTCTTCCACTTTTGGCTAATTGCTGTTATGAGTGATGATATGGTGATATTTGTGAATGGACACTCATAAACACCCATGCGCAGGCCGGGATTCGAACCCGCGATCCCTGGCGTCGTAGCTCGATCTATTGAGGGTAGAGCCACATTTATAATTGATATAAGGATGCTAATTTCCTGCTAAATACAGACGATGCTAAATCACCGAAATTTCTGAGTGGATCCTTGAAGGTTTTACTTTCATCACTTGTATTTAATTGTAATTCACTAAAATCAGAAGGGAACAAAATTTGTCTCTTGTACGGAACCATAATTTTTTGTTTTTGTTTTCCAATTATATTAAAAACTTAGTACAGAATCCGGGATCATTCTATGAATATCCATAATTTGAATATTCATAATTTGTCCAAAGTAACAACAAAAGATCACTGTTCCAAAATAAATCAGTATCCTAAGTTCAAATCTTAATTAAAATAAGACAATACTTACAATAGCACCATTCATGTGGATAGAATCCTTATATACACACACACACACACACACATACGTGCTTGCGTTTGTAGTTTTTCACGTACCCTGTTTCCTTTTGGAAAAGTTATGCCGTTCCCATGAACTGTTTCCTGGGTTCGATACTGGTACAGGCATAAATATTTCATCTAACACTTCACTTTTACTTCCTTGCGAATAATATTTACTACTTTGCTGTTAACGTTTTTATGTGATTTATTTCCAGAAACATTACTAAAGCCAGATTGCATACTTTCGTGCACCGTTCTACAATTTAGCAAGACAAAAATAATATATTCGTGGCCACGCAGTGTCATGAAGAAAAGTGAAGGTAGCGTATCTGGCATCCAAACATAACCGCAAGATGGCAGCAGCAATTTAGAACGGGGAAAGATCAGAGTAACCTCTTGCATTTTCCATTCCCAGTGTATGTGTGTGCGTTACTTGCACAGTCAGATAGCGGAACGTGCAAAAGGAAAGTCAGAAGGGAGAATTACAGGAGACAAATGCGTTACTTCGAAAAATTTGAATTTTAAATTCGCCTCTCTCTTTTTCTCCCCCTACGTCTCTTCTCGTGTTTTTCTGTTACCTCTCCCTCCCCCCTTTTTACTGAGTCTGTGGTAATTAGTATTCGAGATCTTTCTCTCTCTCTAGTACACAGAGTAGTGTGTGCGTTATGTGCGCATGCGTATGTGTTTGTGCGAGGGAGAAAAGGTTTTCGCTTGTGTGTCTGTTTCCTTTGGGGATACCGTCCCGCACCACCTAAGCGAACTCCTGTAATTGCGTTAGGCCGAAATTTCAGCTGCAGTATGTATATGTCGTGCCGTTCGCAAGAGCTCAAAAAGTAGCCCCTCCCCCCTCATACGGAGGAAAAGAGCGGGGGTTGGGGGAGGAGATGCCATTGCATCTGGTTTACAGCATGCTTCCGGCTAATTATATCTTCGTTCAGATTTGTTCCTTGAATTTCCTCATATTTTCTATACTTTTTTTCAAAAGTGAATTATAAGGAGACTGAATTCTATCAATTCTGTATAGGCTACTTGTTTTCACTTTTCTTTCATTCATGGCTAATCGCGGCGATAAGGCTCGGAAGTTGAGGAAAAATCCTTCTTTCCCCTAGTGTCCGAAGACGAGGCCCAACATAATATATGTTCATTTTGGGTCATTGTAGGCCACAAAAAGGTGGGTTTTATTTGTCCTTTTTTTTGCCTTTTTCGGCATTTTTTTGGCTTACTGGTCCTTTTTTTAGCCTTTTTTTTTTAGGTCTTAACGGCTTTTTTTTGCAACTTCACCTTCTTTCGACTACGTTTTTACTGCCCATTCTCAATTCGAATCATCATCAGTTCATCACCTCTTAAACATCCTTTCTGTAGTAAGGAAATAAAAAAAGAGAGAAATAAATACATTTGAACCATCCTTGAAACGAGAGAAAAACATTTTTGGACGACTGAAACAGGTACGGTACAAGGTCCCTTAACCGTAACTTGTCTGGAAGGTCGCGCTGTAAGTGGCAACTTCTTTCTCTTGTTTTGAAGCTTTCAGCACGGTGTATACGACCACACAGCACACGCCTGCAAAGATCTCAAGGTGCCGCGCAGAGGGAGGGGGTAGGGAGGTTAAAACTGACGTTTTTAATTAATTTGGATCACATTTATACGTCCGTTTTTCCGTTTTTAGGTCCTTTTTTTATATTTTTAGGTCTTTTTATAGGTCTTTTTTGGCAATTTATAGGTCTCCAACTTCCTAGTCCTAGTGATGTTATTGATGAAGTGCCACCTACAAGAAAACACGCTTACTCACACCTACCGCGGCACACAGTGGTTCGGATCCCACTTTAAACTGTAGGTCCAGTCCCGATTAGCCTATCGGTGCATAAAATCGACTTTGAACACCAACACAATCAAAACCCACACCCTCCACAGGAGGAATATAAAGTAATCAGATTTCATAAATCTCATAGCATGGGACATCATAATTTTTCTTTTGTCGTCCCAAGGTGCATGACATTGCAGCAATCTTTAGTCATTGGCGTTGTGGTTTGCAGTGGAGGAAAATTGCAACCTCGCTCCTGGTTGAAGATGGACCCTGACTTTCGGCAAATCCTTCGTTGGCTGCGTAAAAGTGCCACGTCTCGCCACTGACCGGGATTTGAACCCGGGAACGTTGGTGGTGAGATCGAAAGTCGAGCGCTTATTTCTTAAATGAGATGCATTAGTTTTTATGGATATTTTATTGCTTCAACTCCCATTAGCCTGGTCCACAAATTTCCCAAGCCCCACTTGGGCGCCAATTGACCAAAAAACAGCCTACACAAAGTTTGGGATCCGAGCAACATTTTTTGGGCTTTCCCCACGCGTTTTTATTTTTGCTACAGGGATAACATGCCTAGAATATGAGCATCTCCGCCAAACCTACTCTGTGACTGTCGATTGTTTTTTTGTTTCGATTTAAACTTTAGCTGAAAGGTATGCAGAATGTCATGGAAGAGTCTAGAGTCACAGAATACATATTCATTGCAGAAATATTACATTGGATATTTACATATAACATTATAACAAAATTCTGTTGAAGAATCTAGTACAAGTCATGACTTAAGTTCTTGCCTAACAAGTGCTTATCACCATAGTCATAATCGTAGTATTCTGTGTACAGGGTGAGTCAAAAGTCCCTTAACACTCCCTATAAAATGTGACGCTTTGTTAAATTGATGATGGAAACAGGTTAGGCCCAGGAGGAACCATAGTTGAGTGTCTCAAGTGAACACTACTTTTGAGCTCCAGTTTTTAAAATAATATAGTGTTTAGATCCTTTGAGGCTCATGGAGTAGGTTCGGCATGAATGCCTGCATTCTGGGTATGTTTTCCTTATGGGGAAAATAAAAACGCGTGGGACACGGCAGGAAAATGTCGCTCGGATCTAAACTTTGTGTGGGGCGTTCTTAGGTCAATTGGCGCCCAAGTGGGGCTGACTTACTTTTTTAAAAAATGGAATTTTATGGAAATTTTGAACCAGGCTAAATCCAATAGAGAAGGTCTGGTGCCTTAAGAATATCTCCAACCTGCAAAATTTCAAGCGCCGTCAAGAATTTGAGAGTAGAAGGCCAACGGAGTGGCTCTGGTCGCAGCCGCGTACGTGAGAATCTCACATCTCATCTCGTGCGAAGGATGTCCTGACACCCAAGTTCTCCGTAGAGCACCCATCTGCTCCGGAGGGAGTATAGCGTGTCTGAGAGCCGAAATGATGGATGTGCGTCCAGATCTGCGAAACACCACTTCTTCCAGTGGAAGTGGGCGAGGGAAGAAGTCGTTTTCTCGGACTTTTTTCCTTAGATTTTTAGGTGCAACTCCCCATCGCCTCCCTATCCTCGTTCCCTCTCGACCATCGCAAAGTCAATTTCGTGCAGTCAAGAAGTTCTCCCAAACACCACTAACACGGCTTCTGTGCAGTGTTGCCGCCTCTGGCACTATTTGTTGTTTTGTGAGGATCATCATGGAGACAGTTATGGCGATGGACACTGACCCAAGAATTCTGGCAGTAGGCAATCTTCCGAAAACCATCATGCTATGTCCGTCGGTCCCCGAAGCCAAGAAAATGATTTTTCCTCCTCTTCAAAATGGTTTAAGATGGTGTTGATCAGTAATTTTAAGTTCTGTTGATGTCCTTTCTTGTTCAACATAAATCGACTTTTGCACATCAAACTCAACCCAAGGGTCTTTGGACTGGACATCTCTTCCATTTCTCTTGTGTTAGTTAGTGTCGCTTTTCTGTCTCTTGCCTTAGCGCGACGATGAGGATCAGTGATGATTAAATGAAATTAATGAACAGACACAAATACCACCCGTGTCCTTACCAGGACTCGAACCTGGGAGCCTCAGTGGGAAGGTAGAAAGTCGACCACATAACGCCTTCGGCCACGGACCTGCTGTCTCAAATTTTTATCTTTCTTACTACAACCTTAGTGACATAGAAGTTCGACCAGTCACAAATATAGGAATGCGTTGTGAAAGAAGGAGAACACATGCATATGCTGAACATATTTTATTCAGCAGGCTACATGGAACAAAGGAAAACATAAATTTTCGCTGCAACGCAGCAATGTATGGTGTCCACACAAAATAAAACATTTTCGTCCATCTACACGTGACATTGAAGTTCGACCACTGTTAGAGGGGATCCTGTTTACCATGGTGTGACGCCGCCCCGTCGGCGAATAACTGTGGCAATGCGTCGGGGCATGCTGCGGACGAGTCGTTCAAGGTATTCCACATCGATGCGGTGCCATTCCTCCTGCAGGCCCCTCTGTTGCACACGTCGCTTAAGAACACGCCACACATTCTCAATGGGCGAGAGGTCGGGACTCGATGGTGGCCATGGCAGAGTTCGCACGTGATGGCGAGTCAACCATTCTCTTGTTATCCGCGCTGTATGAGGCCTGGCATTGTCGTGTTGAAAGATGACACGCCGCCTGTGGAACAGGTGCCTTCGCACTGTGGGAAGATGCCGCTCCAGTATGCGTGTATAGGCGTGTACATTCACAATGCCCTCACAGACGTGTAGTGGGTCAACCCAAGATGCCGTCATGCATCCCCATACCATCACTAACGCAGGTTTCTGTACCCGACGTGCATAACATTTTGCTTCATTCTGTTCCTCCTTCCGACAAATGACTGTTTTCCGTATTTTCCCGTACGCAACATTGAAAATGGATTCGTCCGTCCACAAAACCCTGTTCCACTGCCGAAATGTCCATCCCCGGTACATTCGTGCCCACCGTAGTCGTTTGCCTTTGTTTAACATGGAAAGGAAGGGTTTACGTTTCGTCTTGTACACTCGGTAACCGCATCGCTGTAGGTAACGGCGAATGGTTCTGGTTGACACTTCAATGTGAAAGCGTTCTCGAGTCCACAGTCGTAATTCGGCCACAGAAACATGATTGTTGGTCTGGATATAGCGCCTAAATATCCGTACATCACGCACGCTCAGCAGGCGTTTTCGACCGGGGACCTTCCCTGGCTCTGTAGTACCCGTATTTTGGTGGTGTTTGATGATGCAGTGGACGGTTGACTTGGGTAAGTTCAGTTGGCGCCCTATTTCCCGTTCACTGAGTCCATCCCGTTGCAACTCCACCACTCTTCTCCTCACGGTGTTGTCAATAGGTTTGCCCCTGGCCATGGTGATGGTGCACAGCGGTTCCTCGGTGCACAGCACGCGCTTATATACGGCGGACTCCCTTATCGTGTCCGTGACGTCATGCTTCCGTCGAATGCGCCACTATCTGGAATTTTTCCGTATGGGTCTGGTGCCTGGTCGAAGTTCAATGTCCCCGTTTTCGTTCTTTACGTGACCTTGGGTGCAACATGCTGGGATCACGATTCTTGCCTGCTCACACGCCTCCTCTTACACACATGCGTCACTTCTGCGGGTCACCCATTCCACCGCCTATGCCTCTGTGCATTTAATCACGTATTCCTTTCTGGTCGAACTTCATTGTCACCAAGGTTGTAGATTATTTTCTTACCCTGTCTTTTTCTCCTCCTTTCTATCTTTCTTACTCTTCCCCTACTTTCTATATTTCTTACTCTAACTTCCCCCTCCCTTCTATCGTTCTTACTCTCTTCCTTCCACCTTTCTCTCTTACCCTCTCTTTTTCTCTACTTTCTTTTTTCATACTATTTTTTCTCTTCTCTTTTCTATCTCTTTTACTCTCTCTTTTTCTCTACTTTCTATCATTCGTACTCCCTTTCCTCCTCTTTTCTACCTTTCTTACTCTCTTCCTTCCACCTTTCTTTCTATCTTTTTGTCTCTCCTTTCTATCTTTAGTACTCTTTTTTCTCCTTTTCTGTTTCTTACTGTCTCTTCTTCTCTCTCTCTCCTTTCTATCTTTCTTGCCCTCTTTTCTCCCTTTCTTATTCTCTCTTTTTTTCTTTCCTTTCTATCTTTCTTACTCCCTTTTCTCCTCTTTTCTATCTTTCTTACTCTTTTTCTCACCTTTCTATCTTAGTCTCTTTCCTCTTCTTTTCCATCTTTCTTACTCTCTCTTCTTTACTCTTTCTTCCACCTTTCTATTTTTCTTACTGTCTCTCCTTTTCTCTCTCTCATGGGTACTCTTGTAAGATCTGGGCAGACTACACATGTACATGTGTGTACTAATACCTACTATCGAAGTTGCGTGTACACACATTGCCCATCGTAGTGTTAAACTTGTTTTACGCGATTGTGTGAGGTTCAGAAATTTTTGAACAAACCAGAGCGCGTTAACCACACAGACCATCTGCTGAGAACACACCGCATACGATGTAGAAGCATGAAAATAGGATGGATAACATGTACCCAAATATATCTGCGTGTAGGCGACTGGATGTTGTGGGAGATGAAATCAGACTTGCTGATGTAACGAACAATAATTTCGTAAATAGATGCAGAACGCCTTCTGCCAAGTAGCGAATTGGTAAGAAGCAAAGATTTTGTAAGGAAAAACAAAAAAGAGTTTTCTGTGTTTTTGAATAGCTGTGAACGAAACAACTCGTAGCTTTCAGTTTTCGTCTCGTGCTTTTGTCCTTTAAAATATCTATTTTTCTCGGTCCACTCTTAACATCAAGTATTTCGTTCTCTGCCCAGTTGTGCAGTCTCTAGAGAAAAGTTGACGCATTACATGAAGAAGTTTTGTCGAAACATCTTCCTTATGTGCATATTATATTAGTGTTCATTGGATGTGCAACGTACAGTCACCGGCAATAATAATGGGACACCTAGATACTGAAATACTGACTCCCCTGCCTAACTCTACGGTTGTAAGTGGATTTCAATAGCAAATTTTCAATGGCAACTTCTACCACCTCCGTAGTGACTGTACATGCAGGTCAAAAGTAGTGATATGTACAGATTTGAAGAAAGAAGAAGTGAAGATTTGGCTTGTACGAGAGGCTGGAGTTCCCTGTTCCGTTCTCAATCTTGTATCGATATTACAGATATGGATAGGACTTGTCTCGACTTAGACTGGTCAAACTTTACGTAGGCTTTGTAAGCAACTCGCCCGATCACGGTAGGACAGTCGGAACCACATTTGGCGCCTTTGGACCGCTTATGGAAACACTGCACCCACTCTGATCGAAACCCTCTCACTTTCGAAGCTTCAGCTCGTCCTCGAAGGAATCCAATCGAGACTGTTCATCGACTGGCCTGACCTCTCGCGGGAATCAATCCAACTCATTTCTAAGGTTGACCCGATCTTCGAACCAATCTAGCGGTTCCCGCAACCACCCCCTCCCCTCTTTTCAGTCTTCCTCCTTGGCCCTCTTTTCCTTAGCCAACCAAATGACTCCCCATTATGACCCGGGGTCAACCAGCGACCTAATATGCTTCGGTGGATTCTTTGCCCTAACCTTTCCGAAATAACGAGGATAGGGCAGGCATAAGGTTACCGGCTCTCTCTTGTGGCGTATTTCGCATTACATAAAAAATTATGGGGCGAGGGGACGGGGCTTTCTGGGGTTGGCTACTTACTTCGTCTTAGGGCACCAATCACATGAAATCCAAAAGAGATCCGAGAAGGAAATCGGGCTCCTACGTTTATTCATATCATAACACACGTGTATTTATATGTGCATAAAGTGTGTATGGAAATGTTTTTAGGGCCTCCTCGATGGTGTAGAGGTAACATCGTCCATTTGTAATCATGGAGTCTTGGGTTCGATACTCGGTGGAGGCACACAGTGGTTCGGATCTCACTATAAACCGTAGGTCCAGTCGCGATTAGTCTATCTGTGCTAAAAGTGGACTTAAAAACACGTTGTTCTAAATTTCTGTACACTTAAATGCTTTCTGGGTTACAGTCGTGAAATAATGACAGAAGAATATGTACAGCGGTCTTAAATACGTGCTGGAGATTCGTCAAAGAAATAGGGATAGACAATCCGCATTACACAGAATATACAAAATTGCATAATCTAAAGATATGATTTCTGAGTGCAATATTCTATTGTTGAACAGTAACAAAGCATAACAGTTTCTGTATATCTATCCCTAGACCTTCGAAGATAATATGTCAAAGACTTTCATTGTTTACCTCCCTAGCGCCCACTTCAATCAACAGTTTCTAGTTTTATCTTATTATTTCTACTCCCTGTACGGATTTATTTGTATTGTTGCTATACGACGGTACAATCATTCGCATTCCTAATTGCCCTTCAGTTGTTGTATAACATGTGATTTCTTTCAAGTATCTTTGAACAAAGAGTAAGTTCATCATCATGGCAGATTCAAACTTTAACGTACTCAACATACTATTGACATTACAGCCAAATCATCCGAGGAACTGAACATCTTATATGAATTACAGAAGGGAAGGCTGGGTACGGATAGTTTACAAGGGAAATTTAAAATATTTAAAATTGTTGAACCGGTTATTCACATTTGGAGCTTCACATTTGAATGTGAATTTCGGAATCAATAGTGAGATATTGAAATTATCATGTTTGCAAAAACGTGGAAGTGCTAGGATGAATATTTAATATCTGAAATGGAATTGTACTACAAAAAGGCAGGTATTTTATCTGATCTGGAATTTTACAAGGCACTAAGATGCAAGATCTGATGTGATGAAATCAGAATCCGAATATTACAAGTAGAGAAATGTAAAATCCGAATCGGGATTGTACAAAATAAGGTGGAAAAGCTAAAATTAGAATCTGAAATTTTACATATTATGTGAGAATTTTAAAATCGTAATTTCCGTAGTCTAGTCGGGTGAAGAGATTTAAAATGCAAATCAGAATTGCACAAATAAAGAAGTAATTTACAATCGCAATTTCAGTAGTGAGGCGAAGAGATTTGAAATGCAAGTCGGAATTCTCAAATGAAGAAGGAATTTAAAATCGTAATTTAAGTAGTGAGGTGGAGAAATTTGAAATCCAAATCAGAATTACACAAATGAAGAAGGAATTTAAAACCGTAATTTAAGTAGTGAAGTGAAGAAATTTGAAATCCAAATCAGAATTCTCAAATGAAGAAAGAATAAAAATCGTAATTTCAGTAATGAGGTTGAAGAAATTTGAAATACAAATCAGAATTACACAAATGAAGAAGGAATTTGTAATCGTAATGTAAGTAGTGAGGTGAAGAAATTTGAAATTCAAATCAGAATTACACAAATGAAGAAGGAATTTAAAATCGTAATTTAAGTAGTCAGGTTAAGAAATTTGAAATCCAAATAAGAATTACACAAATGAATAAGGAATTTAAAATCGTAATTTAAGTAGTGAGATGAAGAAATTTGAAATCCAAATCAGAGTTACACAAATGAAGAAGGAATTTGTAATCGTAATGTAAGTAGTGAGGTGATGAAATTTAAATCTCATATCGGAAATTCGCTAGTGAACGAATTTAAAAAAATAAATAATGAAATTTCACGTTTGAAATTCTAAAAGCTCATGGAAGCTTCATAGGGACATCATAATACCTGAAACGGAACGTCACAAGATATTGGTCAGGACGCTTGTAAACTGACCAGAGAAGACACCAAAGGGATGATCAAGCAAGATACTTACGATCTGAAGCTAAAAGATCCCGAGGGAAGTTTGGGACACTCAACCTCTGACAGGATAAATCGCAGAGGAAGACTATTCCTCTGCTCCTCTGTATTGGAAGAATTCTCTCCTACGAATTTTCCTTTCGCGTGTGGCGTGCACCAACGGACCAGGCTGTGCCTTTTTGATCACTTTCTTGTCTCCGTCCTTCCCCCTTTTTTCTTGCCACCTTTCCTTTCCAGGACGACACGCACTCTTCCCAATATTCTCCTCTTGTTCCACCGGCACGTGATCCCGATTTAGAAATTTGCTCAGCCTTGTACAGCATTTTCTTGCTTTTAAGTCTGGATCGCATCATTTCCTGCGTCGGACCTCTCTGATGGTGGTGGTTTTGCCACCTCGTGTGGTGGATACTTTATGGACGAGAAATACTTCGCAAGCGGAATCTTTCGTTTATGATTTGACACTTTTACTGTCATCCTTATCTTCCAACATTGTAGTTAATAAATCTTTGGTTCCTAACCATAAGGGTCACAGTGTCGCACCAGGTGTGAATATTTCAATATCGTTGTAGTGGGCACTGCTACTAGAAATACCGGCTATACAAGAAAATATGAATTTCTCCTCGTGGTGCAGGCGTAAGCTGTTTTTCAAGCATTTTCGTAATCCCATACATTCCTTATGAAGGAAAAAACTCAACAACTTGAACTTCAATGGAGCAGCGGTAACGTCGCTCCCTTGTAATCAAGTACTGCCGGGTTCGATACCCTGTGGAAACACAAGTGGTTCGGATCCCTATTGGAACTGTAGGTCCAGTCACGATTAGATTTACTGTGCATAAAGTGGACTTAAAACACAAACTGAATCAATCTCAGACATGAACTTGCAAGTTACGACTAGTCAAATCCGATGACAAATAAATCTTAAACGTGTCCTCTTTCTGTTCGTGTGTTTTTCTACGCCATCAGAAAAGTAACGATAAGCTCGGGGTAGGGGGTTAGTATCTTTCCAGAACCTAGTATCTGGCTGGACACTATTCCTCGTAGTCTTAATAGAGCCAAAGAGTAGCTGTTTAGCGTTTTCGACGTCCTTGAGAGCGTCCCAGGTTCGATCCCTTTCGAGTTCCAAATGTTCAGCGTTGATCTAGCATCGTAAGGCAATCAAAGAACTACTTGGAGGTAATGGTGGCTGGCTCCGACCTCTAAAGCTAGTAACACTGGGGCGATGGGAGACCACGCGCTGACCACGCTTCACCCAATGAAAAAGCCACTTGGCAAACCCTGCCCCACAGAGAGCTGGTGTGTCTCGGACTTCAGATTTGATTTCTTAATGGAGTGAGGATTTTTCACGTTATAATAACTTATATGTACACATACATGTACGGTAGTGCAATGAAATACTTCCCCCATAAGACTACTGGTATTAAGGCTCTGTAGGGGAAGTATTTCTTTTCATGACTGTACACCCTATCTCGGGATGCTGTATAGCGTGGTCGCCAAGAAAGGTAGAGAAGAGAAGGGAGCGAGTTGGCAGAGCAAAGCAATGATAGCTGCTACTGTGTTTTCCCCTCCATACACTCACTTCCTCTTTCACGCCTTCATTGGTCAAGCCTTCTCGAGTCACTGCTTGTGCAGAGACTTGCTCCAGAGATTCCCGCGACAGAATGTACACTCCCTCGCTCCGAAGTCCCACAATTTGCTTTTTCATACACCGTATTTGCCCAAGGTGCAGTTTGACCGACATTTCGTGATTGTTACCAAGATGAATTTTCTATTAATTTTATGTTAAAATGAGAGCATGACATTTGCGCTGTATAAATTACACAGCACCACTTAATTCGTTGACTTTGCAAATATACTGATACTTGTATACCTTGTCCCAGCTAACTGTGGAGAAAGGCAACGCATAGCGTCAGCGAGTGGTCAGAGCGAAGGTGTACACGCTGCTGTGAAGGCAGTCGCTTTCCCCCCTCCACGCAATTGCGTTCCTCTTACGTGTTCATTGGTGGAGCCGTCTCGCGTCACTACTTGCGCAGACACTTGTTTTCGTTTGCCTGCTCCAAAGATAGCTGGGACAGAGTACACTTAATTGTGTAGACCGACACAAGTATAGTCGACGCGCTAGATACGTTAACGACCGGCTGGCTTTGAAGTCCACGGAGCGCGCCCACCAGCTGCAACAATCACATTCAACGCACAGTGTTGCCACACGTCTACTCTACGCCACCTTGTCCCTCGGCGCACACGCACCTTCACACGGTCTCCACATTGAAGTTGCAAAGTACGGCAACAGCGTATCCGCAGTCATGTGACTGAGACTCCACGTGGAGTAGACGAGCAGAATGACAGCTGCACCCATTGGCTGAAGGTTGAGTGTGATTGGACGAAAACAACTCGCCCGCAATTTATCCCCACCCTCGTTCGTGGCGGCGGCTTTCTTTAGTTCTTCGACGTTAATGAAGTAAAGGCGTGGACTATACGGAACTTTTTTGCACATTGCAATTTTAGTTACAACTAGGTGCATTTGGCAAACTGTGGATCAATACAATGAAATAGCGCCTACATTTTAAAATTTCATACAGTCCAGAAAGGCATTCGAGCTTCTCCTATTCTCGTGCGTAAAGCTCTTACCGTTCAAGCACGGCACTAGTGATTAACTCCAATCTGGTGCCATAAATGCAGCTCCACCTTGTGCATTAAAAGACACTCAAACTATCAACTTTTATAAGCTTTTTTTCTTATTCTTTATAGCTTTGACCTCATTGGCGCCGCTAAACCGATCCTTCTTTGTTATTCCCCATATTTTGGATCAAGAAAATTCGTTCAATTTTTCAGGGTTCCGACTTAAGCGACTTTATATTATCGCCTGGTAGTATCCTTCGGAATTGCGTCCTTTGGAAATTAGCCTTTGCCAAGATGAAAAAGTTTCTATTAGATCCTTAACGTCGCGAAGAACGCCATCGGGAGGTTTATTTTTTTCCTCCCCTTAGGCTGTTAACAGAGCTCTGTTTTTTTGTAGCCCCCTCGTTGTAATCAGTTCTATCTTAAGATGTGAGGCTTCGCGGTATCATGCTGTAACGACACTGTTTTAAGACAGTCATCTAACGTTGACATCTGAAGTCCATAGATAAGGGTTTTCGGTCTTGGGAAGAGCGGAGGGGGAGGCGAGGAAGTGGCTTTTCTTGCCAGTTGCAGGGATTTAGAGAAGAAAGCAATTCGTACAGTTCTTTTATGATGTTACACTACGGTTAGTGTTGCAAACTGCATGTTTTTTTCTCCGGGATTTTTCCAGTTCTGAAAAGTCTACCATTGCTTTTTACCGGGATATCTCAATTTCAGCATGTGTGTTTAGTTAGATGTTGGACTAGTGTTAATGAGTCTTTTAAATTTCATATTTAGCTTTCTAGAATGAAGCATGCGTAATTTGTTTAAGCAAGCTTAATTGAGGGTTTCTTAAAGTACTCGATGTTAGCAAAAATAAAATTATAAGCTGTGTGCACACCCCTAAAAGTAATTCTGCCGGCGCAATGGCTTATGGGTCCAATGAAGTGTAATAATCCTTCAAGGTGGGTCCTGGACTGGAAAAGGTTTAGAACCACTGTTCTATGGGACTTTGTCTTTGTCTTTTGTTGTCCATGTGTGTTAGTGATTGTCCCTTCATCTATCATCTCTCTCATCTTGTCATCATTCATCCTTATCTTCCTGATTGGCCAAAAGTGGCAGAAAAGGGAAATAACCTAATTCATTCATTCACTAACTCGTTACGTAACACCAAGAATGAATGTACACACAGGAGAGTACACAGCTTTCTTCCCATCATGCAACACTCCCGACTGTGCTGCCACCCCTGTCAGATAGCCACACTGCCCATCTCTCCGGACCTGCTTCACGTTTATTACTGCTTCGAGAATATGAGACATTTTCTTAAATTTGTAACGGTTTTCCTCATCTTACGCTTACGGAATTTAGGGGCACAAAAAAACTAAAAAAATCTGCACCGCTCAGCAGAAAAAGAGTGCTTCCCCCGCTACTCACAGTTTCTAGCGCCCCACGCGGCGGTGGAGGGAACCAGCGTAGAGCTTCGTGATTTGCATGGCGGCCGTTAAACTAAGATATACTCGTTTTATGGAAGGCCGCTAAAGCTACTTAAATTGCAAATAAATCCGGGAAGGAAGCGTGGGAGGGGGGATGCTAAGAAGTGGAGGGAGGGGAGGGGAGAATGAGGTGAATTGTGAGATCGTTGACGAGAAACAAGAGGTTTGGATGACGGTAAGAAATTTTTGATGTTGATCGGCGTTGCCAGCGGTGGTGGGTATTTTTTACTGCATGAGCTGGCAACTCTTGCCCGAAATATAAGAGGAAAGATCTTGCATCTGTTTTCGCCTCTTTTTCTTATTTTGTCATTGGTCGAGCTGAGTTTATATCTCTTTACAGGGATGGCTTCGAGAAGAGACAATACTTAGCAGTGTCTCGGTCTCGTCTTGAGTTGTAAATACCTGTCTCGTTTTTTGTTTCTCGAGAGCATAAACAACATATTCCACCACATATACTTTACGGCGTATAAAGCTCATAAGGAGAAAGAGCTTTTTATAATAAAGCCTTTTTGTTTTGCTTGACGACTTGTTCCGAGGCTACAGACCCTAGAAAAACATTAGATTATCCTGAATGTATGCAACCACGCAGGAAGGCTATACAATTGCCGTTAATGAATTTACTTTGTAATTGTGCTAAACAAAATGTATATGGCTTATCTATAAATAATCATGCTCTTCAGAAGAATCGCATGGTGAAGTAAATTTTGTAAATAATATTCCAAAGTCTCTAGCGACTAATTTTTGTCATTTAGCGCCGCTTTCGCTAGGAATTTTGCCTAATCGCAACGATGAGGATGAGTGATGATATGAAATTGATGAAGGGGCATTCACAGAGGACACCCATGCCCAGGCCGGAATTCGATCCCTAGCGTCATAGCTCACTGTGCTAACCACTCAGCCACGGAGGTCGACAAAGTCTCGGACACTAAGTCGTTGTTTTCGTCCCGATTCTTACAAGTAGAAAATTGCATTATTCATTTTATGTTTTGTTATTATTATCCCCTTTTTCTAAAGGCGAGGATTAGAAAGAAAACGTTTGAAAATCACAGCAAGGAACAAGTATCTCTTTTGATATCACAGCACCCCCCCCCCCACGCATAAACTCATATCCTGTGTAATTAATAGCATATAATGCTACAATATACTTAATTTCGGCGGGTTTAATTCCCTTTCTGAGAATGCTTTGAAATGTTTCAGTTGGAAACACTGTATTTTTCACAACAACAACAACAAAAAAATAATTAAACCTAGTTATTGACTGTTTGAAAACGATTTATTTTAACTCTCTTGAGGCATTTTGAAGTGTCCTATATGTTCACCAGCTCTCGACATACGTTCAAACATTCAAACTGCAACACTCCAATATTATCCCAAATTTTGTGCCCGTGTGTCCTGTCACAGATATACAATTGGTTTCAAGATATAAGTCATCGGGTACTACCTGTACCAAATATTTAAATATCCAAGATGCTAAGGCGAAGACAGCTAATTCTACATGGCATGACCCGATTCGAACTCCAGCCAAATATTACACTGGATGATTTTGTGTCGCCCCTGTCAACACATGCCTTTTAAGCACTAAACTATTCAGTCTATGTTATAAGAATTACTGTTGAATCTTTTCTCTAAAGATTGTTAGATTTCTTGCCATAAAAATGTTATTGTTAATGTTGCAATAGGTAATGAATTGTTTAACTTAAATATAAAAAATGCTGAAACTATGGAAATATAATACAACTATGTAGTAACCATGGTAAATTGTAAACAAAATTATGATATAAAAGAGCTAGACTTTGGTAAGCCTAGGGGACATTCTCCTGGTTGCCGAAATGCTGATGGTTCAGGGGACGTTGGGTAATATATTGCTTCAATCTTCGGATTGGTTGGTGTACTTGTACTGCATTTGGCAGATATTCCACAAACCAAACTCTGAATAAGGCGTTCTCCTGCATCATCAAAAAGACCAGGGTTATAAACTTCGGTACAACTAATAGGTGAATTGTCTGTTTGAAAAGTGTTTATATATCATCGGAAGTTTAAAGAAATCTTCGAGTATAAGATCTGAATGATCTTTCATTTCAAACCTACATAGGTTATAATTAAAAATAAATCCTGCACCACATACCTCGCAAGGGCTTGGTCCTACTAACCCTTAGAAACCTTTGAGAAGTCCGATAAAAGGGTTGTAACCAGACTAACATAAAACCCTAAAGGCAGAAGGTGCGTGTCAATTTTTAGGGTACTGGCAACCCTGCAAAACAGGAGAGGAGAAATCATAACTTTCCAACCTTGCTGAAGTTTTTTGGTGTTGCATTTACCTGGCCCGTGATATTGGACGTTCTTGGAAGTAAGTTTCGTCTTGGCGTAACACCCACTCCTTCCCCCATCACACTCTAAAATGGAGGAGGAACGGTTGAGGTGTTCATTAATTTAAGATCGAGCATTCCCGCAAGAAATGGCGTCTCGTAGAAACCGGTTTCCCGGCGAAATAGGTCGTTCCTGACCAGATAGTTGTTTGGCCATTCGGCTATTGTAAACTTACACGGTGGCTTTGCTTTTCTCTTTCATTTTTTTTCAGTGGTGTTCGCAGCTTGTATTTATTTTACGTTCAGCGTTTTTTTTATGCTTCTCTTTTATCACTTTATTGATACCTCCTCGAAAAGAACGCTGGGATAAACACTTGAAGATCGATCAATAAGAAGTGGCTTCATTCATTTCTTTTCACTCTGCTTCGACGTAAAACGGCGGAAAGTGGGTTTATTTCGTGTGAGAGGGATGAAACCCTTCAGAGCAACATTCCTCCATTTTTTAAAAGAAGAAATCTCTTTTTACTTGCCTTTGCAAGATTGTCTTCCGTCGGTAATTTTAACAGACACGATGCACAGTATGATGTCTCCATCGTTTGTGCCCAAATGGTGTCTGAGAATATCAAAACATCTTCTTTTCATTGGTTTGAGAAATGACCGGATGTTTACAGCACGGGAAATGTGTTTTGTCTCTCGTATTTTGTGATTTTTGAAATCTTGTTTATCATTTAACTTTACAGTCCCGATTCTGGAAACAGTTCATATCCAGTTTAGATCAAGTGATTTCATGAAGTACCTTCAAACTTTTCGAGAGCCACACACCCACCTTTAAGGTAACAGTTTATGTCGATTATGAAACACACGCAGCACTGGCGCTCACCGTACCAGTATGTATCGGAATGTTTTCTTTTGATAGGTACTTGAAACATTTACGTGGTAAAATTTCAGTATACCTTGGAATATCCATTGAGTATTATTGAGACACTTTAAAAGTTTTCCGAAAACTTCACTGTGGAAGCACCAGTATGTCATGTCTCTGATTATCGACCAGGTGAGTTTTCAGACGCTTTGAAAGTTTTCGAAAGAAAACGTTCACTGTTTAAACTACCAGTATGTCTCGCATTATCGACTGGGTGATTATTGGGACATTTTGAAAGTTTTGGTGCGAAATAAACTCTGGAAACATTTTAATTGCCGTCTAGAGCCAACTTCACTACTTTCGATAATTGTTAGATTGGGCAAGCAACCAGACGATATATGGGATATACTCTTTATATTGAGAGGCTATATTCAATTTTATTTAGCTATATTTGTCAGGACAGAATTAGTGAGTCTTAATTGTCAAATATTATGCACAGTTCACATTGTATGGGCAGAGTATTTTAATATGTGTGTGCGTGTCTGCGTTTACACCTTTATTGGGGCCATTTGTTATTGATATTTATAGAAAAGTAAATTCATTTTGTTATCACTTGCATTGGAGTGTTATGTCGTAGGAACTTTGACCTGGTAACTTTTTACAGTATAAGATGGCAACAGTGATATTTTTTCCACATTACATTTGTTCCCACTCCCCTCTCTCTTGTGGAAAATTGCGGGGAGTGGAGAAAAATATGCAGGAAAGAAGAGGGGTAAAAAATAGGTGACCGTTTTTATCGTTTTGCGGACAGTAATGGGCGCCTAGGAAAAAAAAGGCAAAAAAATAAAAAAATAGATAAAAAAGAGACATGTAAAATGGAAATTCGGATCCTGATAATCGCGAACAACGAATGATGTGTGATTTGCGAGCCACCAAACGACTTCCGGCTCCTATCTACCCCGTGACCACAATGGCTCGAAAAAGTATAAGCTATATGCATTGATTATTTTTGTCCCCCCCCCCCCTTTCCCTTCCCTACCTCTCTTTTCATTGTTACCGTGACAATTAATTTGGCCGCACGGTTTTGAAAATACGTTGCAAAATGCTGATAAGTGTGCTCTGGTAATGCTGTGCGATGCGATCCGTGGGTTTGGGAAATTAGAACGGTTGTTGGTCAACCTCGACTGGGTGGGCTCCATATCGGTTCGCAATATATATTCGCCTCCTCGGCGCCCGCTGGAGGTTGTGCGCGTTTGTTGGTCTATTGTTGTGTGCTCGTAACTTTGGCATGGTTGACACTGATGTTCAATTCTCTCTTTTTGTTTCTTTCAGATTGAAGACGCCATGTTGATGTTCGATAAACAGACCAATAGGCATAGAGGTAAGTGATGATGTTTCTTTTTTTTTATGTTCTTTTGTTTGTGCTGGTGCTGCAGCAACAGCTGGGTAATAGCGATAGGCTGCATTCAGGTCGATGGTGATTGGCTATCGCTGATATTCTTTTAGGGGTATTTCGAGTCTATCATACTCCATGCATCTCTAGCTGTTATTGTTCCTGTGATAAAGTGTCCGCAACTCGGGTGTATCGAGAAAAACTCTAATACGCAGGCAAGAGTACCAGTTCGGAAATCAGACACCACAATTCATATTGCTAGGAGTAGTGGTTCTTGAGATTCACACATGTAATTTGATATCAACTCATCTATATGAACAGACTGACCAATGTAGGTTGTTTTTATTTCGGAAATTAGTATGTGACAGGCCGTTTGACCTATTTTCCACAAGAACTTGAGTATAGGAATTATAGGATATAAGTAGAATATTACTTTTTTTGACACAATCTGCCACAAGAATTATTAATTTTCCTATTACTTCCATGTCATTGCCTCTGCTATTGGGATGTCATCTGCATAAAAATTAAAGCTACATACCTCACCATACTAAGACGTTTTCGACAGTCTGACACGGTTATAAATAACTTGAAATAAGTTCGAACTGTGAAATCCCTTAACATGCCTGAGCAAACGAACGGTGTCAGTTAACTTTCATCACCTATTTTAATACTTATCATATCGTTGAGAGAGAATGCATGGTCGAGTTCAGTTATCTTGATAGTGATGGTCACTTCTGAAATTGAGCAAGTTTCTTGCTACCAGATAGTGCTCGACCCCACAACGCAAACAAGATACCCACTCTACTTTACGGAACTGTCACCTGATAATTTGCATGCAGTGTTTGAGTTGAAGGGGGCGGAAACCAGACGTTTTTCCCGTTCCCGTTCCATATTTTCTATCCTTTTTCTACTACGCCTATTGTTTTCTAAGTACTATGTAACAGATTAAAATCTCAAAAAGTGAAAATAGGAAGCTCTACATTTTCTCAAATTCGAACATTGATTACTTCGAACTTGATGTGAAGTTCCACGTGAAACCACATAACATGCACACAACCTGATGAGTGATACGAAGCAGCGACCGAGTTGTGCAAAGTCGTTCAGAAGCTTTGGTGCCAGCTGATTAATGAAGTCTTGAAACTTCGTAGACACACCCGACATCGTGTGTAAAGTCCGCGTGATCATCAAATGATGCGAGGAAAAGATGGGCGTTCTCACATGACGGCAAAACGACTTACAAGTCGAATCCACTAACCAATTTTCCCGTCAAAGCGCTCAAGATACCGTCAGCCATGTCCCCTTCCGCCACCAAGCGCGCGCGCTGCCATCTGTCAGCTAATTAAGGAAATTATGTGCAACCTTAATGCACACCTATACGGTATTGCGTGCGATACTTCACACCTCTTGGCCATTAATCCAGTTATGCACCGCGCATAAATGGAAGTTAATTTGTTATCGCCGCAATCAGAGCCATCTGTTACCAGTTCCTGTCAACTAATATCGGTGACGTAGGACGTTAATTATTCATAGCCTCTTTTGTGCCAGGGATAAAACGGCGGCTGGCGCAGTTTAAAAACCATTCTGTCGCCATTAAAAGTCTCCCGTCCCCGTGGCTTTGCGTCGAGGTCAGCCAGGCTGCTGTGCCACGTCCAGCTAACATTTCGACTTTTATCAGATTTTCAGTTATTCCTCCACCCCTTTTGTGCGAACGTTACACGTTCATCCCCCAGAAGCTCTTTGATGGTCCATTGCGCGTGGGGGAGGGGGTGTAACGTTCTTCGCAGTGCGCTCGTCGTGTTTCAATGAGCTGTGCGAAAGATCCCGACGTGGAGGAAAAAAGGTGGGGGTGGATTTCCATTGCATTTTCAGATATCATGAGCTCGAAAGCCTTTTTTCACGGAACTTGCTGAAAAGCTGCATTTTGCACGGGCGAGTACTCAACATAGCCTTCCGGGAACGTCCAAGGAAATCTATACTATCGATTACAAGTGGAGATTTGTCTTATTTTAAAAATATAGACCTTAAACGCTGGAAATAGGTTTGCGGTGTGTCTGAGCTCGACCAAACGTAATTTTCCCCTATTTTTATACCTTTTTATCTGAGTAATTTGTTTTGAGTTTATTTTGAAGTCCACTTTATGCACGGATAAGTCAATCGGGACTGGACCTACAGTTTGAAGTGGGATCCGTACCACTATTTCCGTCCACCGGGTATCGAACACGGGACCCCCCTTTATTACAAGGCGACGACGTTACCACTACGCCATCGGAGAGCTTGAAGCTTTGAACCACATTTTTTGTCACTACTGTACTGAATTTACTTGCAACTCTACAATCACAGAGATGAATTTCAAACACAATACGGAATTCTGTGCAAGTAAGCATGTAATTTTTACGTGTCCTTTTTGTTAATAATTCGTTCATATATTCGTATAATACTCTTGTTCTTTTCCACACGGTTTAAACCACTTGTGCATTCACTAGGATGGGGGAGGAGACTGAACATCCATTAATATAATATTATAATATACCTTACAAAAATGTTGATAAATTTTTCATGTGGAAGTGAATTTACCCCCCTACCATATATATAATTCCATGTTTTAGTGTATATTAAGGAGTTGATTTTATATTAATACTTTGACACTTTCCAAAACAGGTATATTCCACTATACTCCATGCCATTCCACCTAGCATTACTCTAAATATTAATTAATTAATGCATGTGGCTACTGCCTGCTACCCTTCCTTGAGTACGCCTTTGGGCTAAATGAAATATGGGTTTTCATATCAACCCGACAGCATTCATCTTAAACTTCGGACTAGGTATTTCAGCCTAACTTTTAAGTTTCCTGGAAGGCGGTGTTAACCAGGAGAGGTGCAAATAACCCACTGGCTGAAAACTTTCGCAATAAGAGAAGATTCCCGACGGAATTGTGCTTCTAAGTATCCACATATATATTTTTTCCGACTTGTTTCATCCAATCCATTTCTTCCCCTTTCCACTCCCGGTTATCGATCTCCCCTCCCCCCCCCCCCAATCTCGCGCTCGGTTCAGTTAAAAAAAAAATGATTGACTTTTAAACTTCCGAGAACTTTTACACCGATTAAGAGAAGATTGGCGTCAAATCTAAGGTATTGCTTCATTTATTTCCCTTTTCTTTTTCTCCTTCGTTTCTGTTTTTTTTTCCTTCCCCAATTTCTTTCTTAACTTTCTTTTAGTGCCCTGATTCCTCCATCACGCACCGGTCCTTTAAATTAAAACGAAGCACTTGATTGTTCTGAGGTCGACTTAGGAACTGCAATGCGCTTTGGTCCACCTGGCAGTTTCTGTTGGGATCTGAGGGGGTAATTTGAAAGAAAAATTACACGGAACACAGAGCATTTAGAAATTGGGCAAATAAGCAATTGACGTGCTGCAAGGCACCGGTACGACTTAATTACAATCATCATGTCTTAGCATGATTGATTTTATTTCATTTTTGTTATTTCGCGTCGCTATTCTGCAACGTTTGGCTAACCGCGACGACGAGGATGATATTGATGAAGGGACACTCACAAGGAGCATACTGCATAATGAACCACTCATAAGTATCTCATTTTGATAACGTCGTAGTACGTTTAGCTGTTGTAGCACGAATAGTGGTGTCCCCATGAGCAAGAATTTGAAACTTCTAGCACTGAAATGTTGATATTTCACAGTACTAAGTTGTAATAACTTCATTACCATGAAGAATGAAGTTACGTCACTTGTTCTATCTGAACTTCTCATATATCCAATCACGTTGCTGACTTCCGTAGCGGAATGATTGATTTGTTGTTTTATGTCCACCATATGCACAGGAAGGCTAATCAGGACTGAACCTGCAGTTTAAAGTTGGATCCGAACCACTGTGCCATGTGCCTCCACCGGGTATCGAACCCGGGACCCCTTGATTACAAGGCGACGACGTTACCACTACGCCATCCGGGAGTCCCATAGCAGAGTGGTTAGCACACCGCACTACAGTGGTCCCGGGCTCGAATCCCGGCCAGGACATGAGTTTTTTTTTCTGAGTATCCCTCCCATCAATTTCATGATATCATTCATCCTTATCCTCGCGATTAGCCAAAAGTAGCAGAAAGACGAGGTAAAATAAACCAAATCGGTCAATCCATGAACATATTATTTCTCGCTATCGAGATTAACCTGAATAGACGAAAAGAAACTGAGTTGTTATACATTTTTTTCACGTAAAGATATGTATGAAACTACCACCGTCCCTTTTACCTTTTCAGATTGCCATAAATTACAATCCAGCCTGTCTCTTCAAAGTGTAACCATCTCTTTTTCTACCGCGTACATCAAATTGTAATTAAAATATATAATTTAATAGCAACAACAATTGTTAATGCAAAACGCTTACGACAGTGGAGAATACAAAACATCAACAATTGAGCTTAAAATATACATAGGTGAATACATTCCGACTTATAATAAGCTCACAATTTCCCATCATGTTTGTCCGCTCCAAACAATAATTTCCGTCCACCTTTCATTTGTGTCCACATGTAGAATAAATGGAATAATTACTCGCACGGAGTGGTGCGTGCATGATTTTCATATTGCGCATAATATCAAGCTCATGATTATAGAAGCATGTGCACTAACAAGGAATGTATTAGTAATTGCTGCTATATTAAACTGTGGTTCATTTACTGATTTCGTTTATTTTTAGTTGTCTGGCACTCATGGGTAATCGCGAAGATAATGATATGATGAAATCGATAAAGGGATCATTACATAGAATTGCCATGCCCAGGCCAGGATTCGAACCTGGGACCCTTGCTGTCGTAGTGCGCTGTGCTAACCACTTATCATTAACATGAGAAGGCAGCAAATTAGCAATCGGAACTAGAGGGCATTGGTAATTGTTTTTTTTACGCACTAGTGTAATGTTGGTTTCATCTGTCAAATTCTAATAGTTGTGTTTCAATGAAGGCTTTACAGTTATAATTCATAATATGTACATGAGTCAACAGTCATGTTACATAGGAAGTTTTCCTTGCCTCGTTAATGGTTGATGTCCAGTTTCCTGGTGCATGGATCTGTCGCCGTGGTCCCATTGAGTGGCCACCGCGGTCTCCAGACCAATAGATTGTGTCCTTTGGGGTAATTTAAAGGCGCTCGTCTACTCAGTTAAGATTCAGAACATCTAGCGTCTGAAGGAACGCATTGTGTAATGTGCAGATATGATTATACCGGACGTTCTGCAAAACGTTCTGGAGAACTGGAAACGTCGTGTGCACAAATGCATTGATGTTCAAGGTGCACACATTGAAGATATGCTATGAATCATCCCTTTGAAGCCTGACTTTTGTGACACCCTGTATTATAATTGTCTTATTCTCCAGAATGTTGATATGCCATGAAGCATATCACAGTAAACGCAGTATCAACATTTTTGTGTGGAATTGCGCTGATATACAACAAAACCAACGCAAAATACAGCTTCCTTAAGGCGACTTAAATGTAGCTTTTAAGATGCTAGGAAACCAGAAAAAGCAATTTTTGTCCCTTAATATTGAGATCTCGGCTTGGAACTTTCCGAATTTTCATTCTCTTCTTTTTAACATTATTTTTTCCTAAATACCCGCTGAATGGTGGGGGGTAGCAAAAATCATATATCCAGGCACTCAATTCCCTTTCCCACAGCGCAGAAATCCCTGGATTCTGGAGAGGAGTAATCTAATTTCTGCCCCTAACAGAATTTCCAACATGGAGTATTTTCACTAAACCTCTTCATTGTTATGCGGGTTGCTCACCAGCCAGGCGGAAAGCCCTCGAAATTTATAGCGACCGATAAGAATAGAACTCGTCACACAAAATACAATGAGGGCTAATACGTGCTCCTTTAAAAGGAACATTCAGGCTCTCTCGGAACCTCCCCCCACTTTTTTTTACCCGTTCCCGGCGTCCCTAAATCCCTAGGGCTTTCACATCCTTAAAAATAGATCTTCGAGAAAAGAAGATCGTTACAAATCCTCCCCCCTTTTTTCTTTGTTTGATGGGCGGAGACACGTAAAGGGGAGGAGCGATTAGCGGAGTAAGTTTCTTCGTCAAAGAACACCTTTTCGATTTTTTTTTTGTGTATGTACGAGGGGCGTTGATAATGTTGAGGCTTCTCAGGTTAAGGTGGGAAAAGGGGATCCGTAACGTTCTAACGATGTTTTAAGGCTTCTGAATAGGGATGGTATCAAGATTAAGAGTCCTATCTCGCTTTTGCCTCAGTCTCTAAGGGAAAATCTCTTTTATCTCGGATCCAGAAATTTATTCACCAAAGTTTATTTTTTGTATACAGGGTGATCCATAAGTACGGAAACACCAGTCTAAAAACATTGACACACTGTGAAACAGGAATAAAACAGACCCTAACATGATACAGGGAAGGGGGCCAGCGGATAAGGTATGTGACCAAAACGGCGGCCATCTTGGATTCAACTTCAGTATTTTAAATGCTCTAGTTGTTGAGTGAATAATCTTTGGTTACTTGTACAAAGGTTATTATAATTAGAGAGGCCAAAGATGGCAAGAAAATATATTAGTAAATCCAGCATTTTTATTTTCTGAAAACTCTTGTTTGTGGTAGTTTTTGTTGCACTTATATGAATACTTTTTAATTCAGAGTAGATGTTTTTCCTTTTCTTATATACACATAAATAAGTTTTTCATTCCCCCCCTAAGACGAAACAAAGCTTACCAATGCTTTTGATATACACTGTACTTCCCTGTATGCATTTAAAATAAATGTTCCTAACCGGGAATGAATATTGAATTGATTGGGTTATTTTACTCCGCATTTCCACCACTTTTGGCTAATCGCGAAGATGAGGATGAGTGATTTGATGAAGGGACATTCACAAGGAACAGTCATGCCCAGGCCGGGATTTGAACCTGGGAGCCCATGTTCACACCAACATATGCACCAACACAATATTGGGAAAGCTTCCCCATGTACATCGTAACATGTGCAGGAAGGAACCCCAACATTTATGGAGGTGATCTGACCAGCACCACGCTCCGGTGGTCTTTACCCCTCAGGGTTGCCCCCCAAATACCCATTTGGTAGAGGCTGAGCGAACCCCAGAGCAGCTCAATGCTGGAAAAAAAATATCTTGAAGTCGATTTCACCACTGTTTATGTCTCTCTCTAAATTGGTTCGTAGGTATAAAACTTACTGTTCTTATCTTCTGAGCAAAGGATTTGAATTTCCGCCTTTTACATAAATAAAATCTGACCATCAGAATGATCACATGATGCTATGAATTGGATATAAGACTTTAGATAGAATGCCTCACGGCTTGACTTCAGAAAATGATGATAGATGAGAGAACTCTGCCTTTTTACATTTCTTTAATGTTTTTGTGTTATACTTCCAAGCCAACAGAAGTTAATAAAAATTGTTTTATATTGTATTAACAGTATCAAAAATGTGTAATATTTAAGGCGTATTTACTACCAATAGGACTCCAGTTAAAATCATGAGGTAAGCGCTTGCTGGTAATTTCGTCTGAATGACATTAATATTTTCAAAAGAGATCTGAAAATACAGTTCAATGGTAGCTCCACTACAAATGGCTGAAGGCTATCAAAAATATACTGATAATTTTACTTATATTCTGCATGATGTTTGTATGGAAACTTTTCTACAGTTGGAAACGAATTTGGGACTGATGAAGCGAAGGCGCCTCCTTTGAATTTAAACTTTTCTATGCCCCAGAACAATTCGGCTGCTGTCTCTGCCTGTTATCAACAACACTGGCGTACGCAGGATTTTTCTCTGGGGTAGGGGGAGCTGGAATTGTAAAGGTGACTAGTACATACGTAGCTGCTTTCTAGGGGGACGGCATACAGAATAAGATATTTCGTATTTCCACTCTCAAAAATGGCAATCCGGAGTCATTTTAAGAGGGTATATCGTTTACCACTCTGTCCTTTCCCCGAGTTCTTCAATGCTTTTATTTGAAAATTGATTTTCTCAAAATTTCGGAGGGGACTGTAGGCCCATCAGCTCCCCCTCTGCTTACGCCAGTGGTCAACAGTAAGTATGATGTTCAAGCCAATATTCAATGGAGCTCTACTCCCCTATATAAAAACATTGAAGTTGCTGACCAAGGCAGTATATTGATATTAGAAACACTTTACGAGTAACTTTTCTAACCTCTATCAGGGTCTTCCTAAGACGAAGAACTATACTAAAATGGATTTCTATTGATTTTAGTTTAGTTCTTAGTCTGAGGAAGTCCCTGATAGAGAGTAGAAATGTTACTTGTCAAGTGTTTCTAAGTCTCATTAAACTGCCTTCGGCAGCAACTTCAGTGTTTATAATATGGAAACAAGGCTTAATTATATGAACATTCTCTATCTAGTTCAATCGCGGTGCACAATCGCACCTCGGTAGCCAGTACCGTAAGAGAAAAGGGGGTGGGGGACGCAATGTACCATTTCAAGGCTACGTGTCCCTAAGTGCGAATGGGAATTCCTTATGGTCAGGCTCTTCGTACGAGTGTGTTACCCCCTCTTTTTTCCATGTGCATTATCGCAACGCCACCAACCGATCCGTCCCCCCCCCCTCTTCCGGTGAGCCAGAGGTGAGAAAAGACTTAGTTCACACCGGAGGTGCGTGTCGGAACCATAAACGATAGTCATCTGTTAACATGTGCGTGATACGGTGGCAAATTTTTCGTCCTCGTCAAAGCATACATTGAAATCGTGAGAAAGCGTTTGCTCGCATTACCATTTTTTTATTACGATTTTCCCAGTAACGCCGAGAGGAGAGGGAAAGGTTGTTCCCCAGCTCCCCCCACGATTTCCCGACAGTGTCCTGGGTGAGGTCAGCCCGTGTTCATTGTATTCAACTAGCATGAGTAAGCTGCTTACATATGGATTTTTTTTTATTGCCCTCGCACGAAGAATCATAAATGTTAATTTGATACACAAATGCTTTCCTTATTCCATCACCTTCTCTTTAAATGTTGGTCCGTAAGACCCTGCGGAACCTTTGACCTTGGCCAAAAAGTCGTTTTCAGAAAGTCTTATTCTTTCGAATTCTATATTCTAGAAGATTACGTATCTTTAGAATACCTTCTAGAACAGTCAGGCAAATCTTCGTGTCATTTACTATCGATCTTGTCTATATATCTGATAGAATATAAGCTTAGGTTGTCACGAAACTATTCGTTACTGATGTCTCGAAATCAAATGAAGGGTTCGGATGTAAAACGTTGTAAGCGACATTTTGGTAATTTTTGAGTTACAGAGTAAAATGTGCTGTCCTTCAATTTTCGAGTGAAATTGCCATGTCATACAATTTGCATTGGACTCAGTGAAGTCTTGTGAAATTGGTAAACCCAACCCAACACGAAAACAATTTATCTAAAGTAGTTTATATATATATATATATATATATATATATATAGCTTCTTATAATCTTTTTTTCTTAATGAACTCAGAAATGATGAAAATGTCACGTTTTACACACGAGCCCTTCAAATGTAATGAAGATACGCTTGAATGCTTTGGCTGAAATTATAACCACATGTAATTGTTCAAAATTATGATCTATTACATGCTTACATAGTATCAGGGGTGTTGTTTTTTTGATGGCATCCAAATGTCAACGTTTCTTTCACGTAACATAATCTGGTCTGCATTTTGCAGACTAACGAGGCTCTGCCGCCTGGACCTGCAGCCAGGAATTGTTTTGTGCCGCCCATATATGTTTGTGATTGTCCCTTCATCCAATTCATCTATCACCATTCATAATCATCGCCGCCATTAGCCAAAAGTGGCAGAAAAGCGACATAATACTCGTATAACCCAACTCTACCAATTAGGGCCTCCCCGATGGCGCAGTGGTAGCGTCGTCGCCTTGTAATCAAGGGGTCCCGGCCTCGATGTCCGGTGGAGGCACATAGTGGTTCGGATCCCACTTTGAACTGTGGGTCCAGTCCCGATTAGCCTTACTGTGCATAAAGTGAACTTAAAGCACCAAATCAATCAAACCAACTCAACCAATTAATATAGTATCGTGCAAATAATCCCATGGTGGTGTTGTGGCATTGCTACCTTATAGGGAAGGCTTGTACACCCAACGGCAAAAGAAATAGAATGCGAATTTCCAACCAACATTTTCCTCCAGTTCATTTTCCACAATATGATGACCATGAATTGCAATATGAACGTCAATAAGGAGAGGACAGCATATGCTTAAGTCCTCTTTATGCACAGCAAGGCTAATTGGGACTGGACCTACAGTTTAAGTGGTATCAAAACCACCATGTACCTCCAATGAAGTAGTGTAAAAAAAGATTGAAACTGGCTGATAGACTATTTTGCCTACTGTTATTTTTGCTGTTGACTGTACAAAAAGCGCTTATTTGTAAGTACATTAAACGCACCTTAGGCAGCCATTTCGAGATGACGTGCACAAATTCATACGCAGTTTGTTCCATACGCATGCGCTCAATTAAATTAGGATGCGGCCGACATTTGACGTAGCGAATTTCGACGTACTGCTGATCGTTTGGCCATATCCTAACGCTGCGTGGTGCGTCTCCGGTCCAGATAAACTGGAATCAAAACGGACTTAGCTTTCGGTGGGACACTTCGACCGCAACCTGTGTAAAATATAATAGTATGGTTCTACCATGTTTACCCTATGTACAAATCATGCTTTCGCGCCGCACAATATGGCGGAACGATCACCAGTCGGTAGAAATTCGCTCCGTCATAAACGATGCGTGACAATTACGCACTGCAGTGCGAGAAGTCTCGTGCATGTGTTTATTTGTTTTGAGAGCCCACGCATAAATTTTTCGGGCGTCCGTTCCCCACCGAAAATGGCAGGGAAGGGTTGGAATGCGACCGAACCGATATGGGCAAAAAAAGGGGGGGGGGGAAGTCGTCCCGTCTCGATTTGGAATTAGAAACGGCATGCACCAATGACGCACAGGGCGCCATAACGCATCCGCCATTGTTGTTACGCTGCAAAAGAAAAAAAAGGTGTACTTTTGTTGTTTTTTTTTTTTGTTCCTTGTCACCGTTCTGGTGGCATCCGTGACGGGAAACGCGATCGGACCGCCCGCTTTCGGTAGTAGGATGCGGCCAAATCAAATGAAATTGGGGCGGAAATCAATTTATGCTGACCCGGCGTCAGCTTTTTTTCTTGTCTTTTTTTTTAGTTGCCTGATACGGTGAATGCTTTCGTTTCGTGTTATATTGTATCTTTTTTTTTTTTTACAGCCCGCCAGATGGGGTTTGAACTGCTGGAAGGGGAGGGGGGGGGGGTTCGCGTGTATAGTAATTAATTTATTTACGAGTTGCATTCGGAACCTGAACGGGCGCGCGCATTCAATCGGGCAGTCAGTGTTCCCATATTCTCTTCCAATTATCCTCAGTCTGACAATGTTTATGTAATCAAGGGGGTGGGGTGGCTTACAAACCTTGAGCCTCCTCTCGCCTGGTAATATCATAGAATCCAAAAGCAAATATCTATTTATAATGATTTGTAGGTTGAAATTCCCAATTTTATTAATTTTAATAATTTAGCAATTTCGTCAAAACGATCAAGGGAATTAGGAAAATATGATTGATTGATTGTAAATAGTAAGTAAATGAACGAGGTAAAACTCCTCTAGAATGAATGTATACTAACATTAATGGGAAATCGTATTAAGAAGGGGGTTGGGGAAGGAGGATAGTAACGTTTTCAGTTTTGTCATGGTGGCGGGAATGGAAGTACAGCGTTCATTTCTGGAACTTCTTGACGAGTTGACAGCCCTCTAATAACAAAGTGCAAAGAGTTCTCCCCCTTCCCCTTTCGAGCATCCTACCGGAAGTGACATGTGACAGCTCCCAAGCTTGTAACAAGCGCACTTCTCTCTCTCTTTTTTTTTCTTTCCATTCGCCAAAATGGAGAAGAAAGCGCGGAGACCAAAGATATCGGGCACCATCGCTATTGGCAAGTTCAGACTTGTCTGTTGTCTCGCGACTGTCTTCATTTAATTTTTTTCTCTCTTGTTTCTTTTCTCTCTCTCCCCTTCGGAACAATGGAGAGAGAGAGAGAGAGAGAGACCCCCTGCATTTCCTTTCGCTTCAAGAGTCTCCCAACTCAGAGCGTGTGGTCAACCTGCTTTCAGAAAGGGGGTAAGGTGGGTTGGGGAGGCCCTATTTCGACTAATGCATCTTGCTAACTTTTCTCCGGATCCAAAGTCAAAAAGTTTCCTTCTTGCTGCTGTTAGCTTTCAACCCGCCCCCACCCCTTTCCTGGACTATCCAGTGTCAACTCGAGATCCTTCTTAAGATTGTGCACTTAGACACTTTAGGGAACCGGGGGGAGGGGCGTGAATAAAACAAAGGTCCTGGAAGTCGACATAATCTTCGCGCTTTTCCGTGTCCGCTCTTGTGATTGGAGAACGGTAGGATTGTTCGGCTTGGATTGTCTTTACTTTTAGTGGGTTCACCTGAAGTCTAGGTACGTCATACGACGGAATGTAGCAGTTGTTCTCAACCTTCATGAGCCGCCGGCCCCGTAAATTGGTTTTTCAAAAGTCGATGCCCCGATCAAACAATTTTACTGGTAATTAGCTTTCTGATTTTTAAAAAAATTTCACGTTAATTTATATGTACCCTTGAAATTTAATACAGTTGAGACTGCTTTATACGTAACTTAGTTTTGCGTCATTCTGTTTTAAATTACTGTAAGTCCCGCCAAAATATAGATTAAAAACGTCTTAATTAAACCTTATTTGCATGGGTTGTAAATTTAAAAGTGGCAACACTGCCAGGAAGAGGTGATAACACCATGCATGTGCTATCAGGCAGTGAGCATTGTCAGTTGGGGTTCAGGTCGATGTGTGGAGTGCCAAAAGTGGTAGCGAGTTCTGTTGTGTGTGTGCGAGGTTGAAATGAACACCATTTTGTGTACTGCCCTGAAACATGTTTACACGAGTAGAACAGCAATTGTGGATCCAAATACAGGTGACCCGTGGCAAAAATGTACGAGAATGTCATCAAGCCTTGCACGAAGCCTGTAGCAACAATACCTAGCCGTATCTGATGGTTGCACAATGGTGACAATATAGGGAACCCAGCATGATGCAATTTTCCTCATCTTCTTACTGACACATCCCAACCTCCTCAAGAAATGCACTTATCCATTGGCCGACAGTTGAGAAACTTGAATATAGCATTAGGCTTGAACAGAGTGTCGCATGAGGAAGACGCGTGGAGATTATCCGATTTCAGTCTTGCCGGCCGTATCATAACTTATAGTAGCTTGAGTTTACTAGTGACCAGCTCACTGCCATTCACTCTAAGATTTTTCATTGTTTAATCCTCGAAAGGTAGGGTGAAATTTCTGTTATTATTAGTAGCATAAAACGTTCTATACATAATTTATTTACATTTCAAAACTAACAAAAGTCGGTAAATAGAGTTCAGAAATAGAGGTATAAACTTTAACGTTAAATCCTCCACTCTACCAGGAAATATGTAATTACTATCATAGTTAAACACTTCAAAGGTAATTTCTTTGTAATGCGTATTTGTATTGCTGTCACTTATCAATACAAGGTTTCCACGGACCTTGAAATCCAGAAAAACAGGAAATTTTAGAAACCCATCGCAAAACCTAGAAAAGTTCCGGAAAATCAAGTATTTTTTTGAACTTCACAGGATTTGGGGATGTAAATAAATTCAATAATTTTCTAGAACCAGCTTTTTGATGGGAGATATTCTATTTAAAATGTGTTCTTAAGAGTGTTTTGTTAATTTATTTTGGAGAATAAAAAGGTCAGTTTAACTTTTATATTATTGGTTATTAGCTGGCCAAAAAGTTCTTTCCTACCCAATGCCTATCTACGATAGCTCTGTTTCATTTGTTATGTTTTCTTCACAAATTCCGTCTCGAGAGGACTGTGCTGGTACATTATCTCGCCAAAAGTTCTCATTAGTGAGTTCCATCTGTATATCTTACAAGAGCAGCATCATTTCGTGCACCTTTTTCGGTGTCTTAACATGATAGCAACTCTGCAACCTAATCAGCATTGTTGCCGACCTCCGTGATAGAGTGGGTAACAGAGCGCGTTACGACACCAGTGGTCCTGGATTCAATTCCAGCCAGGGTGTACTTTGTGAGCTTCCCTGCATCAATTCCATCATCACCCAGCCTCATCGTCGCGATTAGCCAAAAGTGACGCTAAATGATAAAAATGAAATGAAATCACATAACCATCATTTTGAACATGACAGTGAATCATGCGTTATTAGTTTAAACTGGCCCTAACACGTAATAGTAATTTATCCACACACACACTCCAAAATCCCCTCATCGCCCATCTAAACATTCTCACAAAGGCTGAATTTATGGCTATTTTGGCTCAAAATTTACACTTACGCTCCCTTAAATGCGAACTTATACCACCCCCCTCCCCAGAATGAAGTGGTGAGAGTGGTGTCAAATATATCCCAGATTGTTCTAACACACCACATTCCTGCACGATCCTTTATAGCAAATGAAGGTCAGTTGTTATTGGCTCCATATGTAATAGATTTCTTATTTTACGTCAATTCTGTAAATATTAAACATGGTGATGAAGATGAATAATAATTAGATGAAATTGATGAAGGGGTACTTTGCAAGGAACCTAGCCTAGCCGGGAACCTAACCTGAAGCCTTTGGTGAAGAGGTCCTGAACGCGCTGAGCAGAACTCTGGTGAAATACCAGTAGATGCAAGAAACATGGTCTAGCTAGCAAACTCAGTTTTCCAACCTGTTGGAAAACAAGTAAACAGGCTCTTACCATCGTGGCAACTGTGTAACGTTGGAAACAAGTTTCGGAGTGGAGTCAAACGTGGAACAGTGCATTTCTAGCGCATTGCGCTTCTCCGGAAGGTCGTAGCTGGAACTCCATAAGGTCCAGCAGTAAATCCTTAATTCCGAACGGCCATTAACCCTTGCCTCGTAGGAAGGGGGGATCACCTCCATTCGCCCCTCTCTTCCTGACGCCGGGGGTCGTTCCTGGAAGATCCGAAGTGGCCCTTAAGGTGACTCTCCACTTTCGCCGAGCTTTTCATGCGCAACTGCCGGTAATTTCTGTTAAGAAAACTTCCCAATAAATACAGACCTTTCGAAACTTTCAGATATCGATGTTGATTTTTTTCCTCTTTCTCCTGGCCGGAAGCGATGAGGGGCACGGAAATGGACCTACGCCATTAGTCCCTTTGAAGCACTGGGTTGCCCTTCTTTTCCAAGCCATTTGCCCTCAGTTCCAAAATGTCCACACACGCCCTCGTACGAAGCTTGTCGATAGGCGAACGAGAGGAGATGTCGGCTTTCATATGCTAGTAAAATGAAGTAGCGAACATTTGATTATATTTTTCTTTTAATGTTACTACATCTTCGAGAATATTGAAGCTATAGAATAGCCGACCCCCTTGGCGGAATGGTTAGCACATCGTGCTACGACGCCAGGGGTCCCGGGTTCGGATCCCGGCCTGGGCATGGATGTCTGTGAGTGTCCATTCATCAATTTCATCATATCATCACTCATCTCCATCTTCGCAAATTAGCCAAAAGTAGCACAAAAAGCGAAGTAAAATAAAGCAAGTCACTCAATCAATCAGCGTTGTATAAAGTGCTGATTGGGTGGATTTGAGAAGAGGTAGTAGATGCGAGTTTGATATGCAGACGATAGTAACAATACGCGACAGACAAAAAAAAACGGAACCTAATTAATACCGAAACAAACCAAAAATTCTGGCGGAATGTGGCAAAAATAAATATTTTGACGTCAGCAGTAATGTTGGAAACGGACCGAGAATGGGGAAGAAGGAACTGTGTGGATTTATGTAAGCTAAAAGACAGATCTGCATTGGCTTGGTTCAGACTGGGAGACTGGATACAAGGTAAACACAAACATAAGGCTGTAGGCGCAGAATGGCCGTTATGCGTTATACGAGACGAGGAGATTCTCCTCCAGTGCAAGGAAACAGAGGAGGCAAGACGAGAATCGAGAATTTATTATGGAAGTAATTTACTCTAACGAGGATAATGAAAACTGTTATTAGAGAGAGACCGACGGGGGGAGACACGCAATATTTCCGAGACTCTCGGTCCCGTTCGATACTTTGATACGATATTGAAAAATTTATCTCAACCAAATACTGTACGATTACGTCAGTCATACAAATCGGTTATACACCTGACTATTTATAGATAAATCACGTATTTTCTTGATACTTATCGGGGAGACAATCCATTAGTGAGAATTTTGAGGTAGTGCTGCGTGGCTGCATATACAGTATCTGACAAGTTAAGTCCCGATATGCGCAGATCGCTGCGGAGCAGTTCCTATTACGTCATCCTCTCCACCACTGTTCTACGTACTGGTCTGGCCTTGAGAGTACGAGTGGTGCCAACTCATCAAAATTAAGCTAAAACAAATATGACAAACGATTTTTACTGTGTAGATTGGCGATGCAGGCTCATATCAGTTTATCAGTGTTTCATTTGATTTAATCCGGTCTTTGAAAATACGTGCGGTGCGCGGATCGTAAACTGTAGTATTACGCACGCGCGTTAAGGTTTATAACGAAGAGAAACTACTGGGCGATTGACTTCAATTTCTGAATGCGACATCGAGCAGTGGCTTGTTTTTTTTTTTTAAGCCGAGTGGGGTGGGGTTTCTTTTGTTTATCGTACAACAATCCCTACGAGAAGGCAATCTGATATCATGCTTGCCTGTGTTCTTTCTTAAAGCATTGAAATGTTCTTGCTCTTTACTCTAGGCTGCATATTTTTGAAATGCAAAAATCAAATCATGCCGGGTCCAACGAAATCCACAAGCTGCTCTGGAAAGCCCCTTAGATGACAGGCCAGATATATTGTTTACAATGTTTGCAACATATTTGCGAAATCAGAAGGAGTTACATAAACTTAAGTATAATGTTGTCGAGTCCATAAGCCCCGACATGGCAGTATCTAAATGGATGGTTTCTCAAGTTTTAAAAGAATTGGATTGGATTGATTTGTTGTTAAGTCCACTTTATGCACAGTAAGGCTAATCGGGACTGGACCTACAGTTTAAAGTGGTATCCGAACCACTATGTGTCTCCACCGGGAATCGAACCCGAGACCCCTTGATTACAATGCGACGACGCTACACTGCGCCATCGGGTAGGCAAAGTTTTAAAAGAAGGAAAGAGTCATTGGCGAAAGGTGAGCTGAATGTCTTTACTCCGACAGGTAGAAAACAGCCCAGGAAGAAGCTAATACAAATTTCGTTGAAAATCCTCAGACCATTCCGCTCCCTCCAGGTTGCAACACTGCGAACCAACGTCGCTGCGAAGAATGGAGTGGGGAAATGTTGTGTGAGATGCGCAACAGCTATTTGCAGCGTCTTGACTTTAAACTTGTCAAGTTATACCAAGAAGATTTGTTTACCGTAATGAGTTCTGTAAGCTGTGGAAGTTTGAGCGGTGAGACGTCATGTTTGCTGTTTATATCTGCGGGAGGAGAGCGAGACTTTCCTTCCGGTCCGAGAACGAGACGTTAACGTGTGCAGAAATTTCGTAAAATAAAGCTGAGTGCAATGTAATCTTGTCCCAACGTTTCCTTAAAGCCTTTATTCTCAAGCTCTCTGTAACCGGATCTACATTTTAAACTATAACTCGAACCACTGAAGTAGGCCTTTGTCGAGATTCGAACCCGGAGTTGTTGTCGAATACATGTCAAATGCATCATCTTTACACTGTCGGCGATGCTCACCATATTTTTCGATGCCTGTAAGCTCCTCTTCTCTCCGAACTCATGTTTTGACGTTTTTTACAGGAGGGAAAAACACCGCCTCCCTCAACGCATAAAAATCCAGAAAACAAGTGAATATCGTTCCTCCGCCCCACTTCCCCATCGCTCACCTTATAGTTAAACGACCTGATAACTCTCGCAGCTACGACGGTGAACCTCTTTCCCAGATGATTTCATGGCTTCGTAAAGGAAGCTGTTTTTACGGCTGAATTTGTGGGCCAATATTAGCTTAAACGGCTCTTTTCCCCCCGAAAACGTATAGACTTCCAAGGTGGGAGAACAAGTTGTTTTCTGCGCGCGCGCAAGCACGCACACACACATCGAAAAGGAGAGAGATAGGGTCCCTATAGTGCCTTGAGACCAAGCAGTTTACCCCCCCTCCCCCCTGTTCCAGTAGTAAGCATAGTTCTAGCTTAGGTCTTCTCACAGGGGGATTTTTTACACCCAAATTTCCCTTTCTGTTGCAAGAAATTCCCACCATCCACCCCCACACACGTGTAAACTGAGATGAGTAAATATTACACAGAAAAATTTGTTTTGATTTAATCAAAGCAAAGCTCTGTCAATCCCCTGTGTACTGTACAGCACCATGAAGGTACATATAGAGATCTTATTTGAATAACGAAATGCGTTTGGTTAAGTTTTTCGGTAAATATAAAAAAAAAAGGTAAAGTGTTCCCCTGTGCATAGCACCACGCCATGAAGGCATATAGGGGGTGTGGGGGTAACGCCCCACACTTTCTTGATCCGGTCGCGAGTGGGGGTGATGTGATCAGCATCACGCCCCTGACCGCCTTTACCCCCCAGGGTTTCCCCCAGGTACCCTGTTATTCGACGCTGGGTGGGCGCCGGGGCCGCTTCCACCGTTAGAAAAGTTCCCGGATTTGAACCGGTCGGGGATCGAACCCGGGACCTTGAGCATGGTAGTCAGACGCGTTACCAACTGAGCCACCGCGGCCAATATAAACAAAAAAATGTTAGTTGCCTTTACTAAACTTGCTAACTCTAATGAAGCGTTTAGAGTGTCTGAAACAATTTGGTTTTCGTGCCCATTTTAACAATGTTTCAGATTTTGAATCAGATTTTTGGTTATTCCGAACAAACTTTTTCTATCTGAGTAGAATGTGCGGGTGTAGGACCCCACACATTCTCCATCTCGGCTATATTGAAGTGAAGTCAACACCGACAGCTTTTTTTAATATATATATATATACGGGTAACCATGGATTAGCGTGGTTTTCTTTACTAATCTGTATCTTTTCACTATTTTTTTTTTTAATAAAATAAATTGGTAGGATTTAATCAGGATCACTAAACAAAATTTGGCTTCTTGAACAATCACCTGTTTGGTCACTAAAAGCATTTTTGGTATGTGTCAGGCAAATTATCCATCTTCATGTTCGTTTACTTTGTTTGTCATCTGATTCTCAGGAATTGATATCCAAAGAGTCTTCTACTCCCTGCCCGAGTGATATAAAGGAGTTTTTTTTCTTTTAATGTTCCTACATGGAACAACTTTGAGAATCGCCCAGACTTTAATCAGTGTGTAACTGTAAAATATTTACTGGAGAAAAACCGTCAAATTCCCCCACCGCAACTACCGTCCAAAATAACCATGGCCGTTTTTAAGATATCAACGGTCATTACATATAACTTAATTAATATACTTGTGTTCGCTCAGGTTTTAAAAATATATTTACGGTGCTCGCAATTGTAGTTCATAATCATTATCTATATTTCTGCAATAATGGTACCTTCTCGGTGACGTAGTGGTAACGCCGTCGCCTTGTAATTAACGGGTCCTGGGTTTGATACCCACAGGAAGAACATTGTCGTTCGGATCCCACTTTAGGTTGAGAGCCTGTGTGTGCAAAAAGTGGATTTAAAATCTTTAGAAAATATTCAAATTCAAATAAGAAACTGTTTCGTCCCGTTTTTGCAAATTAACAAGGACAGAATGGTGTAAATTTGGCGGCAACTTCTAACAGTGTACCTGGATGCAAACCGGCCGGAGGGTGGTGGTGATAACGTCTTTTCAAGTGTGACTGAGATAGAAGTAACAGATACAAATGGAGAATAACTTACTTGCCTTTTCATGAATTATTAGGCGCATCTAGAAAGTAAGTTTCCCTGGGTTCGTGCACAAAAAGGAAACATTATTTCATTCAATGATTTATTGCCACAGATACAGCACTTGTCCATTTACTTGTCAACATAATTCCCGCCGGAATTCAGGCACTTGTCATAGCGTGGGACCAACTTCTGTATACCTGCGTCGTAGAAGTCCGCCGCCTGGGCGTCTGAACCTCTTCGCCGCTGTGAAAATGTTGACCGGACAGGAACTGTTTCAGGTGCAAGAACAGGTGGTAATCCTTGGGAGCGAGATCCGGGCTCTAAGATGGATGATCGAACACCTCCTAACGGAACCTGTCCAGAAGGGCTGCAGTGCGCCTAGCCATATGCGGCTTCGCATGTCGTGCAGCAAGATCACCCCGGCACTGAGCTTACCGCGTGGCTTATTCTGAATGGCTCGTTGCAATGTCCCCAGTGTTTCACAGTAACGGTTAACGTTCACAGTCTCACCTCTGGGTAGAAACTCGATAAGCAGAATGCCTTGTCTGTCCCAGAACACCGTGCACATCACTTTTCGCGCCGACACAGTCTGTTTGAACTTCGTCCTGCATGGAGATCCACTGTGACGCCAATGCATGGACTGCTGCTTGCTTTCTGGAGTGCTGTATGCAACCCACGTTTCATCCCCTGTGATGATCCGGTTGAGAAAATCGTCATCATCATGGTAACGCTGCAGAAATGTCAGCGCCGTGCCCATGCGTTTTCCTTTGTGTTTGGGCGTCGGTTGTTTCGGCACCCGCCGGGCACACAATTTCCGGAACAAGAGGCGTTTGGTAACAATGTCGTTCAAGAACGACCTAGAAATCTGGTAGAAATGGCTGCTGAGTTCCGTGATCGTGACGCGACGATCCTGCAATATGCGCTGCTGCACCAGCTCCACAGGCTCATCCATAACGGCCGATGGTCGCCCACTGCGCTCTTCGTCATGCACATTTTGCTGGCCTTCAGTAAATGTCCTACCCCAACGACGCACCGTCTGCTTGCTCATGACGTCTGGCACAGCTGACGATGAATTTCGATCGGCTGTATGTTTTGTGCGTTCAAGAACGTGATCACCGAACGAACCTCGCACGCGGCGGGAGATGGAATAAGAGCCGCCATGTTTCATCGCTGCCGCGACGCTACTGAGGACTTTCGGGAGGCGTCTTCTAGGACATTCACTAGCCAGGGCATGTGCCTCTCACGCATGCGCAAAATCGGTTTCAATACGCATGGCCTGCCACCTGTGGGCGAGTGGGAAACATACTTTATGGATGCGCCTAATATTATAGAGACATGTTTTTTATTTATTAATATATACTTTTTTTACAATCGCAACCATGTGGATGAATAGCGATTAGATTAAATTGATGAAGGGACGCTATGACGGCTATTGACGGCTATGCTCAGATAGGAACTTTAGCCTGGAACCTTCAGTGGCGAGATCTTTGTTGACCACTCAGCGCGCTCATCCATTGAGGCGGCAAGTTCAAATATACGTGGACACAATTTGCTCTTTACTCTTTTTCATACTTTTTATTCTGGTGGTTTTGGAGAGACATCCTTTGCTTTGCTGACTGATTTGTTTTCAGTTTTTGCACCTCGCCTTGCGTAGGACAATATGAATGAGAGTGAGAGTGTATGCGTATCTTTGGATTTAACTGCACTAGGTATTCTAAAATATCTCAATTATAGTTAGGACCAAAAAATGGCAACACTGGCTCAAAGTGATATGCACAGAGAAATCTGTCGAGCAACACTGTTAAAAATTAAAAAAAATTAAAAATTCCAGTTTCTCCCGCGAAATCCCTCCTGGTGGGAATTTCCATAAAATTGGCAACACTGCCCCATCGCGTTCGGAACTCTTTTTCTTCTAAATTTCCTCCCCTCTTTTTCCCTTCCCACCCATCCGCGAAAAGCCTCCTTTTCTCCTTTATCCCTCTTCTTCCTGCGTTAGTCGGGCCTGTTAATCTTCGATATGGAAACAGCAATTTGGAGTCTGAAGCGGAAAAAAAAAGTTGAACGGAGAAAGAGGGGAGGGGAAAGTTCTCGATCGGAGCCCCATATCTGTAGAGGGTAAAAATCTCCCCCTGCTCACAAAAATACCTCTCTCGAACTTCGCAGATATATACTGGATATATGAGTCCTCCTCTCCCCAATTTGTAACTCTCCCTCGCCCCGCCGTTGTTTTTCGTATATTTCATCTTTCCCGAGAATAGAGATCCTTCGGTAACGTGAGATACAGGGGCAATTCCACGTCTCTCCTTCTGACTTACTTTTCCTCCTGCAGGATGGAGCGCGGCAGCATGGGAGACAGAGAAATGTTACACGTCTCTCCCCTACCTTCCCCTGTTCTTCCTAATCCTTGGTAACGTAGATTTACTGCCATTTGGAAGTTTATAGACAGTGTTTTGTTCCGACGTTCCCTCCTGGGTCACCCTTTGACTGAGTTGGTAGAAGTAGCGAGTTTCTTCTTTCTTTTTTTAACTGCTGTCTTGTTGTGTTACTGGGTTTCCATGTTACATCTTCGGACGGAAAAATTAATGACTCCTTCGTACATGACAAGTGTGCCGTGTGTGCGTGGAAGTGTGACCTTGACAGGTACAGTCAGTTGTCGTGATTGGTTCTCGGAGTAGAAACTGAAATTACGTTACGTTACGTTTCAGTTAATTGCGACAATGATGTTCATAGCTGCGGTGGCCTAGTCGGTAAGGCGTCTAATTGCCACGTGGGAGACCCGAGTTCGATTCCCGGGCTGGATTTTTCCGGCCTTGTCCCTGCATAAAGCGGTTCTGGGGCTCACTCAGACATCAAATCAATGTCGGCAGCCGGAGCGTGGTGCTGATCACATCACCTCCAAAATGATCTTGTGTGTGGCGCTGCCCCCAACATACCCTACATATGCCTTAATGGCACGGTGCTATATACACGGGAATCTTTTTACCTCTTGTCCAAGACGTCGTTGTAAAAATCGAGATGGAAGACCGAGATTCGGTATCTTGATACTCGGTCTCGTTAGAGAACCAAATTTACTTCACTAGGAGACATATTCAGGTGATGGACATGTTAATAAATGAATCTGTAGAGGCCAAATTGACAGAATTCCACTCCCTTAAACAACACAGGATGTATGTTAAATAAAAAAAAAACATATTGAAAATAGTGAAGGACAATTTTCTTAGAAGTACAGATTTGTTTGTTTTTTGTTTTTTCTGTCCTGTTTTGCCGTTGGCTATACTTGTCTGTTTCTATCAAAAACCTTGCTGGTGTGGCTGAACCACTAGATGGCTTTCAAAGATTAGGGTGGGCGTACACCGTCAAAGAAAAATGAATTTTGATATTCATTGTTATCACGTGATCCAAACAAGAGTAGTTCCCACCATATCCGTAATTTTAATGAACTTTTTGCCGCTAAATTTATCTGTTACATTTTGACAGTGTGGGCCAGCTTATCTAACCCACTCCTGGCTCCGCCTCTGGTACAGAGTTTATCTTTGTAGCCCATACAGTTCCTCAGCTAGAGCAGTTGATCCGGACATGCGGACAAACACACCAGAACTCTTAGAAAAATTTTGCTTCCTTTTTTTGGAGAAAAATTTCATCGATATTGTTTTTTTTTTTTTTTAAGCTCGTTTCTTTAATAGCCGGAAGAGGCGGATTCCAACGCAAATTGCCCGATCGGAACGCTTTGTTGTTATTACCCCGAATGGCCTCCGCTTTTTCGAAATCGGTAGGGAGAGGGGGGGGGCGGATCTTTTAAACTGGCGAGCGGCGTCACACATGACCGACCGATTAATCTGAGCTAACCACATGATGTTTGGATCTGACTGTTGCCATGGAGATGGGTTCCGGAAGTCTACCGCATGTGGGCGAGTGTGTGCAACATGCAGCTCTCGTCCCGGTCGGAGGGTTGGGTGGGAGGGGCCCCCGTCCCTTTCTATTATCCGCAGGGTTCAAGGGTTGCGACTGTTTTCCTTACGAACCTCCGTTGCTGGTTGGAAATTGGAACACACACACGTGTGATTGGTTTTCATCGTCTACGTAGATCGTTCCTGCACGTACCATAACGACAAATTAGAATAAAACACGGAATGGTATGAATTAGCCGTTCAAATTGTCAGATTGCAAGATATATTTAGTTTTTTTAAGTTACCGTCTCCACGTGCACAGATCTACTTAAGTTGCTTTAAAAAAAGTTGATTGGAAGAATAACGAAGTAAATTCGTCAATCATTCAGCTACCGTAAAAGCTACCGTGACCGTTTTTACGGTGTAAACGGTCATTCATTAGTTAATCCAGAGGTTTTCAATTTCGTGTCTCCCCTCAGCATGCAAAATCTTCCCTCAATGATAATAGATAAGTACATGCGCCCACGAAAGACTAGTAGAAAATCTCTTCATGTGTTTGTTGAGATGCAAGTAAAGAAAATACAATGTTTGATTATTACATGGGATGTTTGTGAGTCGATGTCAATTCACTCAGCAATACGAAATTCTTGAGGAAAAACGGGTAAATACAGGTAGTAAGGAAACCTGGATTACAGATGTTAACAGGCATATTGCATTATTAGCAGAATCAGTGGGATGCATGACTTTTCTCCGCGTCACACAGTTTATCCAATCGGATTACATATTTGGAAATTGCAAGGCGGATCTCATTCAGGATATCTGCCCTTGATCTGTATTTGGACTTTGATCACCGGCATGGCTAAAAATTCAGTTTCACGCACATAAGAAGTCGGAAAAAAAATCAGGATGCTCAAAGCCTTCTCACATAACTCAGTCTACCCATTCCTCACGGAGTTCCAAAATTCAGTCAGTGTTGCAGAAAGAAACTAAGTCTTCTCTGTGTTCTCTGAGGAAAGATCAAGAAGCTGCTCCTCTTCTGCTGTGGTGAAATTTGGTGGAGGGTCTGCGCTGAATAGATCCCTGATCCAGTTGTACTGTGTGTCCTGTGGAAAGTACTTTTGAAAGTGGAGATAAAGTTGATTGCAGTCCTATTTTTATTACTATATGCTCAATGTTGAAAACAGTCACCAATATTTTCACTTTCAATCTTTCTCTTCCAGAAGCAACTTCCTTTTGAAGGCTGTTACCTCGTCTGATAGGTGCATGATGTGGGTATCATTATCTTGTAGAGATACCCTCGGAACATTTAGTTTGTGTAAAATATCAGAAAGGGTTACCAACTTCTGTACAAAGGTACTATCACTGAAGTTTTCAGCAATGGTATGGCTTTCTTCTAGAAAGCACGAGTGCAGTTCGTGTCTCAGTTCCAAAAGACGGGAGATGGCTTTGCCGAGGGACAGCCGTAAGTTGCAATAATACAGAAGATAATTATGTTACTTTAAATACATTTTAAACTTTCCGATTTTTTTTTCGTAAGTTCTCGCGGGTCTCCTGCGAAAATTGGGCACCTCGCCAGGGAATAGGGAATACCATTGGTATAGCATATCCTTCACTGGAAGACATGTCAAAGACCACCGACTTTTGTTAAACAATCTTCTTTAAGAAGGAAAATGTAGATGTATCGAAGCGGAAAACAAGTTTTAACTTCACAGGGGATAAAATGCAAAACAATTTCAGTTATTGCAAAATGTATCGAAATTTCAGCTCCGGTGCATTCTACAAGAAACGTGTAAGGCTTCACAATGCATTTCTTAAAGTGTTTTCTGGCTCTGCGATGCTAGAATCAACATGAGTTTTAATGTTCGGACTGGACTTTACCTCTCCTTCAGTTCGGAGGAAAGGCAATAAAAGCGTAACAAATTTTCCTCCGCCATCCAAAGACGACAGGGAAAAAAAGAAACTGAACGTAAGAGAAAGGAGGATGAAATGGAAGAAGACATTTCAATCACAATAATGCGAATTTGTTTGTACGAGAAGTGTTCAACAACTGTGTCCATAAAACAGGAAAAATACTCCGTTTCCAAGAGGAGGTTCTTAGATCTGACGAAAGACCGACGATTCACTGATGACGTTTATGATCCACTAAACTTTTCTCAACCTGTATTCTTGTTACTTTTCTTTTTCTGTCGAGGCTGCAAGCAGCGTTTGCAGATAACAGTATCGCCATTTTCCTCTCCTCTTTCGGAAGTGAAGGTTGACGAGAATGGAGAATGGTTACGTATCTCTCCCCCTTCTCTAACTCATGTTGCTTAGACACGTAACGTTTTCCATTTTCTCCCAGCAATGAGAAAAGAGATAACGCACAATGGCTCCGAAATGAAAGGCATCCTGTTGCCGAAAAAGAACTCTTTGAACGTTCGCGCAAAATATAATAGCGGAGATTCTGCTGCTCTGAGAATAAATTGGTGTTTCTTTTACACCCATTTGCTCCCTTTAATTACGTTTCTCGTAATAAAATGTTCCAAAAGTGTAAATGAAAGTATTCGGGAGGACGCGCACGCAAAAACGCATTTATTAACGCACGAAAGTGGATGAAAGCGCCTAAAAGCATCACAATGCTGAATACGCGGAAAATGCTCTCTCCCAGTGTTGGTTGTAACAGTGTTGTTAAATTGATTTGTTCAATGAAGTTCATTATATATTTTAAGCAATTTTACGCTTTCTTCATCATTATTTATCCATACTAATGATAAAGTTTCTTTATTTTTGGTCTCGATATTTTACCTCAACTAAACCAGTGGTCTCAATGATTAATAAGGTAAAGTTTGATATTATTGGACCTCGCCTAATATGAGACGCTCAACCTTCTCGTCTGTCTTGTGCTGAATTCTGGTGGAAGTTAGTGAAAACGTGTGGGCTAATTCGGATGTATACTTGTGCATCCACCATTGCGATGTGGTCTCTTTACAACAGCATTTTTCAGGGCGATGTAAATTTATTATTCGATTTTTGAGTGAAGTATATGTAAGTATTATGTGTAATCTCCAAACAGAAAAAATACTTATTTGAACTCTTACTCTTAACACTATACACTGTCTTTGTTTAAGTACTAGGTTCCCCCATTATGAGACCCAAACAGGTCATCGAGAATGATACCAGCCTGGTATTTGTGGATGTAGTTATGAATGAATGTTATGGATAAAATTATTGAGGTGAAATTCCGAAGAAGGGGACAGAGTTGGAGACAAATTTTACCGTAAGTGTCAGAATAATTTTGCCTATGCTAAAAATAATAAAACACTAGTTACACGGAGGAGTTCTGCATTTCATTTATAGTTTCTTTTGCCGAGAATAGGACAATATAATTAATATCTCTATTGTAGTATTAATAATTAATGCAAAATGTTTTAAAGCAGTCGAAACCTTACCTAACAAAAATTACTAGACCTACTTTGGATTTAACCCCTCCCTTCCCCAAGCTCATTATTGGAGTGGATATATTGGAGTATACATATATAAGATAAAACAAAGCAGCTGGTTATAACTCGCATTTACTTATATTATGTTGAATATTTTTCTCTTCTGTCGAAATCTGATTTTGAATTTGTATAATGCAAGCCTTTTCTTTAACTTTTATCGATGTTTCAGTTTGTAACTCCACTTTATACACAGAAAGGCTGTTGGGGACTGGGCCTACAGTGGGATCCGAACTACTGTATGCCTTCAGCGGGTATCGAACCCGAGACCTCTTGATTAAAAGACGACGACGTCATTCGTAAGGTTTCCAGGCTGAACTTGAAGGACAAAAGCTCGTAAAAGGCTAATTCTGGTTGTTTTCTATCTAGAGGGAAGTGTAGGATAGTTGCAACACTGCCAAAACTTTCCTCGGGATTTTAAAATCGAATTCTACTATTATTTTTTTTTACTTGAATGTTAATGGGGGAGGTTATGTAACGTTTTCTTTCTCGCATTCCTTTCGCCTCGTTACACCGCCATGAAGCCGGTTGTCGGGAATAGGAAGGGGGGAGGCACCTTGTTAAAAAATTCAAATGGATTTGGCCCACCGTCGCTTTACCGCCATGATGAAACTGGCGCGGGAGTGTTAAAGAGGATTGTATACCGCCGCTGAGGTTTTTGATTCGAATCTTCCGCCGTGATTTCTGTTCCAACAGTTGGGAAATCGCAGAAGTGCAAATGTCGATTAGATGAGATGACGCCACATGTGTCGATTGTTACGTTACCCTGCACCCCTCCACTTTCCTGGCTCGGAGATCTGCGAGTACACAAGAATTGAAAGTATCAACGAGCTCTCTCGTTCAATTTGCCTGTTGGACGAATTTCCAATCCTCTGCAGAACGCACGGATTTTTGTCGGTTTCAACGACGATGGCGCCACTTGTTTGTCTCATTTCTATACAGCAGTGACTTTGGGGTAATGGGTACAGGTTATCCAACTTTTTTTTTCTGATATTGCTTTTTTCAGATTTCTGTGCTCAAATGCGTTTTCAACATTTTAAAACACGTAGATGACCAGTTGGTATTTAGGAGTGCTGTTCGAAAAACTAGAGGTAATAATCGGCCGGAGATCAAACAAAACAGCTGTAGCTCATGAAGTTTTAGCTAAGTTGAGAGGAAAATTGTATCAAAAATCCAATAACAGCCTTATTTCTTCCTCTCAGAAAATTATGGACACAATCAAACGCACCGGTGGAGAAACGTGTCGTGGTGCTCAGCAGCCGTTAATTTCATCATCGCCTACATCAGATTAACCGTAACAAACAAAACAATGATTTGAATAAAACATGAGATGGTCAGGTTGGGAGTAGGGTGGGCGGGGGTGTGCTTAACGAACGGGGAAGGAATTACAAACAACAACATTGGCTGGAGTGTCGCCGATGTTTACATTGACGTCCGCTGAACGAGGGAGGACGTTCGCTATATATGCATATGTGCATGTGTAGCAAGTTCGAGCGGGCGACAACTCAATCTGCTTATGTGTCGCTGTGTGCAAATCCCTCAAGCCCCACGTTGGGCGCCATATTTTCACGAGCTTCCTTCTGCATTTGCACCTCATCTGCAACTATTTTGTCTACCAATGGTCTATCGGTTGTTATTAGCGAAAAATGGAACTGAAAGATGGTATGGCGTGTCAAACCTGAACTGATTATGAATGTATCATGGATTACCTGTAAAAACGATCGTAAGAAATCCATGGAGTTATCCAACTCGTCAATAAAAACATATCTCTTTCTAAGTAAGTTAGTTATTGCACTGTGCGAAACAGGAAACTTAAATTTTACAGTGGGTATTATAAAGTAATTACAGTTATACTCATTAGACTAAAGAACTAAACGAAACTGAACTTTTAAGACACAATACTGGCATACTTAACTTCTTGTGACATGTGGTAAGCACTTTGACTTTCACGGTAATTTTTATAGAGAATGAACCGTCCGTGCTGGTATGTAGTGTACATCAACACCTTTCAACTGCCTTCGGCCAAATATTAACACTTAAAATTTACTCCAAGGCATGTTATAAATATGTTTCACACCTTGAAGTTCTTTAAAATCTTGTCACTTCAATATAATTGAGAAGTGTAACAGAATATAATTACATATTGAATAAAAAAATTGCGTTGTACAATAAACGTTTTACGTGGAACATATAGTGGCTTGCACAGTGGGCGCGGAATTGAAAATGCAATGCGATTCCAATGACGTGACGAACAAATGGCAACTTTCAGCCGTCATGATTCCTATGTAAACACTACTCCCGCGTCGTGTTCTTGGGTAGATCGGACAGTAGGCGTTTCATCTATCTGTTTTAGTGCCCAATTGGAAGAACTGAACATGCTCCTTCTTATTCATGCAGCAGCGGACAATGTTCATTCAGAGCGAATTCATAGTTAACCCTGGTTAAACAATTGAGGGCTACTTACTCCTATCCTCCATGAAGTTCTTACACACTTTACCACAAATCATCTTATAAAAATTAGAATTACGCTCAAAATTTCCAACAAAATGTTAATTCACGTGCTGATATTTCTTAACGAATGTCCAGAAATCGAATACAGGATACTAGCATCGGTGAATAGCTAGTATTCATGTTGCCTGTTGAGACTCCTATTGAAACCAGAAGGAAATTATTTCATATCTTTTCTGGTCTCAATTGTATTTACTACAGAAATATTTATTGTAGCTTTGTAATCTTCGGATAATACTACTGACCTATTAGTTGGTTACTTGGTTGTTTCAATTCAAGTCGATTGTCTGTACAATTAGGCCAATGACGCTGAAGAAGTCACAGATTTGAGGGGGGTGACTAGGAAGTGCGACAAACGTTCGTGATTTTCATTGAAATGATCTATCCCAACATTCGCACGTGTCAATTGAGACAAACCAAGTGGAGACCCCAGTCAGGGAGATATAAACTTGTAGCATTCCGAATACGAGTCCAAACTTGTTTTAGGACGCAGCTCATATTCTCACTCGTACAGGGGACGGTGGTCGAAGGTGCAGGAATAATCACCTGGTTGTCTCCCTTCCGTAAGTGCCGTCCAAATTCTACTTTCCCCGTCCACAACTCGCGCATCGCTCATGTCCCAAGCGGAAGGTGCAGCGAGAGCTGCGCTTGATTATAATTCCTTTCGTGCCCCACGCTGGGCGCCAAATAACAACGCACCCAACCTAGCGGAACAAGTAATTCAAGGACCGCAGAGAGGGAGATCCTTCTGGGCTGTTGCACCTTCCCAACTCGAGGGAGAGAAATAGGGGGGGGTGTCTCCCGCGATAGCCAATGCATTCAAATTGAGGCGCCACCCTTCGGGGTGAAAATTTTGTGAACTTGGAATGTCGCGAAAGTTGGGAAATACCCCTTGTGGTCTATTTAATAAGCCCCCACTTGCAGGTGAAGCTAAGAGGGAAATCTCTATAAAAGATGTTCCCTGCTCCAAAAGTTGGTAATATGATGCTGTACTGTAGGTCATCTGTAGTTAAGAGCAGGAAGTAGTCCTGGAATTCCTTTAGAGATGATTTCTCATCTCAATGGTAAAAGTTTTGCAATGATTTGTCTTGATCCAGCGTTCTGATCTGTGCAAATATTTGTCTATTTTATATTTCTTTGTAAGTTTCGATTCTGATAACGCATTTGTATAGAGTATCTAAATATCTATTTTGAAGTTTGTCTATTGTTCTCTTTTTTCTTTTTATCTTATTCCTGCTTTCTTTCTTTGCTTTGTCTGTCTCAACAGTACAATGAGTGTCCGTTCAACGATTTCATGGAAGCACCATTCTCCATCATCGTCACGATTAAGCAAAGTAAATGAGAAGCGATACAAAAATAAGAAATGTACAATAGAGTGCCCAAATATCAAGCCTATAATCGTGAAACTCTCTAAGAAAATTAATAGCAAGTTCGTGTTGATACCCTTTTTTAGTGCGTTTCGTATTTTATAGTCAATTCTTAAGTTCCAGTTTTAAGAGCCAATACGTTTCCGCTCTAGTTACGAGAGGTGGAGACACGCTTCTGTTTAGAAATCTTTGTGGAATTCATTGAATGGTTTTCTGGATTTGTATGTAAGTATGACCTATTCATGGCGTTTCCAGCACTAAAGTACGCATATATGTAGTCCACACATTTTCTATTTGATGTCCAAACTCGCTTTTCTAAATGACCATGTAACACGTCTATCTTTGCAATGTATTTCGGTAATATCTCCAGGTTTAGACTTTACTTAATTTGAAATTTTCTAATGTCCCGATCCATGTTCGGTCCACTTGCCAATATAATATCAGATAAATATTATATTTTGCGTAAATTTCTTGGATGTCGAGAATTAACAGCTACATTTTTTTTCAAGACAACTTTAAATTTTTAATTTTTGAACTGTGCTCTAGAGGATCTTTTTTTTTTTGTGGTAAACCAGCATGTTGAGTATAATGTGTTGAATTTTATACCCAGCGAATTTTTCATCTCAATACTTACATATTGTCATGAACATTCTCGAAAGTATCTAATTTTTCCACAATTTTGTGAATACAGGATTTTTTTACGGTACACTTTCTTTGCCGTATCCATTCCGAAATCCCCTTTGACATTATGTTTGTGGCACGCATACACTCCACGCTCTGTCGTGTCTCAAGGACAACGGATCAATTCGTAGAGGAGTATGATTGCTTCGCATCAATAGATGTAGGTTTCTATCATGTCCATTTTCATAAGAAAACATAAAAATTCAAAAGTTGTTGAGAAAGCTTTGGGTTTTCCTGTGAGAGAAGCAGTACCAATACTTTTCTCCTCGCGATTTTACCAGACTCGTCTTTCCAAATCTGGTGATTCTATTTTTATGTAAACTTTGAACGTTAAAGAATTTGAAATAGCCTATTCGCGATGTTCTTCGTTGAAGACTGCATTTTTTAAATAATTAGGGAGAGGTATAGGTCAAGGTTCGTGCGAATCTCATTTTTCACATCGAATGTCCTTTCCGATAAATTCATTTCGCTCTGCCATATCTTCTGCATTTCATTCCTTTCTCTTTCAACTTCTCCTCTAGTGTCAATTCTGTTTAATGGGCGGTGTGGATTGTGCTTTATTTGAATCAAAGTAATAACGTCCAATCACATTTGTGTTAAGATGTTCTTGCTTAATTCAAACGCAAAATTTTGTTCAAAAACTTTACCTTTTCGGTGAAAATTGGAGTACAAGAACTTCCATGTAACTTCGCTTTAAAATTTACAGCAAGGACAAAATTGTTAATCGGACAATGAGATTAGCACTAGCTTCCCCGATAAGCTACAATAGCCTAGGTGTTGACGCCTCCACACAATTACAATATCTTTAAATGAATTAGCAATGGGACGTTTGAAAACCGGTTAGAATTTAGAGAGCAAAGAGGACGTTTGGTTTACGCTGAACTTAATGGAGTAGAAAGATTTCCCCGTGATGCGGGTGGCTAGATAACCAGGGGAATTGATGGACCGGCCTCATATCTCGCGTTTTATCCCAAATCCTCTCCTCCCCCTACGTACCCCCCCCCCCTCCAAACCTTTCATCCTGCTCTCCTGAACCCTTCCCGCACCATGACTGATGCCGCGGAGCCAGCTGACAGCGACACCCGATATTTGAAGCCCGCTTGAAAGCCCATCCATTAAAACAACAATTGACGTAATTGACAGAAAGCCTCGCTGCAACAATGGAAGATGCTACAATGCCAGCAGGAACGGAGGAATGCGTCGAGGGTGCCATCTGTGCGAGCCAAACTGGACCCAGGTGGTTTTGTTCTTAGACTAGCGTCGCAGGAAGCAGGTGGTAAGACTCGAAACTAGGTTGACACTGCTGGGTCTCCTCTGCCCACCCAGATCACCGTGGGTAAAAATTTTTGCGTGACCAGTGTACGGCTCGACCAAGACACCTTGAACGTGACCAGTGAATAGAATGAATAAGTTACCTTTCTACTTGGCCAGTGATCAGACCGAACAAGGCAACTTTCGAGTGATCAGTGGACTGGTCGGGCAAGTCACCTTCCTGCCTGGCCAGTGAACAGCTCGACCAGCTCGCTTTTCTTCATGGCCAGTAGATAATTCGACAATGTCACATTTCTGCGTGACCAGTGGACTGATTCATCAGGTCACCTTTCAATATCCGGTGGAGGCACATAGTGATTCGGATCCCACTTTAAACGGCAGGTTCTGTCCCGATTAGCCTTACTGTGCATAAAGTGGACTTAAAATACCAAATCAATCAATCGATCAGTGGATAGAAAGAACTAGTCACCTTTCTACTTGGCCAGTGAACTGATCGAACAAGCTACCTTTTTCGCGACCAGTGGACTGATTTATCAGGTCAGCTTTCTGCGCGACCAGTGGACTGATTTATCAGGTCACCTTTCTGCGCGACCAGTGGATTGATTTATCAGGTCACCTTTCTGCGCGACCAGTGGACTGATTTATCAGGTCAGCTTTCTGCGCGACCAGTGGACTGATTGATCAGGTCAGCTTTCTGCGCGACCAGTGGACTGATTTATCAGGTCAGCTTTCTGCGCGACCAGTGGACTGATTTATCAGGTCAGCTTTCGGCCAAATCACTTTTCTCTGTGATCGGTGGACAGCTCGACAATCACATTTTTATCGAACAAGGCATATTTCTGCGTGACCAGTGAATGCATCAAACAAGTCACATTTCTGCGTGACCAGTGAATACATCAAACAAGTCACCTTTCTGCGTGACCAGTGGACTGATCAGCCAGGTCACATTTATGCTTGGCTTGTGGTCAGCTCGACCAGGTCACATTTCTGCGTGACTAGTGGATAGTTCGGAAAGTCACCCTTCTACGTGATAGGATAATAAATCAAGAAATGAACTCTCTCTGTCTCTGAGATGTATTTGCGTGCATGTGTAGAAGCTTTGCCATTTACGTTGTCCAGTAATAGGACTATTCGTATTTTGGACACTTAACCCTCTTTTGGCCTCTCAAAGTTATTCGCCACGAATAGAGTGAATGATGCGTGTCTGAACCTATGGATGAGAGAACAAAAATAATTGAACGTCCATGCCCTCGCGACGACTCAAATCCGGGACCATCGATCGCGAGAACCATAGTCGACCGCTCAACATTTGAGATCAACGGCGGATACAACTACAGCAACCCAAACACCAATAGCATTGCTACATACGTAATTCTCAGCTCTCTATAAGGCAAGGGTAGCCCGACTGCCCAATTAAACACTTTAGAAGGGCGTCACGCGTTCGCGTAAAAGGACTTACCGTCAGATTCAATTTCCGACGCAAAGACTAATCCTTCCCCAGTCAAGCACCTGGCAATTTTCCATGATAAATTAGTATTACCGAGATAGTTGCGGCCCAGGAAACTCGCATCTGGATGAGATGTTTGGGTGTTGACAAATTTGGATTTCCATCAGGAAATATTGCTTCCAAACAAGGTTCAGACAGTGTTGAGATACATATTTGCTCGCTCTCTATAAATACTTTGCGTAACTCAATACAAAACTGAGCCTCGTTATAACATTGTAGGAGTACCACTCTTTCGTTGACATCATCCATTATTAAAATTGTATTTTCCATTATTTCTTCGCTTGTTGCTTAAAAAGGAACTCTTACTGCGGTTTTGGTGAGACTATGTGATTTAATTGATAGTGCAAAACTAACACGTCGCAGTAAAATTTGACCTTTTAACCTTGCTTTGTTTAGAGTTTATTGTCTCTTGTTTTCTTTTTTCCTTTTTCTCGGTTCTCTTTTTTGACGTACTCTTGTTCCTCTATCTCTCCCCTCTAGTCACTCATTTTCCCTTCATTTCTCTCATGGTTTTTCTCCTGTTCCATTTCCTTATCCTCTCGTTCATTTGTCTGACCCCCTTTGTCTCGGTTCATTCGATTCGTTATCTCTATCTCTTTTCCTCCCTTTCTGTCTCTTGTCGCGCTGATTTTTCCTTACACCCACTTCCCACTTTTCCTCTCCTATCCATCACTGTCTTCTCTGTTCTCATTCTTTCACTTCTTCCCTTATTTATCACCCCCTGTTTCTATTCATTCTTCTTTCTCTCCCTCTCTCCTCTTCCACTTCCTTTTTCTTATCACACCTTCTTTTCTCTTTCTTCACAATTCTTCTCCTTGTTTCTGTCCTCATTCCCGTATCCCCTCTAACTTTTGTTCTCACCTCTCTCTCTCGCTTCATCTATTCCCCTGCCTCTGTACTTATCATTCCCTTACTCTTTCTTTACTTGTTTCACTACTATCTCCTCTCTGTGTTGGTCTTTTCTCTCCCATTCGTTTTACAGCGAATTCTCTTTCTTTTCTCTTTCGTCCCCTGTCTTTGCTTAACTCTCTCTACAAGACAAGTGACCCGTGTCTTCTCCAATCTCGAGCAACTCAATTCTTCTGTCCAACCTTCGATCTTCAAGTCTTCCTATCTCCAACAAGTTTTTCCGCTTCTTTATATCGTAAAGACAATACAAGAGGACTCCCCGATGGAGGCACATAGTGGCACTGTAAGCTGTATGTCCAGTCCCAATTAGCCTTACTGTGCATAAAGCGGGCTTAAAACTAACTAACTATGAAGACAATACAAGCTGTAAATACAAAGTTTAATTGTATTATTTTCATTCTCTTAAGAACTTTCTGTAAATTATAATCATGCACTTAAAAAGTGCAATATTGGTCACAACTCAGGAGCCACCGAAACTGAAATATGGTGTAGTGAGTAGAGTAACACGCCGAGATTCCCAAGGAAACACACATTGTTCCTTGTTTATTTAAACCTTTTTCAATTTCGTCATCAATCCTTATCGTGACGTTTATTCATGGCCGGAAGTGGGTTACACTCAATCATGAAGTAAAAAGGGAATAAAGCCACGTAATAACGAGGCTTGACTGTATTTCCTACCCGTAGCCAATTGCACATTTTTTTGTTGTTGTTGCTGACGTTATCGTGTTCTACATACTGATTGGCATAAAAATGAGCTGCACGCTCTTTCAAAACACACACATTTGACGAACTTTCGGGCGATGTTATGCGTGTTGCAAGTGCTGCATCCTGGCGGAAAATAGACGAAACTGGCAGTTTTTCAGTTTGCAACTAATTATTGCGATTGTGACGATCAAACTGCCGCATGCAATCATTTACCACCTCTCCCCCCCCCCCCCCCTCCGATGGCTGGGTCGGCGGCCAACAGATCAACAAAAGATCTTTCTCCGCCAACCGTTCGCCATTGAAGTTTTTTTTCGGCGTGGCAATCTGCGAGATAATGGGTGTCGATAATTAATCAATTCTATCAGTAATTAGCGTCGGAAAGCTGCGGATACCGATTACCCACTTTTTCGCGACTGATTTGCCTAGTTGGCAACACTGGCGCTTCCACATTTTCCGCCCGCGGCGTTCGCGTGCGTGTGTGTGTGGGAGTTTGCGGTTGCCATGGCAACGCTTTTCGATCGCATTACGTCAGCCAGTTTTTTGGATGATGGGTCTAATTATCGCTCCATGATTTGTGATGCAATAAACTCTCCCTGTGATTGATGGTGTGGTGGGTCCGACATCGAACACGGTACCCTCGACCCGCTAGCACGTTCTCTCGTACGCGTCAGGAACCTTTAGTATGTGTATGTGTGCGAGCGCCTCCACATGACCCCGTTGTTCACGTTTGGCCGTATGGAATTCCAGCAGCAGCAACCCCGGTCGTTATCCCGCTTCATACAGGCTGTCCCAAAACTCACTCGCCATGGCCCGAACGGCAGTTGACACGACGCGGCGCTGCTCGTCGATGGGTGACGCGGTCATTACGTACGTTCCAAAATGTGTTGACGCCTGCTTGATTCTCAAATAAGGATACGACGTGATCTTCTTCGTTGGACGACTTTTGGGACATCCTGTTGTCGTGTCGCTGAAGTACCCTTCTTCGAAGAGAACATTGTATCCACTCATTACAAGTATAATCCTCAGTACTTTGTTTCCAACATCACTTTTATGTCGCTCATCTAACTGGAGCAAGGCAATGATTTTTTTTGCTTTACTTCCCTTTGGGCCTCCCGGGTGGCGTAGTGGTAACGTCCCCGCGCTTTAAACTGTAGGTGGAATCCCGATTAGCCTAAGCGCAATTTAAACAAAACTGAAATATCAGTACTGATGTATGACGAGAATTTCAGTAAAATTTTTCAAAGTATCTGTGTATTATATCGCATATTCTGTTTATGAACTTCCTTATGAACATAAACATTAGCCTTGTCACTGTGAAGGACTTTTCATTTAATGAAGCGTCCCACTGTAATTGTTCGCGACAACCATTCATAATGCGCAGCTCTTCATGGATGTCTCCGATTAAAATCTTGTGCAATGGCATGCGAACTTCTCTCCCTAGACGTCACTTCGATCTCGATGCGTTACCGATGCGCTAAACAAATTTTAAGGCATTTTTCTAACACCACGAAAAGGAGCAAATTGATACAAGAATTCAGTCATAATTTTTACTGGTTAAAGATACGTCAAAAAAACATTCACCATTGCATTTCTCGTGAAATTCTAGCCTGATTTGATATATCATATAACCCCCTTCCCATTTAAAGTTCTGAAGTTGAACTCAAGATGGCGGACATCAAGATGGCCGCCGACCGTGCGGATGGCGTCACTGTGGTTCTCCCTTGGCCTGATAACGATTGGTCATCACCATTTCAACATTGCGCGCTGCAGTGGCCTTGTACCGAGGGTGTTAAGTGACTTTTTGAGCCACCCTGTATATACAACATTATCCTACAAAAGCTAAAATTGGCAACCAGAGTGGTAGAATTCTTCCTCATTCTCCCTGACTAAGAGAAAATCAAAAATACAAAAAAGAAGGTTAATTTTAATCTAGTTTCGAAAATCGGACAGTTAGACTATAGTGTGAAATGTAAAAGAAAATGACTACCCGAAAATGTATATTTATCACAGACTGCCTGGAATCAGAAGTATTTAACAAATGGGCCTACCCAATGGCGGATGGATAACGCTGTGGGCTTGTAATAAACAGATCCTGGGTTCGATTCTCGTTCACAACATAGTGGTTCGGATGCTACTTTAAAACTTTAGTCCAGTCCCGATTAACCTAATAGAGCATAAAGTCGAATTGAAACATGACCTCCTGTCTTTAACATTGAAATGTTTGGAAATATGATACCAACCATTGAGTGAACGACCTGGCTTTCGGGGAATAGAAATGTTCCCCTTAGCATTCCCGTCTGCCCAAACAATGTTTCCAAAGGGATATTCCGTCCCCTCTCCGCTCCCGTGTTTCTCATTTACCGTCAGCTGAAAAAAGGTAATTAATAGCCCCCCTCCCCCACCCTCCCTATCACCTCTCCCAGCGGAGGAAAAAATGAAGATCGATTCGGAATCTGATAAATGCGAGAGATGTGCTCGTTTAGGCGGGGGGACAAGGAACGTGGTTATGAACCGTGGAACTGTCCTGGCGGAATGCCAGATTACGGAAATGGAATATATATTTTTTCCGTATCTTTCGGACTATGTTCTCTTCCTCTTCTCTTTTTTTCCCCCTCCAGGTTTTAAATGTTCCGCCGTATAATTTCCAAATTTAGATCATTCACGGAACCGAAGTCGCGGCGTGGAGATGGATTTTTGAAGGGCGTAATGTAACGCAAAGAAAGGGGGGATAGTCGTGTAACGTTTCGAAGAAATGAAGGGGTCAACGTTACGTTTGAGTTAAAAAAAAAAGTTTCGTTATGGACCAGCGGAAGGTGAAGCCAATATACAGCACATTCAAACTCAGCATAACTCAAGTGCCAAGAAAGAAAACGGCATAGATCCTGCTGGGAGTGGTCGATAACCTCTTAAAATAAAATTATTAGACATTGTACAGGCACGAGCAGAAGTGGTGGAGGATTTGAAACCCTTGAAGTTATGCAACCCAAATCACACGGCATGTATGCGCATTGCATGCGAGGCAAGGATAGCTTTTCTGGTTGATATGGGCAGTAGCGAAGCGCAAGTTCTATGCCCCTCTCTTCCCACTTTTCGGCCCTTAATATCGAGAATACTATAATGTATATACGCAGCAGCAAAACCAAAGAGAGTGGTCCGTCCTATCCTAAGTAGTTTTTTAAAATATTTTTTTACGAAATGGTAATGGAAAGGAACTAACAGTACTGGTCTGCTATGCAAAATATTGAAATGTAGATTTCTCATGTTTTCTTCTCTTTTACCAAGAACTATGAAGATTAATAAAGTAGATTAAGCAGTAAATGGAATGGAACCCCTTACCTTGGCTGATACCCGATTTGGTAACTTTGAAAATGAAGTAAATCATTAATAACCGCTAACTTGCTTACATTTGAGAAGTAAGCTTTTACCAGACTCCGCGGCCAAGTGGTTGTGCTGCGAAGTTCAGACGCTCGAGCCTAATTCTACGGCGATGAGCCGACTTCAAGAGGAACTTTTCAATGGGAAGCTCTGCTCTCGCCAGAGAGTTAGGCAACACACATAGCACATTGCAGTGAAGCTAGTATTTCATGATATATGTCTCTCATTTTTATTGCCGCTGACTGTACAGTGTTAGGTGAAAGTTCATATTACTCTTTTATCGGCCTCCATTGGCTGAGTGGTTAACGTAACGTGCTACGATGCCAGAAGTCTCAAGTTTTGAACCGTGGTTAATGCATGATATTTGTCGCATCGTCAGTTCATCTTCATCGTCGTGATTATCCTAAGAGGTAAAAAGCGACGTAAATGAAACTAAATATAAACCATTACTCTCTTCTGAATAACCCTTTTACAAATAATCTACTTTATATCTACTTTAAAGTAAAGAGAAGCAACCCCTTTAAGATGTAAGGGCTAAGACGGTTTGAACTCAACCCCCTTGTCCCAAGGGTCTTAATATCCCCCCCCCCTCCATTCTTACCTTAATTTCTCCAAACTTTTACCCTTCAAACTTTACCTCTAAGGAGTCGGTGGTACCTGTCCCTAATACGACCCACGACCAACCCACCCAATTTCTTCTACCCCCCAAACCCCTGCAAAATGCCGGCTAGCCGTCAACCAACCCTCACCAGTCCCGACACATCATCACAGAACGGAAGCTCTCATTTCCTTCCCGAAATTCCTAGCGCGGAAAACTCCTCGTCAACTTGTGACTCTCTTTTTTCTCCTCCCCAGCCCCCACCCCCACGACCTCCCCCTCGCCAAACCTTCACCCCATTGCGTTTTTTTTCTTTCTTGTCTTGTAAATGGTCCATGTTTCTTTTCCTTGAATCACAGACGGAGGAACCGTCGAAAGAAATTTGTATATCTATAGTGCGTGAGATGCAACCGCTTTTACCATGGTCTAGTATAACTTTAGTGCGTGAAGTGTAACTGCTCCCGGTAGAGAAATTATTTGAGTTACCTAAGTTATTGACACCCGGAACTAAACATTGATTCTGCGCGAGGATTGACTGCAACGAGTCTTCATCCTAAACCGCTCAAACGATACATTTTTGACATAAAAATAAATGCATGTTCATGTTAAGTGTTAGGCGTAGGGCTGATAACTCTGGACTGTAGAAGAGTTATGTCAAGAAACAGCAATATGCAGCCATGGAAGTTTCCGAAGTAAAATATTCCCGAGGTAAATAATATCCCGTTCGGGGACTACTTTGGGAGGTCCCTGGACTAAGGATAGGATATATAGTAAGAACAAGGATATTAAATTGGGCATCTGGAATGTTCTGAGCCTTTACCGTCCTGGGGAATTTCAGTCTACAGTTAATGAGATAGTTACGCAATCGGTAATGATGGAAATGATTGGATTGAACTTGCCCGGAATAGGGACATATGTAAGGTTTGTGTTGCTGCAGCTATAAACCTTCGGGTTTAAGAAGCCTAGAGAGTTTGTTAGTTAGTTTATGTTCATCGTAGTAATTAAGGGTTTATCCTTTGGGTTCACAAATGCCAGATTCGAACCTGCAACCATCGAGATCGTGAATCAACCACTCAATACACCAAGCCACTGAAGTGGCATTTCCAAATTTCCATTTACATTAATTTTTCAGTGGCGAATGCCTGGCTAGTTCGTGAAGCAACGGATAGAGCATGACAGTTGCCAGTGCTACAAGTATATTTTTTCGTTTGTTTTACCTTTTTTTTTAAAAGGGAAATCCGGAAGTGAGGGGCATAATCCCACCAATTTTTCGAGGACACCATTTAAATCTGTCACTGCTGGAAACTGTCATCACGAACATATTTTATAAGTCAATAGTTTTATGACACACTGTACAGTTGATGTAACATTGCAGAATATTCCGTAATGAAAGGCAAATATGAGTTTAATATTTGTCTCAATGTTAGTGACAGTGTTATCATGGAACCTTAATTGTGCTATGTTTGTACAGAGTAACTCTTCTCTCGTCTTCAGGCGGACAAATTTGCTGGTTTGTTCATCTAAGATTAAATAAGAGGTTCTCAATGAAAGAATAATATTAGCAAGAGTGGGATGAGATCAAATGCCAGGGAACACTACATGCAACAAGGTGGCATTTACAAGACCTGTTGGTAGAAGGAAGGTTGCACCAACAAGATGGATAGGGTTTGTTGAGAAAAGCTTAGGAGCTAGAGGAGTAAAGGGATTGCTGCCTTAGGATTTTGAAGGAGGCCAAGGTTCACCGTGGGTTCCAATAAAGAAGATGATGATATGGATAATGTCCAATTAAGATTGCCACTAGTTCCCTCTTTTAGCTAATCGATAAAGATGAATTATGATTAGATGACATTGATGAAGTATCACCCATGCTCACGTCAAGACTCGATCCTATACCCCCCTCTCTCTCCTGTTCTTTTTCTCCATTTTTATTTCATCCTTTCTCCACTCTCTCGCCCTTCTCTCTGAGAGGAACAGAGATGGGAAGAAATAAACAAAGGAAGAGAAAGCAGTACTTTCTCTTCTTTCTCTCTCTCTCTCTCTCTGTCTTTTTATCTCTATAAGATGGAGAGAGAGAGAGAGAGAGAGAGAGAGAGAGATGGGACACACACCCACACCTATCTCTCTTTTCATCTTGGAGTGAGACTACGAGTAGCGTCGTCTTCAGAAGAGGCCAGATATAAAAGTAAATTGGGAAATTATTCTTGTTGTAGTCAGGTGTTGCAGAAGTACAGTGAGAGTGAGCGAGAACTGAAAATCCTCTCTGCACATACACACACACACACAAGGAACTCGGAGGAAACGCTCTGGATGTCTGAGTGTATCATTCAACGATATCGTTGAGTCTCTACCATAACGTAGGAGTCGACGTTATCGATTTGTAATCAAGGACTTCCGGATTCTATTCCCGACGAGGGAAACATCTCAGAGGCTGTTCTGATAACAATTTACTATACAGGTCGAATCCCGATTATCCTCTTTCCCCCATCCATCCCCCCTCTCTTTCTGTCCTTGTCTTCCCCTCTTCCTTCCTCTCTGTCTCTGAGAGCCACAGACTAGGTCCTGCTTCATTCTCCATCCTCTATTATTCACAGTTCTCAAATACTCGACAAGTTCATCCACCTTTCTCTGTCTTGGACTTCTTCCTTCTTCTTTGAAGTGCCTCTCCACACGCTCTTCCCATGGTAATCCCCGTGCTTCGGTGTATCAAACCATAGTTCTTAGCTTCTTTATTCCATCTGGTTCAGTTCTTTACTTCAAGTATTGTCTTCTCTAAGTGGTCCAGATAGGCATGTCTCGTAGCATTTTATATCTAAAATAGAAGAAGAGATCTCTTGACCGACTCTCTCAAGGACTCTTGCTTCTGTCTATAAGACACAACCGGTCTCGCAAGGGTATTTATGTATATTTAACATCCTGATTCTCATTGGATTGTCAAATATATTTTCGACATCTAATTTTTCATGTTCTCTCTCTCCCTGTCTTTCGCTGTTCCTCTTTTCTCTCCCTATCTCTCCCTTTTCTGTTCCTCTTTCTCTTTTTCGTCCTCCTCTTGTCAACCACTGATGAAATTCTGTTTCCGGATTCTGTTTCTTGTATACATGTATAATATCATCACCGTGCCATTAAAACTTAAGTGGAAAATAGCCTGCTGTTGTCTCGATTCGGTGACGTTGGCCAGTTGCAGAATGATGTCCTTCTGTATTCCAGAAGGCTGCATACTTATCGGCAGGGAAATCTTTGATGGCTGGACCATTAATGGACATGAATGATTTTCAATTGTGTTCGATACATAGTTAAGAAATGATATACTGCACCCCGCGGCAAAAAAGAATCGCCCCCTAGTGATAACATCCAATATTTTCTTTCAAGCACTATGTTTTATTTTTTAAAAAAAATATTTTGGATATTGTACATACTGTACGTAATTTTACTTACTCTAACAATGAAGGTAATAATGAAGAAAACAACAAAGAAAGCTGTTAGTTGATTAAATTGTTAAGCTTTATTGCCTTCAGCTATTGTTTAGTTACCTTTGTTTGGTCTGATAGCTCAATTGTTACATTTGTTTAGGGATTGGTTTCTTGATCAGAAGTCTTCCTTCTTGCTCACACTCTGCACACCTTCTTGTCATTGTTCGTTCGGATCATAGACGGAGTTCCGGAGGGGCCAGGGGGGCCTGGCCCCCTAACTAAAAAAAGACTAAAAAAATAACACATGATTAAGTTCAGTTACTACATTTTTATTATGAAGCCATACCGCAAATCTTGACGTTTGGCATGATGGCATGTGCGGTAATTGCGCCGCAATAGCGGATCTTAGAAGATTTGATTGATGTGTACAGTTTGAAGAAAGAAAAATGTAAAATGAATTTATGTTGAATCAACAGTTACTGCTGAGGCATCAAAAGAACTTTTCAAATTAATTTTTCTAAAATTTCTGAAACTTACTATTGTACCGTAACTTTTTTAAGGTAACACGAGTATTGTATCAATAAAAATAATGAAATGCAAAATGCAATAATCATACTGTTTTGCTTCTTTTAAAACTGACAACCAATGTACTAATTAATATTTGTTTACTTAAGCGAGGAAATTTAACATTTTCAAATCTAAAAGGCCTAAAACTCAGTGTTTTTAAGTTGTTTTTTTTTTTTTAAATTTCCGGGGGAAGGCCTCCAGACCCCTAGGGGATATTCAATAACACTCTGGTACATCATATGATTCTCCCAGAGTCTACCCCCCCCAAAGCAAAAGCTCAAACTCCGCCTATGCCCTTCGCTACGGGCCTGGTAATGAAGGGATCCTGTGTTCGATCCCCAGTCGAAGTGCGTTGTACAGTAGCTCGAACGAATCTCCCTTGAAACCTATGGCGCAGTCCAAGTGACACGCAACGACTTGTGCAGCAGCTCGTGTCGCTCTGATACGAAATGTTGTGTTTATTTCTGAAGACCCATTTCAAATGGCAGTTATATGTTGTGTCTGTAATACGAGTGTTGTATCAATAAAAAATTAATCAAATGCAAAATGCAATAATCGTACTGTTTTGCTGCTTTTAAAACTGACAACCAATATACCAATTAATATTTGTTTACTTAAGCGAGGAAATTTAACATTTCAAAATCTAAAAGGCTTAAAACGCAGTGTTTATAAGTTGTTTTTTTTTTTTATTATTTCCGGGGGAAGGCCTCCGGACCCCTTATAAACTAGGGGATATTCAGTACCTGAGGGTTATTGAATGTCCGCTAGTTTATAATATGATATGCTTCTCCCAGAGTCTGGCCCACACCCCAAACAAGAGCTCAAACTACGCCCATGGTTGGGATACCTTTTTTGCCGATTTCACCGCTCCAAATGTCGGCTGGTATACAGTCTACGAGAAAACTTGTCAGCTTTTGCTAGACGTTTCAATTTTTCCATCATCCCTGGGTGTTGTAACTCGTTTCCTTCCACTGCCTTTTCTAAGGTCTGTACTTCCAGTCCCTGTATTCCGTCGAACAATATTTGTGACAGTTTTTGGATGAATATGAAGTCTTCGTCCAATTGCTTTCTTGGACACATTATCCCCTAATATTTGAAGTATCCTTCCTTGCTTTCTTGAACTAAGATCTACCTATTTCGATGTACTGTATATGGTTTTCATCTCATTTTCTTTAAGAGGATGAAAACATCCCTAGAAGAGATAAAAACAATATTATTTTGCCGAGGATAACATTTTTTTGTTATTTCGCACACTGCGAGAGGATTTCGGCATTCGAACGGAGGATTTGAAATGCAATTCTACTTAGCGGGGGCCCAATTAATACTGCCGCGTCCGTGAGGCCGAAGTTCCAAGCATAACCGTGGACGCTTCAATCAGAGAAAGCTGTTGACAATCGCCAGACGAATATTGACGCCTGACGGTCCGTTTTGCCAAAAAGAGAGCTTTGCTATCGTACTCGATTGTTGACGCAGCCGGGAGATGCATCACTGACGCGTATTGAAGCTAGAATCTAGAGATACATGCCGGTCCATTGTTGTGAGAGTTACTTTCAGAACAATGCTGGGGAAGATACATAGAGATTGGTGAAGATCTGGAATGGGCGGAATTGCTAATAAACCTTGAACAACCACGTTTGAGATATCCGCCGGAGGGGAATTAATCATTTCATTCATGTCTTAAACTGTAGGTCCAGTCCCGATTAGCCTTTCTGTGCATAAAGTGGACTTAAAACACCAAGTCAAGTATACAGTATATTTTTTGTTACATATCTTTGTAAACTTTGTGATTTTTGAAAGTAGTACAACTCAACAGTTTACATTACTAAATACATGTATTACCTAATATTTATTTTAGTGAACAAATATTACCACAAAGCATTGTTGCAGACAAATTAATATAAATGTTAGGAAATACATGTACTTTAGGAAGATATTGTTCAATATCTTTCCAAAATGCACGTATTTCATACAACAATCATACAATTTATCCAACATATGCAGTTGATTGTATATGCCACTTACGTCATGTACGTTAAAAGAAACGCAGATGAGGGACGAACCGATAAATTTTAAGTAATCAGTAACTTGGGGGGAGGATGCTATCATTAAATAACTTTTAACTTAAAACTGTTCACGATTTCATGGGCACCCTGTACTTTTATAAATCAAGGTTGTTGATTTGGTTTAGTTTACTTCACTTCACTTTTCTGACCCTTTTCGCTAATCGCGAAGATGAGGATGAGTAATGATATGATTAAAATGACGAAGGCATGCTGACAAGACTGGGATTCGAGCCCGCGTCCCACGCCGTCGTGTCGCGCTAACCAGTACGCCACGGAAACTGATGAAGACTTTCAGTCCATCCCTAAATGGTAACCTCGCTGCGATCGAAGAAAACAAAGAAGAGTGATAATGACGTGGTGAGGGAAAAGGAAGAAAACCCTGCCTTTCACGAAATAATCACTTTCTTTTTTTTTTTAATTATGGAGATAGAATAGGCGGCAAAAGAATGAGCAGAAGATGGGAAATATGATTCTGGTGGGTGGGTCTGGGGGAGTAGATATCCCCCCATCTTTTAGTAGCTAGATTGTTTCGTTAATTGCTTAAATTAAATTCGCTAATTAGATGACAGTGTATGGATTTTTCGTTTCTCTCGTCCTCCCCCGTTCCTCCTCGCCTGTCTCTGTTTCTCTTCCATTGTTTCTTCTTTCAAAATTTAACCGTTGTTAAATGTCATTATTTTGTGTAATTAATTTTCCTAGCCGTCTGCCAGATTTCAGAAAGGAGAGAGACTTCAAATCTCTTGTGTATGGGGGGGGAGGGATGGGGATAGGCTACGGAGGGGTTCGTTACTACCAGGAAATTACGAATTGACCTTTTCTGGATTCTGAAGACCACGTGGGGAAATGTAGGAGGGGCGTATTTCGCAGTCCAGTACAGGGTGATTCGAAACTAGACTAGTTCGCTGCACTTTTTGACACTAGGTGTATTGCAGGTGTGTCTTGGTGTCAGGCTGGTGCAAGGACATGACGTTCAACCAAGTAGACGGATAGCGGCAAGTTCAGAAGTTTCAACTAATGCCCGTCTGCTGCTTTAAATGTCCAATTGATTAGTTAGCACGCGCCACGGGATCATACATCACACACTACACCGCTCCACAACGTAGTATAAACACGAAAGCAACTAATAGACGAGTCGGTGTTGCACCGTGTAACCGACTAGACGCGCGAATGCAGAGAGTCAAAACGTGCAGCAAACTAGACTAGCCTGCATGGCCAAAAACAGGAGATTTGCAAACTGATTAGTTACAACCTAAGGTTGTTCGTCCAAGGGCAGTTTCCTGGAGGGAACCTAAATAGGGTATTTTGCCTTGTCGTACAGGATTTCATCCTTTACATTTAAAATTTCACTCTTTATTCCTCTTATTTTTATGTACGCTATATTATTAAAACATTATAACACCATTAAGCCTTGTTTCTATGATATGAAAAACTCAATATGCTGACCAAGGCAGAAATTTATTTAATTTTAAAACATAAACTAAACGTAACGTTTCAACCTTCTAGCAAGGTCTTCTTCAGACTCTGTACCAAGTACAAATGAAACAAGGTACAAAACAGGATGATATATACCAGAAGCGTATATTCTAGGCTAGCTATGCTATCTGCTAAGCCTGAAGTCTAGAGAATAAAATTCAGGAGAATAATCGAGCAGAAATTGTGATTTCTTATGAGTTGGCAACCTGATTTCCTATGAGTTGGCAACCTGATTTCCTATGAGTTGGCAACCTGATTTCCTATGAGTTGGCAACCTGATTTGCTATGAGTTGGCAACCTGATTTGCTATGAGTTGGCAACCTGATTTGCTATGAGTTGGCAAACTGATTTGCTATGAGTTGGCAAACTGATTAGCTATGAGTTGGCAACCTGATTAGCTATGAGTTGGCAACCTGATTTGCTATGAGTTGGCAACCTGATTTGCTATGAGTTGGCAACCTGATTTGCTATGAGTTGGCAACCTGATTTGCTATGAGTTGGCAAACTGATTTGCTATGAGTTGGCAAACTGATTTGCTATGAGTTGGCAAACTGATTTGCTATGAGTTGGCAACCTGATTAGCTATGAGTTGGCAACCTGATTAGCTATGAGTTGTAAACCTGATTTGCTATGAGTTGGCAAACTGATTTGCTATGAGTTTGCAACCTCATTTGCTATGAGTTGGCAACCTGATTTCTTAGGAGTTGGTAAATTTTCTATTCATAGCCTATGACCATGTGACATAGTGACATAGCCCACATCTTGGATTCAGTATACGCCACTGATATATACACAAAAATCACTCCCCTCCAGACAGAAGATTATTACAAAATTGTTTCTGGAACATTCCAGCAGGTGGCCTTCCCTTGTTTTGTACCTTGTTTCATTTGTACTTGGTACAGAGTCTGAAGAAGGTTGCTAGAAGGTTGAAACGTTACGTTTAGTTTATGTTTCAAAATTAAATAAATTTCTGCCTTGGTCAGCATATTGAGTTGTTCTTATTAAAACAATATTTTTTTGTATTCATAGAAACTGTATTGTATTAATGTTCCTTTTTTTGTTTATTTCTAGGTAAGTTTCGATGCTGTCGTCTGCTCATCTTGGGGTATGTTTTTTTTTTCTTCTATATTTCAATGTACTCTTAGTGATATAGTTTTCCATAACGTTAAAACAAGAAGCAAACGTTAGGTGTGCAACCGTGCATAGGTGCCAAAATCTTAAACGTACTTGTTGCTAGGTAAGATTGGGGGAAGAGCTAAATATCGTGTACACAATTTTCTGTCCCATTTCGCCAAATGGCTTTTCAGCATGTCGATCAGATCTGACAGCCGTCCCCATTTTACGCGAAATGGCATATCCTGTTTCGCCTAATTTCATTTTGCCCAGACCTGTTGGAAGAGAAATATTGCAAGTGAGGGATATTTTTTACGGCGATCGTCGTAAACAACCAAACAATTCGGAGCATGTGCGATGCTAATTCCAAAAAGTCAGTCGTTGCTCCTAAAAAGGAAGATTGTCACACAATCCAGAATCCGGGAGCGTTTGTTGTATTTTCTATTAGATAATAGATACATATACAGGATAAATATACGCCTAACCTAACTTAATTTGTCCGTTTTTTATCCGCTGGACCGATCCAGGTGTGTGACATCAAGAAGAGCTAAGGATGAATTATCAAAACAGAGCACGCATCTCCCTGTTGAGAGACCGTTAAATTTCCCTCATTTGAAATATTTACCTTTCAAATCAGTTTAGGCGAGGGAGAATAGATATCCCGTTTCGCCTAAAATGGCGGCCAGGTCATAAATCACATTATCTTGTAGCGATAAGCAATTAAGCGAAACTGGTTTTGCTGTTATTGAAAAAGGGGTGGGGATGTGCGACCGTAAGGCATATTTTGTTCAACACAAGTGCATGCGTTGTTGGGGGATAGATACGTAACGTTCAGCGATATATCCAAATCAGTGTTGGAAGAAACCTTTTTAAAAATGTGATATCTGAGATGGAGGAAGTCAAATTGTGGGCACAAACAGCAAGAATAGAAACAGAAATTGTCCATAGCCATATCCTTCCTCCAAGGCTCGTTTTCCCCCTTTTGCTTCTCCTCCCCACCCTTTCCAGGCCCCCGCGCACTTTTTCACCCTCCCCTGGCGCCGATTTCGGCCCGTCTCCTTGTTTCCCTTCAAATTCCCGTCACGTGACCTTCGAGTTTGGTTTGAGATGAATCTTTCCCGAGGGAAGGATGACACCCTGGGGAATCCCCCCTCTTCTTTCCTCCCACCTCCCTCTCCTGCCAACAACTTCTGCGGGGAAACGTCGATGGCGTGACGTCACATTTTTGGAGCCGTGACGGGAACGGAAGAAAAATGGGATATCAGAAGTTGGACTTCAACACGATGTTCAATTTTTCTGTTTCCTGAGAGAGAAAGAGAGAGAGGAAATAGGAGTTTGGAGGTGGGAAGCTACGTGAAACTTGATGCGTGGTCTCATGTATCCTTTGGACCGAAATCGGGGTGACTGGAATACCCACACGCCAGAACTCAACTTAGAATAGTTCGTGTGGAGTATTAGAATGAGAAATAGATTTTGAGAAATTACATTCGATTATGCTTACAAACGTTTAATCGAATTTTAAATGCAGTAAAAGGAAAGCGTAAAATGACACCAAATGTAGTGTTAGAAATGCCAAGCATTGGTGTAAGAAACATCTTTACTGGTGCAAATGCGAAAGTATTACTGCAACGCCATCTTTCGTGTCTTGTTACACCGCTGTCTGACATTCAACACGATTTGTGGAGTCCTGTCACACTCCAGTTTAATGTTGCTTGTGTTACACTCCCCTTTGGGCGAGTCCTAGTTGCTTCACGCACTAAAACCAATTCATTCAAGCTATTCCAAGCTTACAGTAATGTTTGCACTGACAATATGAATTTCTTAGTATTTTTTATTTTATTTTTAATTTGAAGTACTCAATCGTGGATGAAATAACACTTAAGGTATGGCGTACTCTAGTAATAATCACTGCTAAGATACTCTATTTTACTCCTTCTCCCCTATTTCTATTCTCTCTGTCTCGCTATTTTTTGTAGTTTCTCTATCTCTTAATTTCCTTTATTCTAATTTCTGTCTTTCTCTCTCTTCCTGCTTTTTTGTTTCGCTCTATCTCCCTTTTGCTTTGTTCTTCTTAATTTATTTGTCTCTCTCTTTTTCTTTCTCTATCCCTTTCTCCCTTTATCTGTTTCTGTATAACTCCCAGCTTCCTTATCTCATCCTCTCTTTATTTTTCTCTTATCTTCTTCTCCCTTTCTCTGTTTCTTTATTTTCTCAATTTGTTTATATCCTTTCCTGTTTTTATCTCCCCCTCTCTCTCTTTTTCTTGTGTTTTTCTATTTCTTCCACTCTTTATCTGTTTCTTTATTGTTCTTAATTTATTTATTCTGCCTTTCTCTTACATCCCGTGTTTCTCTCTCTTTCAACCGTAAATATTTCTTTGTCATTCTGAATTTCTTAAAACCTTTCTCTCTTTTCTCGTAACTACTGTTAACTACCAACTCCACGATACCCCCAACAATAATACTACTGATAGTACTAATAATAACAATAATAATGCTATCATTTGACTTTTGAAAATTTATTATTATTGCAGTTCATACATTTTTGTTATTTATTAACTTAATAAGATTTCAGTTAAGCCAAACAGTTTTTACTGTAAGCGAACCTTCCGTGGCGGATTGGTTAGAACAGTGAGCTACAACACCATCTGTCCCGGGTACGAATCCCCGCCTGGGCATGTATGTTCTTAGTGAGCGTCTCTTCATCAATTTCATCATGCCTTCACTCATCCTTATCATCGCGATTAGCCAATAGTAGCAGAAAAGCGACGCTAAATGACAAGAATCAAATCAAAGTATTTGCTTTGAGCAATATTAATGGGAATTATGGATTGACACCCTATTTAAAACTGGCCAATCGGCACCCTTAGTTCGACAATTTCTGTTTCTTGTTTCCTATCGTTATTATTATAAACACCCTTACCCCTGGATAAACATTCTTGGCCACGCCCCTATCGACTGGATCCTGAAACGACGCGTTTCGTGTCCAGTGTTATTTTAGCAGTCAGTACTGAAACCGAAAAGTGCCTTTGTGATCTTTGGAGTTCGACCAGCCCCCACCTGGAACGCTATTTCTCTTAGTCCTTTAGGGAACCCTATCCGCATCACGCGATAACGTTCAGGTGAGCAGTGTTGCCGACCCTGCGAACTGAAAATGCTCCACGGATGCAGGAGCGAGAAACTCGTGAGTACATTTTTGCACACGATCTTTACGTCATAATTAATCGGCTTCGATACCGATACACATAGAGGTTCTCGTTTGTTCTGGTCTAGTTTTAAACTGTAGGTCCAGTCCCGACTGTGCACCATGTGGACTTAAATTCGGTAAGGTTTACGTCATGCGCGTTGTGAGTGTTTGTGTGTGTGATATCCTGTATCTCTGAATGAATGAATAAATAACCTGTGGCGCAACGGCCCTTGAGGGTCGGGTCCTACCGCCTCCTCCCACATGCGTCAGCAGAGTTGGTCGATCATCCAACCAGATACGGGGTGACGTGTGGTCAGCATGACGAACCCTCAAGTTTCCGTGACCGGGTTACGCTTCTCATTCGCAGCTCCACAATTTACTCACGATGGTGGGTTGTCACCCGGTCCCATACAATGGCAGAAATCTCAGGAGAAAAGTTGTTACGCCCCGTAGCCGGACCCTGTGCCTTAAGCCCCTATCACACGGAACTGGATTTCTAGTAGGAATGCCTTAGTTGGCGCTGAACTAACTTTCTAGGTAGCAATCATGGTCGCCTGGCTGACTGCTTGACTGGTTTGGAGGAATAGTATATGTTCTAATTGCAAGTTGCTTTCCTCGACTGGACTCTGTGGAACAGCCAATCAGAGCAAAGTTTCCGCCATGTGAAGATAATCTGTGAATGTGCAAAGGAGCGCTTTTGTCTGTTGTTTCCGAGTGTTACTCCAGCAATGTATAACGTATACAGCATGAAAGGCGCGTTGAGTTACACCATCTATGCTGAGTGCACGGTGTTTACATTTGAAACAACTAAAATATTCTTTCATACGTATACAGTAAACGTTGTAAAGTATGTATTTAAGCAGCGCCATTGTTTTGTACTTAATAACGTTTTAGACGAAACGTTATTCCTCTCGGTTGAATAGTTATCGGCTTTTAAAAATGTGAAGTGATACATTGTTTACATCTCACGCGGCCGCCATTACAACTTCCCTCGTATGGGAACAAAAGTCTATCAACAAGTACGCTGATAAGTATCGTGTGAGGCGAAAACTAGCAAATTGGTAGCCAGTCCAGCGCCAACTAGGGCATACCTACTGGAAATCCAGTTCCGTGTGATGGGGGCTTTAGACTGCAGAAGGTTAATGGATGAGTGAATTAATTTGGGAGGGGGGGTCGGATGCATCGGCACCTATGGCCATTTTGCAGCCTTCAATGTATTCGGGGAAAATCCTTATCTGAAAGTTAAGAAAGGGATGTAAAAATCCACTTGATTGATCGGTTGAAATCAACAGTTTGGGTGCGTCAGCACTTGGGTTATACGGAAACCAGCTCCTAAACATAATTCAAAACAACATGTGTCTCTCTTGACTACTAAAATCTTGCCTCTTTAAACGCTGAGACTGTAAAGGGGCGCTCAACACACATAAGGACAAAGAACATGACAACACACAGACCTAAAGAGGAGACGCCAGAGCCTCGTTGGTCTGCAATATTTCATGCGAAGGTCACTTCTTGCACCCTTGTGTCTATGATGGATTCTTTGATTGAATTAGGTTACTCTGCATCGCTTTTCTGCCACTTTTGGCTAATGGTGACGATGAGGATGCGTGATGATTTAATTAAACTGATGGACGCTCGTAAAAAACTCCCATGCCCAGGCCGGGATCGGAACCTGGGTCCTCTGGCGTCGTAGCGCGCCGTGCTATCCACTCCGCGACGGACCTCGGCTCCGGTATCCATGATTTAGATATATTTCCTCGCAGATGGCAACATTGATGGGAGTGACCCTTTCACCACCCTTGAAAAGGGGTGGGGACTTCGTCTTCCTCCACCATAGAGCAGAAGCAAATCGCCCGCGAGCGGAAACCGGGCTCACAGATGCGGGTGGTCGTGACGGCCGGGCATGTATCCTTAAATGTTAGGCGATCCTTGCTACACGCAATGGCGTGCTGGGAAAACCTTTGCCGCGCTACCGGAATGCCATCTATCATGGTGTCCCGCAACTTCTCTCTTGCCGCCTCCTGCTTCAACCCTCTCGCCAATGGTTTTCGCTGATTACTGCAGCGCCGGTCGTCGGTTGTCCTCCTCTGTAAGGAAGACGGATGGACGCCGAAAGGAGGCTCTGTGGTGGCGTTTCGAACTGCGAAGTTCCAAACCTCTGCCCCCCTTTGGTGGGAATCGTGTAGGCTGCAGTGGTTCTGGCGGTTATAAATAACATGGGCAAGTTAATGCGGAGGTGTAAAACTATTCGTTGAATGACGTACCAGGACACTATGAATCTACTCTGGAACCCTCAGAGTGTGTAGCGTGGAAATTCCACACGCCGACCTCTGCCATTTATATTCCACGCCCCGACTTCTAGCATGAAATTCCACATGCCGACCTATGGCATGGAAATTCCACACGCCGACCTCTGTAAGGAAGAGGGATGGTCGCCAAGAGGAGGCTCCGTGGTCGCGTTTCTAACTGCGAAGTTCCAAACCTCTGCTCCCCTTTGGTGGAAATCTTGTAGGCTGCAGAGGTTCTGCCGGTTATAACATGGGCAAATTAATGCAGAGGTGTAAATCTAGTCGTTGAATAACATACCAGGACACCCAGAATGGCTCGGGAGCGAATTCTACTCTGGAACCCTCCGAGCGTGTAGCGTGGAAATTCCACACGCCGACTTCTAACATGAAATTCCACGCGCTGACTTCTAGCATGGGAATTTCACACGCCGAACTCCGGCAGGGAAATTCCACACGCCGACATCTGGCATGGAAATTCCACACGCCGACTTCTGGCATGGAAATTTCACACGCCGACTTCTGGCATGGAAATTCCATACGTCGACGGCGGGGCGCATTTAGCGGAAGTTACGCCATTTGATTTCATAAATTGGGACCAGCGGAAACTTTTGTAGTGAGTACCCTATTGGGCGTTAAGATTTATACGTATAAGCAGGAAATTGCCTTCCCTTGACAACTGAAGTAACCAATTACACTGAATGCCTTATTTACTAGCTGACCCTCAGTGCTGTTTCTATCTGCTAATCGTCTACAGCAGGTGGCAGTTTCAGTTACAATGTGAACGTTCTAGGAACAATATCTTTTGACCCTAAGTAAACGTTGCCAGGCGATGCTTATTGCTGCGGCAAAGCATTACAAACAGGTGCAATGCGACAAGGTCCTTCAACTACTGTTACCGTGATACTTTAATATTTATGCATCCATAATTGCTGTATCGCTCCCCTCGTTTTAATACACTTCCATTTTCGTTCGTCACTTGTCTTCCACCCTCCAATCCTGTGTTATATATTACACTTTGACAAGTTACAAGAGCAGCAAACTTAAACAAGTATCCACAGATTGCAGCACAAAACGGTGAGAGACTTCGAGGTAAAGAAGTTGTATACAAGAGGGGAAAAGCTATTAAAAAATGAAACACCTAAGTAAATATATTACACTGTGGTATATACGATCAAACACTAAAAGATAATAAAGAAGTGATGGAATAATAAATAATTGTAAGTAAAACTACACATATGGCAATATGCGCTAGATGGTGAAATAAAGAACCAACCGATCATAGAAAACTATTTAATGCTTCTAAGTCTTTTTATTGTTTTCCATCTACTAATTTGGTCTCAAACATTTTTCTGGTCAGTTGTTAGAACACTACTAATAGTACAAAAGCCCAAAACCCTTTCTCCCCCCCCCAGCCAAAAAACTCAGGTTCGAAAATACTTAGTTCCTGATTAAGCAGATAGTAATTTTGATCCTCTTTACGTCGGCTACGAAAAAGATTCTGTATGATTTTTCGCAAAAAAAATATTTAAAAAATGGTTCTGTGAGATTTTCCGTTAATGGCAACGGTTTTGTCGTTATTTTAAAGGTAATCTTTGATATAATGTAATATTGTAGTGCTTTTTATAGTTTTTACGTTATGACGAGACTAGGTATTGGAGAGACCATCCCGTCCAGCAACGCACGGTGACGCAGCATTGTGATTGCTCTCGTGAGATTATACCTTTATATTTCCAAGTTACAAAAAAAAAAAATCAACGTCCAAAGATAAAACAAAGGTTGACTAACCGGCAAAAAGGATCAGTCCGGCTAATGAATTTAGCTCACCCCTAGCCCTTACCTTAAATTTAAATTCCCGCAGACTTTTAGAAAGAAAAACAAAACATCTAATCTATGCTGATAAATTAAATTCGTAAACTCAACGAAGTTCAACTGTTTCACTTAACCGGGGGGGGGGGGGGGGATATGCTAGCTTTCAGTACACCCCAACCCAGAACAGCAGACTCGATCATAAAAGGAAAAACTTTACTGAAATGGAAGTTCGGCTTATTGCCTTAGGAGACCAGAGCGTGATAAACCTTCCCATCCTGAAAGAAATATTATGATTAACATGATTCCAATTAAATTACACTAAAGCATGCATGGATACAAATCTTTGTTTTGGAGTCAGAAATATTGGTTCGACGATAACTATTTATTTTCATCAGAACGTAAACAAACTTGTATTTGACAATAAGTATTCTTCTCATTTACCATGTGCCTAGTACACAATACTACCCTTCCTACCAGAATATTACAAAGGTTTCATGTACTGGCATTGTATTCTCAAAAAAGATATCAAAACTGAATCATTCATCAAAAGTTTTTCCGTAAAGACAAACGTCTGAGACCTATTACAATCTTTACTACTGATAATAAATACCACAACGGTTATTATTTCTTTTTTGTTCAATATGGCTGCCTAGGACGCCAATTTGCCCGCCGAAACTAAACACCACGATAACACACGAATTATGGCCATAATTTGACACTCGGATGCTAGCATTAATTTATACGTGAAAGAACTCTTGTGTAGTTCACGATCCTTCCCGTTCATAAAACTGCGATGCAAGAAATGACAGCAGATTATTACTTACAGGACAGCTGACATCGGGGGAAAATTCCATGACCTTTAACTTCAAATATCCATTTGTAGACACCATGGACAGTAACTGCTCAACGGAGTTTTTGAAGAACAGTCCTTCACAAACAATTTAAGGCAAATGGATTCACTTATCAGTTCCAATTAGGTTAGATTTCCATTGATACTTATCACAATTTCTTTTACATTCACCAAAGCTTCTTCTTTCTCCCGGACCGAGTTCAAGAACTGTTCCGCCGATCCGATTCCCACTATGTCCATTTCCCCGCTTATGCACAGGCAACGGGTTCGATGACCCGTTCCTCGAACCCGTTCACTTTATTGCGCCGTCTTCCGGCGTTGACGAAAGTTTATTTTCTGCAATGCTAAAACGCAAGTTACTAATTGCGATAACTTTGTAAATGTACATAGGTTAATCTAATTTTGAAAATATTAGTTTTTGTTGTATTCATAATCCAATCTTATTTATAATCCTTATATTAACATTCGTGTTAATTTTGACTTAGAGTACATTGATGCCATCTATTGACAACTCTTTGCATTAATCTTCAGTTAAAGGTAAATTTAACACTCAAATGCCATCTATCGGCAATTTCGGCACAATCTGCCTAATTTACTTTACAATTGTCACAGTTATGACAGATATTGTCATAACGTTAATCAATTAAGTGACGAGATATTCTTTGGAATAGAAATTGTGTATTTTATTAAAAGGTAGGGCGTAAAATGTCCCTCCAAATGGAGTTAAGTCCCTAATAATTAACTTTTTGATAAAATTAAGATATATTTCAGTTGAGTAGCCAGCCAGCCCCCGTGGTGGAGTGGTTATCACATCGCGCTACGACGCCAGGGGTCCCGGTTTCGAATCCCGACCTGGATATGGATGTTTGCGAGTGTCTATTCATCAATTTCATCATATAATCGCTCGTCCCCTTTGTCGCAAGTTAGCCAAAAGTGGCACAAAAAGCTAACATAAAGCAAATCAATCAATCAGTTGAGTAGCCAGTGTCGGTATTAGCGCTTTCACGCTCGATCTCTGGAAAAGAGTCCGCACCATTGAATATTTTTTGATTTGATGTATCTCCAGAACGATGACGCATATAAATGTCGAGTTTTCTCAGAAATGCTGCAATTAGAGTAAACTTTAAAAAAGAAGACAATAAAGTTATATTTGAAAAATAGAGGAAATGGTAGTTTTACAGAAAAACTTACTATTTGTTACATTTTATAAGATATCTGAGATTTGAAAGCTTTCATAATTTTCGAACCAAACAATAGTATTTTATATATATTGTAAGGTGACGAAATGTTTGTCAGAAAACTTTACTTAAATATTAGAGGAACTAAACCCTTAAAATACTATTCCTTTTAATTTATAAAGTTACCTTAAATAACATATTAAGAGAAATACCATTTACAAACAATTAAATTTGATTTCTAAAAAAGGAGCCGTTGAAATTTATACAATAATAAATGGTATTATTATTGAAAAGAGAAACACATCTACTGAAGTACACACCGAAACAGAAGTTCCCGAAACCCCATTACTGTTTATTACGAGAGTGAAATTCCACTACGAATCAATGGCGTTAAGAAACATTAATTTTAAAAGCAATTAAGGGAAAATAGTAAAAATAATCGTAAAGATTTGGATACTTAGAACACTTTTTCTCGTTCCAAAGGAGCAAGACCGTCCATTGCCTTGTCACAGTTTCAAGAACCGCTCAAGACAAGAAAGCGAACACAAGTGCAGTAAATCTCTGGAAATTCAGGGAAGTCTATTTCGCCTGGGTGTTTCCCACCTAACTTCCCTCTTCCCAACACGTGTTTACATCGAGCAACATCAACCAGCAGGCTGTTATTTTTACCCCCCAGTTTTTGTGAGATTACCTGGAGTGTAAGAGATAGTGTAGAAAATTATAACATTACATTCCCTATACTGGGTGCATATTCATTCTTTTCTCTTCAAATGTTAATGTCTTTCCTTTATGATAAAAACTCTCTTATTTGGGGGTGAGCAACTGAAAAGTAAAATAACCCTTTTTCGAGTTCGGATCATGTTGGCTCTATGATGTATTTGGTTACAATCTGGAAGGGAGGCTCCGCTCCCGACAGATCTGTAAAAGAGATAGCGGTAAGGGCTAATTACTTCTCTTCTTCATCTTCCTTCCTGTTTTCCTCTTGTTTGCATCTTCTCATCTTGTATGATGTCACTATAGCACAGATGTGCACTTCTTTTGCTCCATCTGTAACGATTCTACAACATTGTTTGAATTTACTGTTCACATCACCAATTTTCTACAGCCATTCTTGCATAAGTATTCAAGCATCTTTTTTTGACTGTACTGTTCTGTTTTGATATATAACCGTATCGTCGCCATCATTTATCGCCACTTTCGTTTTCTTAACAGTAATATTCACTGTAATTATCGTACGATCTTCTCGAACTCTACAGCTCTCCCATTCCTCATCATGCAACCAAATCATATCGTCCGCATATATCTGACAGAGTTAATTCGTCATCCATTACTTACTCTGTTGGGATGACCTATGGCAGGAAAATATCGCACCGAAGAAAACAAGACATAAACATGTTTTACGAGATTATTATTGTCCCTACTTAAGCTGGCAATTGCAGATAACTTCTGCGGCTTTGGACGATATTACACATCACATCATCACGGAAACTGCACGCTTCAAAGGGAAACACATTCGAATCCATTACGCACAATTGGAGACTGTTTAATCTTGGAGCTCGCGTGCCGGGAATATCTGCAACGGTCACGCAAGGCCACCCGCATGGCCCGATCGTATGTGTCTGACGTATGCGAGGGTCGTGCGTGCGCCCTTGCGCTTCTCGGTGGGGGATGCGTTTAAACCCAGTTCCTTATCTCCATCCCTCTGCTGCCAGCTCGTCTAATAGCACACCCAGGATGCACTTCGCTAAAAAGGACTGGGAGGTTCAGGAGTTACAGGCTACTTCCATTTGTATGATGTGAAACGCTGATAAATTCCCGATAACAGTCCACTGAGGCTAGCTTCTGGTTTTTATTGCCGTCCCTACCCTGAAATCATCCTTCATCTTATCTCCTTGTGCATCCTGGCTAAGCCACTCGACCTAATTTCCATCCTAGTTGCAAGAGAAAAAGATAGTTGCTGTTTCGCTGTTTCTGCGATTTCTTTTTGTCACTTTCAGTGTTGACAAACGCCAGAAGTTTCCGAAAGGAACGTTACATAATTACCCCCTCCCCCTTTTTTTCACTTCGGCAACTCCACCCGCCCTTCTCGCTTCGACCTGTGTGTGTAGTGGTGGTGGGATAAGGGTCATTTTCAGAGTATTTATAGCCACTAACATCACCTTTACTGTTTCCAAATGGGGAGCGTGGTGAAGTGGAGAGAAGAAGGGGGAAGCGCAGCGTAACGTTGATGAGTTTCGGGCCAGGGAGGGGATTCCCCAGATAAGCGTCGCTGCGGGATTCGTGGTCAGTAACTCACAGTGCGCCGCAATTGCCCGTGTCCGTTATCTTGGTCGTCAACTTACCATGTAATTTACAGGTGAAAATAGTTTCTCGGAAAGCCTTTCACCCTTAAATGCACTGCTTGGGTATCAATACGGCGAGTGCAGAATCAACCAGACCTCTTCGTGAGCTTTTGGTGCAGGCAGAGGATAGGTTCGAACTTCTTTTGCTGTCACTGTAATGCAATACGTGCGCGTGAAATCAGTCCTTAGGTTACTGACGACGATGGCAAATGAAGGATTAGGTTAGTCTCTGCGTGGTGAGTCATAGCCCATTGGCCTCCCGCACCACTGGTTTTGAACCTCCTTCGTTTCGGATCATTTCCTCAAAAGCAGCACACTTACTTATGCATGGTCAGAAGTATAATTTACCCACCGAATTTCCATTTAACCATTCTGTTAATGCGAAATGTGTTCAACATGTAAATCCTGAACCGCTGTCTGCATAGGCAGATCGTTTATAGGAGCGCCACGGTCCTTTTAAAGGGTGGCGGGGCGATGTGTATAACATGGGCGCCATTTAAGGTGAAGAGTGACAGTTTTACACCTGTAAGCATTTATTTCAATATCGCCGGAATGGACACTGCTACTATAAAAAGAAACAGGACAATATAGTGTGCAAGTTGCAAGTGGAAGCTGTTTTTATTTAAAAGTTGATTATTAAGCTAGATACGATCTGTAAATAGAAATATGGTGAATTAGTACAGAATCCCATGTACGTATGGACAAGCAACTTCAAGGAACGGATAATCAAATGGAAGTTTCGACTTTTTCCAACAGAATCAAAATCTTCAACCTGCCCTCTTTCCATTCATGTGCTTTCGTACACCATCGGAAGTTTAGTATTCCTAAGAGAACAAGTAAAATAATACTCCCATAAGCGTAATGATACGTTTTCTCCCCCTCCTACAACCGTCCAGCACATACACTGTTTCTCCAGCGCGCCGCGAGACAAGTTCGGTGGGGGAGGAGCAGTTTCGGGTCGTCGCGTCTGGCTGGACGTGGAAACTGTTCCTTGTGCCCTTAATAAGAAACAATTAGTCTCCCCTCATCTTACCTCCGTCTCTCCCTCTCGAAAGGCAAGAGCGCCAATCAACAGTCGATGCAGGAATCAAGATAAGATATAGCACAACTTTTATTCACCTGTTGGGATTATGATTACGGGTGCGGGGCTGAAAATATATGCTGAACGCGGTGATGGAAAGATGCCTTCCGTTTTGGCGAAAAGTCAGGGTTCTATAGAATCTTAGCTATTAGCAGAGTGCTAAGTGGAGGCAATAGTTTCGACGCCTTGGAAACCGAGTACCCACTACTGTGCAAGTTTAAATATGCACCAATTTCTTCTTGCGATCATTCAGTCAATACAGAGTCCTGTTACGGGATAACAGGAGAAGTTTCATATGCATTTGTTGTTCCTTTCTGTTAAGGAGATTATGTGTTGGAAAGATAACAGGAATTTGTAAAATATTGTGTTAAATATTTCACTTCTGTTGGTTTGCCTGACTAGAGAAATTGTTGTTTTTTTTTAAAAAAAATGGACGAAAATTCTGCTAATACGATGTTTTTGATGATCCTTATTTTTCAATGATTTCAGCACATATTTTTGTTATTTAGTACATATATTTTGCACATATTTTACTGTTTTCCAGTACATAGTTCGCTGGGCCATATTCAATAGGTATTTGAAACAGGTCGGATTTAGTTATTAGATTTATATACAGAAGTGTATACAGGGGTAGAAAAAATAAATAATTCAGACACCAGCCCCTTTTTCTCACAAGCCAGCCCCCCCTTTTTTTTTAAAAAAAGAAATAATACGGTCTAAATAAGCCAAGAATCCAACTAAGATAAAGCTACACATTTTAAAATATGATCTTAAAATATTTATTTTATAAATGAATTAAAAGTTAATTGATTCTTGCGCTGAAGTGGCTTTCCTAAAGAATGCTCTACCGATAACAGTATGAATAACTATGTAATACATTGTAATATATTGCAGACTTTATCGCATAAATTTTCAAATTTGGCTTGCAACAGTGCAAACATATATAATGGCATGTTTATTATTCTGATTAAATTATACACGTGATACAGAAAACACACAAACATTAAAATCACGACATTTTGTTAAAAAGGTAATGGAAATTTCCATAAGCGAACTCGAAATAAAATAAAATATTTGTTTTTCTATTGAAATTTCAGGCGCCCTGTATTTTTCTACCCATGTATGCATATATATAATATGAGTGTGTGTGCAAGCATCTGTCTCATGCAAGAAAATAATGACAGACAAATGACTACACCGTAGCGGAAATCGATCAATCACCGCACGTACCTCCATCCATTCCGCTCACCTACCTCCGCCACTGCATGGCAGCAATTTGTACCCACGGAATCCAAATTCCATCAACATTAATTAATAAACGCGCTCGCTTATTTAGCCAATAACTTCCATTTAATTACACCCCTCGATTAGTCCGTTATTTTTTTTCTGTCTTTCTTTTTTTTGTGTGTGTGCGCGGAAATACGACAGAGGGCGATGGAGGGAAACATAGTTAGTATGTTCTTTCCCCTCCCCCCCACCTTTCCCCGCAACACGTGAAAAATCTATGGAAGCATTCAAATGCATTTTCAGGTCGTCCGAATCTTGCATATTGCTGCGAACATGTTGCAACTTGCTTTTGTAAAAAAAAATGAAAGAAAAGTATCCGATATCGTCCCGTTTACGTGTTATGTTCCTAAAAATTTCTCCCCCTCTCCCCCCCTCCACTGAGAGTGTGGATGTAGCATATTCATTTGCTAGAGCGTGTAATTAAAATATCGGGTCACTGAGAACTAGAAATTAAGGCTGGAAGTTGCATTAATCGAAAATTTCATTCTATTAATTTCACTTTCAATTCTCGTATCAATTAAAGCCATTGTGTATTTAACATATTATAAAGGCCACACAATTATTTAGAATACATTTTAATAAACTTGTAAATTTGCCTCATTAATTTCTATATTCTAGAGGATTCGAATAATCCTCCCTCCCTCCCAACTGTCGTTATGTACAGAATCAAGTTGTCTCGAATTCGACTTCCGGTTGCAACTTTAGTGCTGCGGGAGCCAGGCTAGATTAGCTCGTAGTGTGCTCACTACAGCTATATACAACGTGAAATGAAAGCTACTGGAAGACCTAAGCGAAATACTTATGTCAGTTCGTAAGTGTTTAGGAGACTCAAATTTATGGATGTCCTCCCTCCGTTTGGTTTATCAACACATTGCAATGACGTATTCACGATGTCGCAGGTTCAAACTCACACGGGTCAAATCTCTAATGTTTATTCGTGGTTTTCTTTTAGTCTCCGTAGAAGAACGTTGAATGTCCTTAAAAATGTGCCCCCTTATACTATTAGGTGCCGCAAAGATATTGTTCCATTGCAGCAGGCGCTCTGAACAGATAGTCAGGGGAGAGTGGCCTTGAAATGTGCTCGCGCTCGCATACTATTGAAGGGCGGAAAGATATTGGACGATCACTACAGGTAGTCAGTGGAGATTGACGTTGAAATGTGCCCGTTCTCATTTGGAGGCCGGAACGATATTCGCGTTTAAAATTACCACCTCAGCGCTAGTGTCTCTTCCAATATGACCGCTCTACGTAGGATAGATCTTTGTTTACATTCAGTAGTAGTACGTAATAGCAGCGTCTTGTCATTGCTGGTATGGAAGAAACGTTTAAATTACGCGTTATATTTAAATATTGCGAATGCGATGTGAATTCCAGGAACTATAACGAAGGTGAAAGCGAAGCATTTAATTACGATAATAAAAATAACACGGGAAATGCACACGAAACTAATGTATACACACTGGTTTTTCAAAGCGGTGCTGTCTCAACTGCACTACACCTCGGTTGTAACTGCCTAACTGGGGCTCTCAGAAAATCTCACCAGATGGCATATCGGATAATTTTAATCGCGAATAGGCGTTGACAAGAGGTGGTCAGGTAAGAATGACCTTGAAATGTGACCGCGCTATGACAGGGCGAAAATAACCCCATTTGCGCTGTAATCAGCAGTAGGTCTAAGTTGTACCAAAGCACTCAAAGACAGGTTCTTTTGGGACAGTGTGTGTGGAAGCAAGGATTAATTCCGTTTCGAAGTTGTTCTCGCTTTTGGAACTCTTTAAGACTGCCAAACCTCAAGCAGGCGGATTGTGGCTTCGAATCCGCGCGAGGCCTGGATGCCGCCTACTAACTTCTCTCCTTGAGCATCCACCTCGAAGGAACCCGAGGGAAATGTCTCGTACCCGCACGCTAACCTCGAAGAAGGGAGGGTTGGATCAGTGTTGCAAACAGCGGATGTTTATTTTCGCCCATAAGGTCAAGGTGGTTGCACGTTAGCTTACGGCTATCGTGTTTCATACGAATATATCCTTTTAATCGTCATTGTCGTGATTGGCTGTAAAGGGGGAAAAGTGGCATGAATTAAGAAAAAATCCATAACCGGAATTGCTACTGATAATGTCCTATGCCAGCGCCTTCAATGTCGCCATCACTACAACTATTGCGATATTCCAGGAATATCCCTGCATTAAGCGGCTTTGGTGTTCATCCAGCCTTTAATAAATTGGACCCGGATGGAAGGAGTAAACACGGCCGGAACCTGGTGCTAATCACATCACCTCCACAAATACGTGAGATCGCGAATGCATTGCGCTCAACCTCCACATCCTTTCCTTTTCGTAGGCCTTCAAGGCATGGTGCAATGTGCAAGAAATAGCTTAAGCTATTTTGCTACCATTATTGATATTATTTCATATTGTAATGAGACTATCCCGTTATATTAATCGTAAACAAGACATTGAAACGGGATAGTCATTAAAACATTAACCACATTATTATTAAAGATAGATTTCCTGAATTATACCTAGAGTTTTTTTTTGTATAAAATGATGTTCCCTTTTTTTATTTATAAAATATTATAATACCAAATTCGTCTAGTTCAAGGATGTTGAAAATGGAATTAACGTGCAGTTTTTTTTTATAATTACCACATAGGTAGGATTCTACAGTATAGTTTTAGGCAGCTAGGACGCCAGTGATGTGACGGTAAAATTATACGAGTAGTTGTTGCACCTTGACACGCCTCATGCAAGAGACGTCGCCCACTTCCTTCTTAAATTCATGGTGTGACAGAGTAGCTGCGCGCTGTCAAGGCCGTAGACCAGAATCTATGGCTGCCCTCGTACACATTTTGTTGCAGAGGAATAAGATGGGAGAACTTCAAATTGCAGTGAAATGCGGAAAAGTACATAACTTTTGCTGCATTGGGATCATGAGAGTAGAATGTGCAATGCAGGAAAATAACCCGGTAACGTAAAATCGGGGTTTCACTGTACCAACTTGGACTTGTGTATTTTCGTTATTCGGCTCTTCCGTTCACATGGTTGGATACACTGTCCCTTGCAGCTGCTAAACACGCTTTGAACTTTCCGGACATGGCCAAACGGAAGAAGGAAAAGTCTGGCGCAACTAGCAGAGCGATTCTTGCGGTGAGTGCAGGACATGGAGAGGCGTGTATCGGACTTCCAAGGGATGACGGGAAAAGCAAGTTTCGTGCGGAGGAAGGAACCGAAGACCCGCTTAGGGATACTGTCGCGTTCACTTTGCTCCAGCATGTGGGAGAGAAATTCTCGTTGTTGAGGAAATTTCGCTTTTTAAGAAATCTCCATCGTCTTGAGAAAGTTATTTAAAGTTTGCTGCAAGTCCACTTGGAACTCATTGAAGTCAATCAGCGATTGGCGGTGTCTGAGGCACTGCCCACAGTTCCTCGAGCAGGATTTGAAAGGAACACTCAGCACAAACAAGGACAAAACAGGACAACACACACAGTCCTACAAAGCTTTTACTGGCCATAGGTCTAGACGCCAGGGCCTCGTTAGTCTTTAAAATGCAGTCCAGGCTGTACTACGTGGAAGTGAGGTTGACAATCCGGTGTGCTATGTGAAAGGTTTACCCTTTAGACCCCCTCTTCGCAGGAATCTAACCTGGAATCTCTCGATTACTAAATTGCTTACCACTACGCTATCACGGAGACACCCACCTCCTTGTATATTATAAATTGTCCTCGGTTTAAGAGATAATTTTCATCGGGTTACAAAAATTCCTGTTGCATGTAATAAGTTTCCATAGTTTCATACAAAATGTACGTATCTGTTTGTAAGAAATTTAATGAATTTCCATCAACGTTGATACTTTTTAGTAAAAAGGAGGATTCGAAGTTATTCTGAAGGTACTCAAGATATCATGTAGCTCTCGAGATTGTGTGTAATGTGAAGATCTATATATATTACGTTTACAAGTTAAATTTACAATATTTTGCCGTTAAAATTTGACATCTGCCTGTCAATTTACAGAAACGAGACGCAACATTTTTTTTAATTTGAATGTTTTCTCGTTCATAATCATATATCATGATTATAAATTGGAGTTTAGTACACTGTAAATACGTTTTTATAAACTGAATCCTATAATTTCGTTAATTAGGTTAAATAATACCAGTTAATACTTTAAAAACGGTCATTGGCATTTTTTTACGGCAGTTGGATGGCGGCGAAAATTGACGATCTTAGTGAGGCCCTTATTTGCTATTTCACTTAGAAGAACTGATTTGGTTTATTTTACTTCCCTTTTCTGCCACTTTTGGCTAATCGCGAAGATCAGCCTGAGTGATGATATGATGAAATTGATGAATGGACACTCACAAACAACACTCATGCCCAGGCCTGGATTCGAATCCGAGACCGCTGGGGTCGTAGCCACTATACAAACTTTGAATGACTAAATCTTATACAACCACATTTCCCACCTCACCCTTCTAACTTAATTCTTACAGCCCAAGAAGTTTAGTTGTCCCTTGTTAGAAGTAGAGGCCACATCGCCCGATTTTAGGTTCGCAGGACTCCATTTGAGCACTTTTTTTTTTTTTTTAAATTTCCTGGACAGGAAATGCTTCTACCAACTCCCTCCGCACCCTACAAGAATTTTTGTATAAAACACCATGTCGGCAATTTTTCTTACACGGCCCACAAAACGTCCGGTGGAAAATAAAAGTTTGGTACGGAAATCCCACCATGCGTCAAAATTATTTTCCACATCCTTAAATACAAGCGACACGGCATGCGGCTCGGTTGTGCATGTTGCAGAAGCGCCAGGATACCGGGTGGACGTTGCATAAATCGTAACTCGGAGAGACAAGGGAAACTAACCTCCCCTACATTTCGTGCAGCTGAAAACAAACTGTCGGAGAAGGAGATGATGCTCGGTTTGTTTTCCGTTACCTTCTCCCCCCCCCTCTCCAGTCCGCGGTGCTCTGTAATTTCATCCTGGCCCTAATCGGTTCAAGAGATTCATTGGCGTCATGTTTCTTTTATTATTATTATTTTTGGATGAAGGAAATTATTAATAGCAGGACATTCATCATATTACTGTTTTTTTTTCGGAATCAAAATATTGAGTTATCGCTCAAGATAAATCGCCAATATATATCAGAACGTGACGTATCAATGTATAAATCTAAAAGCTTCTTTCTCTAAAATTACGGATGAACTATTGATGGTAGAATTTAGTAGAATTTCTATTCCACAAAGCACAATTTCGATTTTATTCTGAAAATTTTATCTTTGTTGTTATGTCGCTTTTCATCCACTTTCTAGGATCAGGATGAGTGATGATGGGATTGAATTGATGAAGAGATACTCACAGAAAACACATATGCCTGCGCCGGGAGTCGAACCTGGAAACTTTGATCTCGAAATCGAAAGTCGACAATTTGACGACGCGCTCGGTCGCCTATTCGGCTCTTCTTATCTTTATTTTATTTATGAATAATTGTTGTGTTTATTAAAAACCGATGAAAAAACATTTGAAATGAAAAGTAGGTATTGTAGCTTTCCTGGCCCCGTGATTCGAACAAATATTCTCGGGTTACCAGCCAGGTTAAGTCGCCGTTAACGTCCAACGTTTCGAGCGCATTCATTGCAAAGTTATTTACCTCTCTCTTGATGTCTAATCAACATTCCTACGGTTTAGTGAGAAGCAAATTTTAGACACTTCAAAACCATATTATTTACTGGAATATTACTAATACAACAAATGAGCTCCAGAAAAATAGTGCGTAGTAGGAGAATATAATCCTGGGGAAAAGCATATTTAATATACCCCTAAATACCATACCTAAACTTTGCATTTGAGTTAGCATCTAGCTTTTTGAATATACTGTTTCACTGAGAAGGCATTTTTAACCCAACCCTTCTGGCGTCTGTCAAATCAACAGCCAATACGTTGTAAATGTGCCAGAACGTTCACAGTAGAAATAACGGTCCAATTGCCATAAAGATGAAAATTACCGTTTTTAAAGTGTCAACGGCCATTATATAGTTAACCTAATTTGTGTACTTTAAGTGGCTTAGGTGTATATATTCATGGTGTACGCAACTGCTATTTCTTTCTAATCAATATGCAAGATTAAATAGGGGTTTCCCAGATGGCGCACTGGTAGCGTCGTCGCCTTGTAATCAAGAGATACCGGGTTCGATGCCCTGTGAAGGCACATGGCGATTCGGATCCCACTTTAAACTGTAGGTCCAGTCTCGATTAGCCTTTCGGTGCATAAAATGGACTTAAAAAACTCTTAACTTAAGACGCAAGAGTAAATATTCGAATTGGAAGAAAGAATGGCTGTCCCGTTTTGTAAAATAACGGGGACATTCTAACTTTGACGGCAGACTCTGTAAATTTGATTGCAACTTGTTACCGCGACGTCAAAGTTCCCAGGTTCGAATCCTGCCCTTGGCATGGGTGTTCTTTTTTAGTCTCCCTTCATCAATTTCATCATTTCACAACTCATCCTCATCGCAGAAACGCAACGCTGAGTGACAAAAATTAAGAATCAATCGAACTTGTTTATTTATTTCCGTGGGGAGCAATTTGTCATATAAGCTGAATCTTAAGTGGCCAGTATGCATTGTACCAATTCTACGAGGGTAAGTCTCTAAATAACAGGAATATTATTCTAAACTTAATGAAAATTTATACACAACGAAAAATTATTTTTGGGGCTCAAAATGGTTCCTTAGCAACCGCCATAAAGGTGTCGTGATGATCGAGCAGTATGCGCCTGCGCAGTAGCTTGTACAACATGGCCGATCCACTGTTGACTTACACCGTAGAAGAGCTACGAAGTGTTATTCATTTTTTTGTGGTCAGAGGGAGTGAAAACTTCTGAAATCTACAGCAGAGTGAAGGTTCAGTACGGAGACATTTGCTTAAGTCAGGGGAGAGTGTACTAAATTAACGGATTCGCTGGTAGATCTGCTGCTTCACTGCCTCAGTTGAAACCGAACTCCGGTGTTCATCACTGACATTTCGTCTTCCGTCTTTAAATCTTTCCACCCATACACTCACTCACATATACAACATTCGTTGTGCATAAATCTCCATGAAGTTTAGAGGTCTTCCCAGATGGCGCAGTGGTAGCGTCATCGCCTTGTAATCAAGAGATCCCGGGTTCGATGTCGGGTGGAGACACATAGTGGTTCGGATCCCACTTTAAACTGTAGGTCCAGTCCCGATTAGCCTTGCTGTGCATAAGGTGAACTTATGCACAGCAGAATGAATGAATCAGCCATGAAGTTTAGAATAAAATGTATTTAATGACTTCCCCTTGTACGTGTGACATGCGAAAACTCACATACGCTAGTGGCTGATGGAGAAACAAAAAGAAGGACGTGTGTGTAGCGTCCATCCGTTTCTATAGTTACTTTGCATCGGCTCTGTATTTTCTATTCGGCTTTTGTTCCATCCATCTGCGTACTTCTTGGACATCCTCCAGTGGTCCTTCATTCACATTTGCCCCCGGTGATAAGTTGTGCAACATTTCCATGTCCGTCCCATCACGTTAAACCTCCTTTCCCTTCTGTACGTCTGCGCCCCTCTCATTAGTCACTCTGTCCATCCAAGATACCATCATTCTTCTGTTGCGCCACTTTTGGAGTTCTTCCAGTCCGTTCCTACAAGCTTGTCCATGCTTCACAATCGTCGGAAGTTGCATCCCGAATATATATTACAGCCGTCTCAAAGATTCCTCTGTCACAGTTCCTTCATGCTTGTTACACTGTAGAATGCTGACTGTAGAGATTATGGTCTAAAACCGTCAATTTCGGCAACCAGCCAAGTAAACTAGTAAAAGTTAACAATAATCTACCTTTAAAATTTAACTGCCCGTTAAAACTGGCCATAACCGTTCTTTACTTAAATTTTAATATTTTATCATGTACGATTATAAATTACAGTTGAGTGCACAATAAGTGTACACTGTAAATGTAAAATTACATTAATTAGGGTAAGTATGTAATGGCCTAAATACTTTAAAACGGTCATTGTCATTATTTACAGTAGTTCAATGGGAGCATCGTATCTGCCGTCAATGTTTTACAGTGTTTTACTGTAAAATTACCGTAGCTGTTTTTCAAAACACTATCGGCTCTGTCTCGGCTCTCTCTGGAGCAAGGCCGCGCATAGCGGAAGAGAGAGGGGATCGAGTGGGCAGAGCGAAGCACCATACGCCGGTTACTGCATTGGCTTTCCTCCTCCACGCAATCCCATTCCCTCTGACGTGTTCATTGGTGGAGCCGTCTCGCGTCACTTCTTGCGCACATACTTGTTTTCGTTAGCTTGCTCTAGAGATACCCGAGACAGAGTATGCATATTGAACTCTGTAATTTATGTAAATTAGCGAGACAATTCTTCAAGAATGTAGTGTTTAAGGTGCCATGAAAACTAGAAGCCTCTCACAAGATGTTATGATATGCTCACAGGCCTTCTGAAGCTGAAGTCAACGCGCATGCGTTACTCTATTCCTATTTTCAATGCCGTCATTGTCAGCACTGGCACTGTCTCGCTTATCCTTCCGGCATTCGCGCTTATTTCTGTCACATGAGTACACGCGCGTTGTATTTTTTACAACACTCACTATTTTCAGTCATACAATTGTAATTCTTCAATAAAGTAGTTTTTTTTATTTTCTTAATATTTATTAATGCGTTTTACACTAATTCTATCAATCATGAATACAAGTATTCATTGAATAAAATAAAGAGGTGAAACAAAATATACTCTAAAAACTCGGACAAGATTTAGGTAAGATATTTCTAATCTGTACTGAACATTATCTATACATAGGATTCAATATTTACGTTATTTAGACAAATTCTATGTATAATTAAGTCTATTAATCATTAAATGAAATAAACAGCGGAAACAATGAATTTTTTTCTTTTAACTTTCAGACAAATTTTTAGGCCAAATATGTATAATCTCTACTGAAAAAGTACAACAGACACACATTCACTGCTTCATTCTTCTGTTGCAACTAAACGAGTGACTAATGAAACCACATATTTAGCAGTAACTATGATGAAGGAGCAACAAACGAATACATTGGTGGAATCCATTGTTGGTGACCAAGCTTTTAATTTTACTTTTAAAAATTGTACATTGTTGTACTTTTTACAACAGCGCGAGTGCCGGAAGGAAAAAATAACAATAGAAACTACATATACGGAATACTTTTACGCACTGTGTGCTTACATATGCAACATAAAATAGTAGCATTTTTCTAACTTACAAACGTAATAGAAAAAAAACTGTGCGTGTCAGAAAATGTTTATACGTTAGTCAAACATCGGGGATTGAACACACCAGGATCAACCATCCAAATGTGTGTTGGCTTGTAATCATTATCTATGTTTAATCATGATTTCACTACGTTTAATCATGATAAGATATTTCAATTTAAATAAGAAACTGTTTAGTCCTGTTTTTGTAAGTAAACATGAATACCGTTAAATTTTAACGGTACAATAATGTAAATTTTACGGCAGTGTGGGAACACTTAAAAATATCAGTGATACGATGACCTCACTGCAGCCTCGTAGGGGAGGACATGCAACACATATTTTACTCTTGACGCACTATTCTCTGCTCCATTTTAGATGCTCATTCTCAAAATAGACAAGAACAGTCTAAATATACATTTTTTTGCAGAGTGTAATATGTAGCTAAGTAGTAATTGTTGTATCCAGAAACGTATTTATGTATTCAAAGAAATATTGCTCTAAGGGTGGATAATTTCGCATGCGCTACATGAAAGTAAAATAATTTTATCAAACAATGTGTCTTTTAGCGTTATATTTTTAGTGCGACTGTGAAACATGCAACTTCACTTTTCGAGATCATGTTTCAGCATGGCGAATGAAGTGGTAAATCATGTATGGAAATGAGACGTAACCGTTTTGCATTGTAGATACATAAGATGAGCACACATGCAATGCACTTTCTGGAGGATTGATTTCACCTTAGAGCGACACCTGGGATAATTTCACGTTAGGAGTTTTCGCCTCGGCAAAACGTTTGGTTCTGTTTACTTGAATGACTTGGGTCAACCCGAGGCTCTGACAGATGGTAGAAACGTGTTATAACGCTCTATCCTAAGAATTGCGTACAACCTGTGGTCTGCGTACCCCCAGGGGGACCACAATACCGTCCAAGCTTGAAAGATTCATAACGAACTTCTAAACTTATCTGTAAGTTTCTAGCAAATTAGACGACCAGTTACATAAACAAATTTAAAAATTAAATATTTTTTCTGGGCTTGTGAGAGGTAGAAATTAGTCAATATTATTTTTTTATTAATATTTGATATACAAATATGGGTATTGTATTAAATTCAGTTATAAAATTGTAATAAAAGTATATTGATGATGGACTTTAAATACTACACTGTTAGAATTTACCGTAAAATTCACTATATTCTACCGTTAAAATTTAACAGTTTGGTTGTTAATTGCAAAACCGAGACGCAACCGTTTTTTAGATTTGAATTTGAATATTTGATTATAAATTGTAAATGGGTGCTCGTATACATCCTTGAAAGTTAAATTAATTAGCTTTACTTTGCGATTGCCGTTAATACCGTAAAAAAGTTATTTTTACGGTATTCGAATGGCTGCGGAAATTGATGCGATGGTCATTTCTCCATTCAACTTTTTACCCTATATGGGACTTCCAAATAAGCTATTGTAATCGGCCACCAAGCTGGCTTTAGAAACTTCTCGCAAGACTAAATGTTTCACTGATGAGAGTATATTTTTTTAAGATCTATGGAAATTTCTTGAATGCTGAAAGAAATTTCTTATTGAGCTGGACCAATCATTTCAGCTCGCGGAAGGCTACACTCTTTCTATGTTATATTTTGAAGGAAGCTTTAGTTTACAAATTACACGAATTTATTTTTCATTCTTACTTTTAAGATCCCAAAATTTATTTTTGTCGCTCCGTATTTCTTTAAGCTCAAAATATATTCTCGCTGGAAGATCGATGTGTTCCACGTTGACATCTGTTGGGACGTCCAAGAACTCGGCTTGCATGGGACGCTTTGTATACGGTGCTCAGTATGAATCCTTGGGAAACAGGGGCATACTGGCTTAGAGACAAGGTCCTTATGTCTAAATATCAATTCAGGATTAACCACGAGTCTAACCGATAGTGCATTTTCATTCTTATATTGTTTGGAAGGAGAAGAGAGTAGCTAATTTCAGAGTTTTAGCGGTTTCTTTCTTTTTTTTAAAAAAAAAAATAATAAGCGACGCTTTTCTACTACCTTTGGCTAATCGCGACTATGAGGATGAGCGATGGAATGATTAAATTGATGAAGGAGCTCACATGCCCAGGCGGGAATTCGAACCCGGTACCCCTGGCGTCGTAGCGCGCTGTGCTAACCACTTGCCCACGGCGGTCGCCATTTAGTGCTTTGTTTTCCTTTTTATATACAGGGTGGTCCAAAGAAGGTATACAGTATATACATAGGTAGTATATTTGTGATGGGATAATGTTTACCTATACTCTGTCCCGGGTATCATCTCTGGAGCAAGCGAACGAAAACAAGTAGTGACGCGAGACGATTCCACACCAATGAGCACGTCAGAGGGGATGAGATTGCGTGGAAGGTAGGGGGTGGGGGGAGCGACTGCAGTTATAGTCGACGCGATAGCTACGTTAACGACCGGCTGGCTTTGAAGTCCACGGAGCGCGCCCACCAGCTGCAACCATCACATTCAACGCACAGTATTGCCACACATCTACTCTACGCCACCTTGTCCCTCCGCACACAAACATCTTCCCACGGTCTCCACATTGAAGTTGCAAAGTACGGCAACAGCGTATCCGCAGTCATGTGACTGAGACTCCACGTGGAGTAGACGAGGAGAGTGACAGCTGCGCCCATTGGCTGAAGGTTGAGTGTGATTGGACAAAAACAATTCGCCCGCTGTTTAACCCCACCCACATTCGTGGCGGCGGCTTCCTTCAGTTCTTCGACGTTAACGAAGTAAACGCACAGACTTTTTTTTATCAGCCTTCGCAGCAGCTCCCCCTCCCCTCTTCATCTGCAGCTGTGCGCGGCCTTGCTCCAAATAGCCGAGACAGAGTATACTTTTGTCCAATCCTGTACGTATGTATGTTTGTATACACACGCACACACAAATGGAATGCAGTGCTTCAAAGTAAATTATGTGTGCTTTTACTACTCGAACGGTTGTCTACTAAAGCAGTTCTTAGCTAAATTAGTTTTAAAGCTTTTGCGTATTTTACGCCGCCTTTGAACCTCTCTAAGGTAGTCGCGACGATGAAGGCGAGTGGCGAACTCATTAAACATATTGGAAGAAACTAAATGAGACATGCATGCTTTATGGATGATTCAAACCTTGAGCCCTAGTTCCTTAGCACGCTATTCTAACCATTCCGCCACGAACATTGGCCGTGGTGAATCTCTTGGTGGAGGGTCTTGTATTTCACGCTTTCTACACAAATTCAGAACAATAATATAGTCCGCTCAGTCTCTGTAATTTTCTTAACAGTATCGAGTTTAGAAGGACCTAAAGTGGAGTCCAGAGGCCAGTACACCCCTGTCTGGAAGCATTGACGAAGCGTTTCATGTCATAACGCTACTCCGGCTAATGTTCTCTCTGATGCGAGGAAACGCTAGAATTTCTTCTCTCATTAACAGCTACATTATCTACTTCTGTACATTGTTCCCTGACGTTTGCTCTTTGTCGAAACATTATCCACACTGGTCGTCCAATCTTTTATATTCCTTTCCACAAGGGACACAGAGAGTCAAAAAGGATGAACTTCCATATGGAGCTCGCTTAGATGAAAATGAAGCCCAATGAAGCCTCCGTGGATAACTTCGGAATTTATAGTTACAGTAATGGATTCGTGAACCAGAAAGGAAGAGAACTTTCCTTTATTTTATTTGAAATGAACGCAGGTTTCAGGATGATGGAAGAAAGGGAGGGGGGGGAGATATGTAACATCTGCTTCTTGACCCCCACGCCCCTTCCTTCTTTATCCAACTCTTTCCTCGTGAAGGGAATGAAATCTCATTGGTCCAAAGAAAACGGAGGAGTGGGTACGAGAAAAGTTTTGTTCCGAAGTCAATCAAAAAGGAAGCAAGGACGATCGGTTTGGAAGACAGAAAGAGAATTTTTTTTGGAAAGCTCCGCTGAAAAGGAGTTGGGAAGGGGGGAAGTTTTGAGTTTTTTTGACTTCAATTAGGCCACGATTTGAATACAATTACCAGCGACCAGACGCTCCTACCGAAAAGGGGGCCTCTGGTTGGTTGGGCTTTCAATATCGAAACGCGATGGGGCAGAACTCGCAACTTGAAGAGAAGCTTGGGTTTGTAATGGCTTTCGCGGTTGTGGGAACATCTTGAGGGTAAGGTGACGGAACCGAGAGGTAATAACCTCAATTCCCGGATCTTTTCTCCGAAATCTTTCTTTTTGGAATCGAGAAGTTTTTGAAAAAAGAAAAAAAGAACACTTTCCGAACCACCACGAGTAATTAGACCTAATTACGTCATTTAACTTAGACCACTTCTTTCCATTGGCTCGATCTTAATGTAAAGCCACTGGCGTTTTGGTGCCGTTCTTGCCTAAAAACCCATTCATCTGCACCATCCTCTTTCACCCTCTCGGCAGAGGAGGGGGTGGGTTATTGTTTTTGCATCAATTACTCGCACCAAACCGATGAGAAATTAAATAAACAGAACAAGGACAGAGCTACTTACACAAATTCTTTTCAAGTCATGCCTTGTAAACCTTGTTAATTCTTCTCCAAGGGGAATTATGCTTGGAGGCACATTCCTTTACCATTTCATCTCCTGTTTTAACCCAGCCGTTTGGGTTAATTGTAGATCTGGAAGTACTCACGAAACTAATGAACAAATGACTGGGTTAAATCATACTAAACTGGCAAGTATTCTGCATTATCTGTTATCACTTGTGGCAGTGGCGGCGATTGGGTTCCAGAACCGGGTGGGGGGGAAGGTGAAAAAACTGGGGGGTAAAGACAGTATATTTCCCCTTTGTAGATAAGGTTTAGCATAGTGCGGGGGCAAAAGTAACACACAATGGGGGGCAAATGCCCCCTTGACCCCCTAATCGCCGCCACTGACTTGTGGCGTTACGGAAGGAAGTGTACCTGGTCCTTTATTACTTTATATATCAGTGACTCCCAAATCTCTTAAAACAGTCCTGTTACCATCTTTATACAAATGACTTCCAGTTACGCAATTCCACACACCCCGTAACGTTAACCGATTGTATTTCCAAAGTTAATGATGATACAGGAAGGGTTGTTATTTGGTCACGAAACAGTCCGATGTACAGTCACCGGCAATAGAAATGGGACTCGTATATCCTGAAATAGTAGATTTCTTGCAAGGCGTTATGTGTGTTGCCTCACTCTACGGCGTAAGTGGATTTTAATTTCCAATGGCAACTTCTACCAGCGCCGTACAGTTAGGCAACACACACAACGCCTTGCAGGGAAACTATACGGCGTACGCTTTTAGAAGGAACATGAGTTCGGCCAATACCCAGCCAGTGCTACTGCGCTGTTGCCAAACTAACTGCTAGCGCAAGGGTAGGACAGAAAATTTGCGATGTGTCCATTATTTTGATAATGCATGCACAGTATATATGACTATAAGTACAGTGAAATAATATAGTGAATATTTCTACACAGGATTATAATATCATATCACTGTAGCATATACGAGAAACCCATACCTGAAAGAAGCTTGAAGGTATTTATTCATCACCGCCGTCGTCTTCCTCGGTCTCACTGATTTCACTCATTTCCGAGTCACTCTCCTGGAAGTTAATGATTAGATTTTGCACTATCCTGTCTCGGGCCACTTCATTGTGAAAATCCTCTTCCTGAAGCTTTTCGACGTGCGAAGAATATCACCAGCCGCTCTCAGGTTGTGCATTGTTCTCAAAAATTTAATTCTTAATTCTCGCGGCAACTATATCACCCCTTTCTAACAGAAATTTACGCCCATCGTTGGTTTTTTTTATATTTGAAACCCAACTGTTTTAGTATTAACCCCATAGAAGTAGAGGAACCAGTGTAATTAATTCCTTCCCTCATGACTCACAATCATCTAAGCTAGTAACACTTTTCTGTTTTCTGGCATATTTCTCAGGAGATTTAAATAGGGGTTGACCGATTTCTGTGGTAGATGTTTTACCCTGTTTTACAATACGCGACACAGTATGAACACTTACACCACACGCTTTAGCCGTAAGTACTCTACTATGTGAAAACACTGTTTCAGCACGCACTTCTTCCGACGCCAATTCCTTGAAGTACGAATACACTTTAAAAATAATATTTCTCCCTTGTGAATGTATTATTGTACCCTTGGTGCCTGTACTACTGGTGCCAGGTTTCGAGAGTGACATTATTTAAAATAAAAAGAACACACGGAACACACACAATTGCACGAAAGGGCTGTATTTAATCTTTTCACAAACTGTTCTTTGTGGCGCACGAGTGAACGATACGCGAATAATTTTACACCGGCCTTGCTACGAAAACGCTGAACTCCAAGTGACCCAGACTTTCAATGTTCGAGAACGCCCAGGACAATGAAGGGTCATTGTTTATAACGAGACGAATTTAACACCCACAGTTTTCTCTAGACACAACAACTCAGCTGCGTCAACACGGTGGCAAGGAAACAAAAACAGGCGGAATGAAGTGAAAGGTGACGTTTCCCTTGTTTCTTCAAGGAACGATAACTTTGGCTGTAGGCGACGGAAATTCATGGGACTTGGACAGTCAGGTTCAAAATGTCTTTCCCCATCTTATGATGAACCTTAAAGTGGCGAGTTTTATGAAAACTTCTTGCGCGCAAGAAAAATACAGAACACGGCTTTTAACTTCCGCGCCGCAGTCTCCTAACCATACAACGTTGCACTCCTGCCATTGGCTGATCGCCACGCACACCCTCTGCGTGGCCCCGCCCGATATCGCTTCTAAAAGCGTGCGTCGTATAGTATCTCAGGATCTAGGTGTCCCATTTTTATTGCCGGTTACTGTACATTAATCCTAATAACTCACAAGTAGGACTGATGCGATAAGTTTCCAGCATTTTTAAGGGCTCCGTGAAACACCAAAATGCCGTGCGACAATTTGGCGGAATGTAACTATCCTGGAAATTATGCAAAATTCGAGTTTTCAAACAAAACTTGATTTTGTGATAACACAACATGTAATTTAATATTGTTATGGGCCGGCCCCCGTGGCAGAGTGGTTAGCACATCGCGCTACGACGACAGGTGTCCCGGGTTCGAATCCAGACCTGGGCAAGGATGTTTGCGAGTGTCCATTCATCATTTCATTATATCATCACTCATCCCCATCTTCGCAAATTAGCCACTAGAAGCGAAGTAAAATAAAGCCAATCAATCAATCAATATTCTGATGCAATTCTAAAATATTTTTAAGCAAGAATCTTAGAAAATGAATGTATATAATTATTATTAGAGTGGAATGCTTAATCACTAACATTAAAATATATTTTGAGCAACTTTTAATTGTTACAGTTTTCAAGCATTGTATCGGTATCGGTGAGAATCTGTGAGGGTATCGGTTCAAAGTGGTATCGACTCAGCCCTACTCGCAAGCTATTTTGATTGTCTCTGATAAACTGAAATGTTAAAAGGATCTTAACATACAACCTTCCATTATATATATTCGACTGATATTCCATTTAAACAAATTGATGCAGTCGTTGAAGGGACACTCACAAAAGAACCCATCCCAGGCCGGGATTCGAACCCGTAACCTTACATGATAGAAGTCATACCATGTAGTTTCTGCCGACCTCCATGGTTAGCACAGCGCGCTCCAACTCCAGGGGTGCAGCGTTGACATCCTGGCCTCATCATTGGTGTTCTGTGTGAGTGCTCCTTCATTATTTTTCGATAGCGTAGTGGTAACTTTGTCGTCGTGTAAGCAAGAGATCCCGGGTTCGATACCCGGTGATGGCACATTTCACAGTGGTTTGATCCGACTTTAAACTGTAGGTCCAGGCCCAATTTGCCTATATGTGCAAAGGAAGTGGACATAAAACAACAACAAATCATCATTTTTAACATCCTCATCTTCGCGATTAGACAAAAGTGGCAGAAAAGCGGAGTAAAATAAGGCATATCTGTATATCTCTGCATAGAAATTGAAGAATTATTTTTGCCTCGCTGAGAGTGGGTCGAATATAATTATTATTATTATTATTATTTATTTATTTATTTATTTATTTTATTTATTCCTTGTTTTGGATGGCGAAGTTAAGGCACAAGCCTTTTCTTCCACTTAACCATCTCTACATTACATTTTATAAATTTATTTTTATAGCTAACTGTATGTTAAATATATAAAAAACTAAATATTTAAGATACCAAGAAATGAAATCTATAAAAAAACTAAGAACATTGAGATACCAAAAAAAGAGAAAAACACAAGAAAAAATAAAAGAGAAAGACGCAAAAAAAATAAAGACAAAAATACATACACACTAAGAAAAGTAAAAAAAAATACACGTAAAACATTTACACACACACACACACAACAAACATACTCAAATTCCAGAAAAAGTCGGTGGATGTTGGTCCTACCAGTTTACACGAAGGTTTAATTTTATTTCCCTGTTTTCAGTTCTGATTTTTTAATTTTGATTTGAATTGGAGAAGAGAAGAAGAGTTTCTTATGTCGTTGGGGAGGTCGTTCCACGCTCTGGTAGCAGTGACCGTTAAGGAATTTCCATAAAACGTTGTCTTGTGGGAGGGAATGGCCAGCAGAGAGTTGTCTCTCGAAGGGGTGGCAAAGGTGTGTGCTGCACTTAGGGGTTGAAGTCGAGAAAGTAGGTAGGACGGCTCTCGTGAGTTTACTATTTTGTAGAGCGCTGTAAGAGCGTGAAAGAGGCGGCGAGTGGAAAGGTCGAACCAGCCTAGGTCCTTGAAAGCCGGGGTCAGGTGGTCAAAAAATTTGATATTATAAATGTAGCGCACACATGCATTTTGTATTCGCTGTAGACGTCTTGCTAGTTCACCGTTGAGGTCAATATATGTCAAGTCACAGTAGTCTATATGAGACAGAACTAAGGACTCCACGAGTGTTTTCTTTACTTCTTGTGGTAAAATATTTTTAAGGCGGTACAGCGAGTGTAATGCTGCGTAGGATTTTTTACATATGGCCTTCACATGGTTACTCCAAGTGAGGTTTTCGTCCACAACGACTCCCAGGTCTTTGACCGAAAGCGACAAAGAAATGGGGTTTCCTTCGACAAGAATGTCAGGGATGGAGGACTTCTCTGTTGTGGAAATGAGCTGACGTGAGCCAATGAAAATACATTTCGTTTTCTCAGCATTTACTCGCAGACCGTTTGCCTGAGACCACTTGCAGACGTTCATAATATCATCGTTTAGGGCTTTGATGGCCATATTGATGCTTGTTTTAGGGAACGACAAATAACATTGGACGTCATCAGCGTACAGATGGTAATTTGTCGATTGAAAGTTTCCAGATATATCATTTACGTACATGGAGAACAGCAGCGGAGACAGGACGCTACCTTGGGGTACACCGCAATTCGTCGGCAGCCACGACGACTTATTGTCAGAAACGAATGTGCGTTGCTGTCTGGCTGCTAAATATGAGCGAGCCCAGTCAACAGCGGCTTGGGAAAAGTTGAAATAAAATGACAATTTCGCCAGAAGGATATCGTGGTCTACGGTTTGGAAGGCTTTGCTGTAATCGAGGAGAACTAGCATTGTCAAATATCTCTTATCCATCGCCGACCTTACATCATCCACCACTTTAATGAGCGCTGTGCTGGTGCTGTGATGTGGGCGGAAACCCGACTGGAAGGGGTTTAACAATTTTTTCGATTGCACATAGTTAAAAATTTGCTCGTGAACGATGTTTTCAAATACTTTTGACAAAGTTATTATATATTATAACGAAATGTGAGGATGGCAATGCATTCCAGTAAATTAATGGTATGACATAAAAATGTTGTTTGTGAGAGAAGGAGAGAGAGAGAGAGAGAGAGTGAAGATAAAAGACTTCTTCTTTAAGACAGAAAGAACAGGGAGAAAAAAGTTACGAACCCAGCACTGACTTTATCTCAGAAAATGTGGATATATCAGACTCACTTTCGGCGACCCGGAATTAATTTAATTAAGAACATGCTAATTAGGGGTATAAATTCTAATACACAGAGGTTCCTTCAGCTCCGGGAAAATTCCCCTCACCTCCCCTCCCCTCCTCTCCTCCTCCTCCTAACTCATGGTTTCCGGACTCGGGTCTCATAAACACCGATTTCTTTCTCTCGAGTACCGGACGGTTTAGAACTCGGCTTCTTTCCACTTCTTTTATCCATAAACCAGCTGCTTTAAAGCTCCTCTCTTCTCTGGCGAAGACATTTCTTCTCCGTTTCCGCGTTATCGGTTTCTCCTTGAGCTGGACTGGTGAATGCTATCTTCTTTCTTTTTGTCCTGAACGTCGGCTCTGCATTGTGTCCCCAGAACCTCTGGAGAAAGCGAACGAAGCCAAGTCCTCTGCGCAAGCGAGAGGGGAAATGAGTGCAGGGAAGGGAGAACGCGGTTGCAGCTACCTTGCAGCTGCACTCACTGCTTAGATCCTCCCGCTCGCTTTCTCCCCTTCTCTTCCGTTATGCGCGGCGTTACTCCACGTATTCCCTATACTCTGTCCCAGGAATCTCTGGAGGGAACGAACAAAAGCAAGTCTCTGCGCAAGTAGTGACTTTATAGTTCCATTCAATCGGTTAATTCTGAATATTTTAATCAAATTTCAAATCTAGAAGCTTACATTTTACCTAGGTATGTGTTGAAATGTCACATACCTAAGGCTGGGATGCAATTGAATCAATAATACTTATTTGGGCACAATTTGGACTGATTTAAATTAATATTTAAATCAGGTAACTCTTTTTTTAAATCCCCGATTTAAATCACTTCAAAGAAATAGTTTATAGAATTATGTACACATCGGGTGGCCAGAATTAAAGTTACCCAACTCGGAACCCTCTGTAGCCTGTTTAAGGCATCTTAGAACTCTGAAATTTGGTGAATCCACTATGCAGTCAATGGGAAAGAGGAATGCGCTTAAAGAAAGAAAATAGTTCAATTTTCCGCCACCAGGTTGAAATGTGGCGCGATAATAATGGATATTTAAAAACCTAAGTCAGGTGTTTTACGTTAAGTGATTTAGCTGAGTTATTAATTAGAAAGACATTTGTTAGTGGCTGGAAGTTGCGAGAAAATAATCTCGCGTTTATTGCAAGATTGCAAGGTAAAGGCAAATGCATAACCAATTGGAACAGTTTACGTCATTATTACAACACATCATGGAACTATCATTTTTTTTAAAAAAACGCCAAAATCTGCGCAAAGACAAAGAAAATATTTTAAAGTTATCAATTATATAGAACATTCAGAATGTTTTATTTTCACAAAGTTACTGATATAATACGCGTAGGTTCATATGTAGAGTTTCAGAAACAGAAAAAATTATATTTACATATAATTTTCTATTTGCCTTAACTAAACTGTTCAAAAATTTTACAGGGCCATTTTTCAGAAAACGCTTTTCTATAATACATATATAATATATAAAAGACATTATTTTTATCCACCCTGATTGGGCAGGACATATAGAAAAGAGAAGTTTACAATTCCTTGTTGGAAAACCAGGACGAAAAAAATTAAGTACAATGTTGAAATAGACCAGAAATGAAATTCAGAAAAATTGTCAAAATTAGGATAACCTTGCTCAGGAGAAGGACAAATGAAGGACTTGTTTATTCTATTACTAATAGCGCAATGTTCTAATACGTAGCTCCAATACCATAGTTGAGCATTTGCAAAGTTTCAGAAGCTTATGTTTTCCTTATATGTAGGGATGTGACGAAGCTGAAAATTTACCGATGCCGATGTACTCACCGATAATTTTTGGAACCGATACCGATGCCGATATTTGACCGATTCCGATACATAAGATTATTAAACAGAAATGGGATGTTATTTTCAGCATGACAAAAATAAATTTGCTATGTACATTTGTATTGCATATCATATGTATATATTCTTAAGAGATGCGAATGTACATTTGCATCTACAAAATGTTATGTGAACCTTTAAGAAGAACGTGGATTCTCAAGAGATTGAACATTAGTACACAAGCAGTTCTTTGAAATGCAAAATGAATTCCTGTTCTGCCAGATTCAACTTCAGAAACACGAGATTTGGAAACACTTCAGGATGTAACCTACTTCTTCTCTTATCTCAAATCTGTTCAGCAACACTGAACACTCAATCACTGAATACTGATGCAGCAGGTATGCCCAAGTATTTTCTCAGGACTTGCTTCAGGTTTGAATATTCATTTTTGAATTTCCAATACAACAGCAGATCCTGGTTCAGCAATGTACTGTTTTATTTCCGATTTTCTAGTTAGGTTGATCCTCTGAATGAGAGTTTGCAATAATTTTATTACAAAACCTCTACAATAATGACGAATCATAACCAAATTTTCAATAAATCTTACAAAACTAGAATATAAAACTTATTAGAAGGTAAAAACTCTAGTATAATCTGTACCGGTTTAAATATCGGATTTTTGCCGATTCCGATACCGATGCCGATATGTCAATTTCGGCCGATTTTCATACATCTGTAATCGGCTTCGGCACATCCCTACTTATATGGCATATTTTTTTAAAAGTAAATAAAAGTAGTGCATATTTCAAAGGAAACATCTCGCCATATTTCCAGTGCCGTGCATCACACTAACGGTAATGACACTCATAAATATGCATACACATGGCCAAGAGGTGTTACTAAAGTCGTTATCATCCTGAACATATTCACCCCCGCGCTTCTACCCCCTCTCTCTCTCTGCAATGTGTGCCGTGATGTAAACTTAAATTGTTTTTGCTCGCGATTAGTACAACAGATTCCTCCTTGCCGGTTGGCAACACTTCTGATGCCAGGGATGAGTTCGCCTGAGGGAGGGGGGGGGCTAGGAACAGGCCGTTTGCCAGTCTGCAGTTACTCGGTGATATTTCCTTGCGCCCGGCAAAGCAGCTGTTGTACGGGCAGAAGCTCGAGCATATTAAAATACCAGCTGTCCTGTCTGAAATCTGGAGCTGAAGAGTTGGGGCATCTGACCTACAAAATTCAAACAACGCCATCAAGAGAAGGGGAGGAGGGAGATTTCGGAATGCGGAAAAAAGCGGAGGGGGCGAACCGCCAGGAATTGAGATGCATTGCTCCTGAAGGGGAGAGAGGGGGAGGATGTAGACATCATAATCATTTCACTTGCTGAGCTGCAAGACAAAGTGGCTGTTATCCTTAGAGCTATGTAACCAGCTTTGCTGTTGTGTTGGGCGTGTGGCGTGGTGTCCAGGCGCTGAACAATAGGAAGTGAGAGCATTCTACAGGGTGGTCACAAAGTGGCTTACCCACCTTTGTTTTCGACACTACGATGGTTATGGTTGAATGCTTGGGACTTCTTGGAGGCCCTTCAGAACGTTATTGAGGGGAACGTAACCGCCCGGTAAAAGGTCTTATTCACACTTGCACACTTATGCACACACACAATATGGCGCAGAGTTCGGCCGTGGTACGAAAAAGACGGTCTCCATACCGATGTTCCGGACACTTAAACTATCAGGTATGTGTTCATATCAAGCATTCAACCATAACCGTCTTAGTGTCGAAAATACAGGGGGGTGCGCTCAGTTTGTGACTTCTCTGTAGAAGAGTGCTTACACTGAGTGGAAAGTACAGGGTGCTGCCATGAATCTCGCGATTTTAAATACTCCTTAATTAAGACAAAATAATACATAATGCATAACAAAACATACATAATTAAAGCAAAATGAACTACTTTATTCACTGAATAAGAAATAGCAAAAAAAAATACAAATACAATCCTTCCATTTTGATTTATTTGAAAATAACATTACTACGATGACCTCCATTTTGTTCCACACACACTATCAGTCCTTGTGTAGGTACTTCAGCCACCTCTTTCCGGATCCAATCTTTAAGTCCATTGAAGGTGCGTGAGGGGTTGGTTGGAGGACTTTTCCGTTCAATCACCCCAAAAGAAAATAATCACACGCAGGCAGATCCGGTGATCTGGCGGGCCCTGTTGTTTTGGTGATTCGCTTCGTACAGCGCATGCGCATTGTGCCCCGTTCTACGACTCCATCGTAACTGAACAGTAAAGCAGAGGCTGCAAGATGGTGGTAGTGACGTGTTACCTGTGACGCAACAACCAGCTGTATCCAGTGTTACAAAATCGTCAGATCCATTGCCGCACCCTGTACATTCTTGAGACTGATGGAGGTTCAAGACGAGAATCGAGTTTAATCATCGAAACGAGACCTTGAACGAGAAAGACGTTTGTAATTACAGACGAGAGTGAAAACGAGATTGCCCTTTTTGTATTCAGAAGACGAGATGACACTGATATCTAGATAACTATAATATCCCATTTTCCATCAAAGATATCTAGACAACAGCCAAAGCAAGCAACTTGGAAATTCGCGCATATGCTCTAGAAGGAATTCTAATTCTAATTCTAGATGTGATTTTACAGAATTTGGATACGAAATAGTCGCTACCGGGAATTGAAATTTTATTGAAAAGTTTGTGGGTGAGTAAAAAACTTACTGTCCAACTGTACAGTCACCGGCAATAAAGATGGGTCACCTGGATCTTGACATACTCGCTTCCATGCAAGGCGTGTTGCCTAACTCTTCGGTGATAAGTAGATTCTAATAGGAAACTTTCAATAGCAAACTTCTGCCACCGCCGTAGATTTAGGCAACACACACGCGAGTATTTCGGGATATAGGTGTTCCATTTTTATTCCCGGTGAGTGTACATTACACTGAGTATTTAGTTATAGTTCATATGATACGCGAAACAGACTCATACAATTTAAAAGTTATATTTCAAGTCCTTTGCGCTCAACTAGGTTTTCCATACTATTATCCATACCTTACGTCAAAAGTGGCAGAAAAGCGACGCTAAATAACTACAAAGTCATTTTTTTGAAAAAAAGAATGAAAACAGCAAGGATTTGTTTGGAGGAATCACCTCAGCACTTGCAAAGTATCTGAGGAGAAACGTCTTGAAAAAAACTAAGTTTATTTTTTTTGGCCCCATTTGGGTTTCGAACCTGCTACATACCGAATGAAGCTCTAATGCTTTTCTGGGGGGGGGTAAAATATTCTGACAGGCCGTCAGAGATTCTTCTGACAGAAAACGGTGGGGTTGGGCGGGGTTCCTCTAATGTTGAAATATCCTGTGTTCGATTTTTTTTTAACATTTTTCTTTTTTGAAGCAACACTTCCTTCGGTTTCTCCTAGATGCTGATGGAACAGGGATGGGAGGGGGGGGGGAGAGGGAGTACGTAACGTTCTCCATCTCGACGAAAATCAAGCAAGATGCCGGGCTGGCGGGTTCGGGGGGGCGGGGAGTGGAGGAAGAGGGTAAAGCGATCGTCACACCCTAATCTGATAAGAGAATGAATTATGGGCGGGGTCGGGAAGACGTTTAATTATTTTAAGTAACGGGTGGAAATGTAATTTTAGTGAAAGTGTCTCAGTTTTCTTACCTCCCACACGCCACCCCTCTCAACCCCTCTCTTTGTCTTCCTGAAACGTCAGACCTTGTCTCGCTATGCTTGCTTTCTCCCTCCCTCCCTCCACCCCAACCCCTTTCCCCCATGTCGGGGGCCTTGGCTTAATCAAACTTATTATGCTGATGTGGTGCTACTTGCCTTGCTTCCCGTTTCTGTTGACTTCTGTTACGGGAGCAAGACAAACATCCCCCTCCCCCTCCACCACACACAGAAAAAAAATTGTGAAGAAAATGGATAAGTCTTGTCTCTTATTCGCGTTGACTCCTTGACCCACATACGCTGTAAACCTTACAGGCATTGGAAAACCAATGCTTATCACAAAGTGGATACTGATTGGGGTATGGTTTAATTTTGAGTTGTGTAATAGTGCCGATTTTCTGCAGATTTTCTTCAATCGTGACGATGAGGATGAGTGGTGATATGAAGAAATTGATGAAGGGACTCTCACTAAGAGCACCCTGGCGTTGTAGCACGCCACCGCCACGGAGGTGTGCGATCGAGAAGGCACGTATCTAGAAATATGTTTCGGGGGGGACCGAACCAAGAGTTTCAAAATAATAATATTTGATTTGATTTGTTATTTTAAAGTCCACTTTATGCACAGTAAGGCTAATCGGGACTGGACCTACAGTTTAAAGTGGGTTCCGAACCACTTGTGCCTCCACTAGGTATCGAACCCGAGATCCCTTGATTACAAGGTGACGACGCTGCCACTGCACCATCGGGGAGGCCCTCTAATAATAATTATAATAATGATGTTTAAACAAAAATAATGATGATATTAAATTAATTAAAATAGTATTAATTAATACATCTATTACATGAATAGGTAAAAGGAGGTGATAAAACAGCACGTATTCATTATCTATCTTACGTGTAGTTAAGGACGGCAAAATTTCTAAATAATAAACTGCCCTGGCAAGGAAATTAATGTCAAATAGATAGAGAACCGAATATTTATTGAATATAAAAAAAATGATGTTGGATACAGTTGACGAAAAGTAAAGTTCCTGGTAATAATTTATGCATATTATTATAAGTAGTAATAAATCTTAAATAAATCATCTTCTACTGTCATTCAAAGTCATATGATCACAATATAATCCTTTCCTTCCAATAAGTTTGGAGAAAATAAATAACCCTCGATTAAAGAAAAGTGTATTTTCATTATTTAATTTTTGTACTTAGTAATTCTTTCTGGAGGAGTTCGGACCCCCTGGACCCCCCTAAATACGTCCTTGCGATTGGGGTAGGGGAATGGGAAGGTGGCATTTGAATTAACACCCAGTTTCTCATTCGCTCTGTCTAAACATTTTAGATATGCACGGTCTGGTGTGAGCAAATAATCTTGAACTCTTTCACACCGTGCTGGCTGATTTGTTATTGTGCTTTACTTGTCATGTTTCACGGCTCATACCTCTCTCTCTCTCTCTCTCTACTCTGTCTTCTTCAGGAATCTCTGGAGCAAGGCTACGCATAACCGTAGAGAAGGGGAGAAAGCGAGTGAGCGGAGCAAAGCAGTGCGCACTGCTGCAACCGCGTTTCTTCTCCATGCACTCACTCACTTTCTCGCGCGTTCATTGGCCAATCCCTCTCGAGTCACTAGTTGCACAGAGACTCGTTTCCGTTCTCCTGTTCCTAAGATTCCTACCGACGGAAAGGAACCCGTACTAACCACGAGCACAAGACAACATTTATTTATTTATTTAAGTATTGTATTGTACTGATGAATAAAGCAGCATGCAAGACTTATACAGCAGTTTATTACAATATATAAATGAGATATACACAATATATACAATAATAATTAAATAACTGTACTACATAATAAAACATACTAAGAAGAGTAATTTACATTGAAATAAAGTAATTAAAAATACAATACAACCACTTATAATGAAATACACGATAGTAAAATTGCATATGTTATTTTATTAATAAAAGGTCATTAGACTCCAGCGGATTACAGTACACCTAACTCGGAATCTATCAGCAACAGACTATTTTTACGAAACCTGCTCCCGTCTGCGTTCCACTAGCATCAGTCACCCCTATTTCGCTGCTGGACTCGTCCAGACAGCGCATGCGCCCTGCCAGTTAAGTCTAACATGGACGTACTGGATGCGCCTGTTGGCCCCAACCTCGACTCATTTCACCTCAGCCAGCAGTATAGCCAGATACCGTCAACAAAATGTTGGCGCATCATATTTGTAAAAATCACCGTTGTTCTTGTCGGAATATCACCAACATAAGAAACTCTCAGCAGCCATTTGTAACAGTTACTTCTTGCATACAGTGAGTAATTATTCGGCGTACCGTAACAAGGCTCCTGCCAGTGCTATGAAGACGACAGGAAACACCGCAATTACCACATACTTACACTTCCATTACATGCATCGTTAAGTGTGCATTTACACATATGACGCACGCGTTATCTCCGCCCCCTACCGAGAACGTCAAAGCTCGCTCATAAAGCTTCCATATGTGAAGCCGTAAAATGCCACACGGAAAGAAATGAGGTGGGAAAGATGGCGCTTGTGAATTATAATGACCACCTGGAGGGTACTAAACAGAGGGGACAGAGAGAGGGTTGGGAAAAAAGGGCACTTTTTGTTACGGTTTTAAGTACGGGAGAATGGCAGTTCTATGCTCAACTTGTTCTGAAAAGCTCTCTCATGTAATGGTTGATGTACACGTCACACACCCGAACAATTAATTACCCAGGTGATTATGAATTAGGGATGGGATAAAAGTATTTTGCGTGTAAACCATGCTTTCTGCCCTTGTTGTATTGTTCTTGGTTTGAACTTGATATTTTGACCATAGCAGGACTGGTTAGCGCGCCGTGTTTGCGAAATTGCGATCTCGTGTGCATAGCGAGAAGCGATACTGTAGCGATGTAAGAAGGGGGAGTGAGCGAGTCAGGAGGCTTCGTCGGTCGCGTTTGTAGATTGTGAAGCCTCTCCTCATCTTATTCGTGAGCAACAATGCGGTTTGGCATTGTATTCATAGCTGATGAAACTGTTGACGGTTTCGTGAAAAGTAGGGCTCCCTTACTCCTCTACTAATAACTTATTGACGTGCGCCAACCTCCGTGGCGTAGTGGTTAGCACAGCGTGCTACGATGTTATGGGTCCCTGGTTCGAATCCTGGACTTGGCATGGGTGTTCCTTGTGAGTGTCCCTTCATTAATTTTATCATATGACTCCTCCTCATCTTCACGATTAGCCAAAAGTGGCAGAAAAGCAAAGTAAAATAAACCAAATCCTAGGAGACAAGAAAATGATTGTGCCGTAGTAGAGTCACGTTACTTTCTGAACATCCCCAGCTAACTCTAGTTAGCGAGGCTACCAACAGGGTAGACCGTGAGGGGGACTAGCGATAGGTGCTGCGTTGAGATGAAGTCATCGGCTCACTTGCTGATTGGATGGCACGGGAGTTGTGACTCGCCTTCATATTGCAAATACGAAACAGCTAGAGATGTGAACTGCATTGGTCTAACTTGCGAGCCTACCAGCAGAGAACAGCGTGAGAAAGAGTGTTAGAGATTGGTGCTGGGCTCAGATTACGTCATCGCCTCACTTGCTGAGAGGGTTTGGGAGTTGTGACTCGCTCTCAAGCTGCTAGTGGAGAACAGTCAGGGATGTTAAGAAAGTAACCCCACTCTACCAGTTCTAGCATTACTGAATAATTTTGTCAAAATCATCAAATTTGGTGAAGATCGTTACCAAAAGAACTCAACAAAACATTTCGAACAATGCAGACTGAGTCCAAAAACAGAATTGAAGTCGAATGCTGCAGCGGAATTAATTCGAGTCGCACTCCCAAAATTCCGGGCTGCCCAAGGAATGGAGACGTGTTAATTGCGTTTTAAATATGCACCATGAAAGCATCCACTGAGCAAATGACAATCTATAATAGAAAAGCTTATTCCGGTCTCACGCTCGTTCGTGCGTCGCAGGCACGTGAGGGGAAGGGGGCAAAAGAGGTGTTCGGGGGGGGGGGAGGTTACGTAATGTAACACCGCTGGAATAATCTTGCAGTTTCATGGGCGGTGCGTTGTTTTATTACCTGTGTCAAAGCTGCGAAATGATCTGTTAATTTCACGTGTAATGCTGTTTTAAGAGATCATTAACAAAGGCGTAACACCGCCGCATAAAACTGGGTGGGCGGGGGGATGTAGCCCACCCCTGCGTTTCTGAAACCAAATCATCAAATTTTGTGGTCTGGTTCATTACCGAGCTCACCACTCACATGCAAGTTAATGGAGTTTTTTATTTCGCTTTTTTTCCTGCAGTTTTTTTTTTCACTTTGATTTCGTCACGTCGATATGCAAAATGTCATGTGTTTCCGAGTGTGCTGATCTGGAACAGTCGTTGTCTTCATCTTTGTGCCGTAAGTATATTTCCTGAGGGAGTATGGCAGAGGTAAAAAAGAGAGAACTGCCATTATGCTACCTCAGTTTAACCTCCACGATGGCGCAGTGGTTACATTGTTGTATTGTAATCAACTAGTTTACTAGGTTCGATACAGGTGGGAGCTACATAGTGATTCGGGTCCCACCTTAAACCGTAAACTTTAAATGGCCAGGCCCGACTAGTCCATCTGTGCACATAGTGGACCCAAAACAAATTTGGTAGTTTGGATGGCTGAGTCCATTAAGTGCCAGATTCACGTGTTTACAACCGACGGTCCCAAGTTCGAGTCCCGCCATGGGTATTTGCGAATGTCCATCAACGGGTAACTAAAGCTTCTCGGGTTCGACACCCGCAGTGCCACAGTTTAAACTGTACGTCCAGTCCCGATTAGCATAAAGTGCACTAAGAACAAAAACTTAAGGCTTGTTCATCCTCATCGCTGTGATTAGCCTTAAATGGCAGAAATGCGACGCTAAATAAGAAAAAACAATACTATATATATATATAATATTACATTTATACAGGGCGATTCACATAAAATTAACAGATTTCATTCCAGTTTTATTTCAATAGGAATACATCGTAATGGTCCGTGTTAGTCTCTCATGACGCAGAACATCTGGGAGATTCATACATTCTCAAGAGAGTGCGCAGCTGTGAAGAATAAGTCGTCGTATTGTCACAGTCGCTGTGAAAAGTCAGTACACGCTACGAATTGTCATGGTGCTCGTTGAGAAATTGCATGACATAGAGCTGTGTGTCAAGGCTATTTTCAACAGGATGACTCCACGTGCCATGTACCAAATGAGTCCTTCGCGCTGCTCCAATGACCGGATACTTTCCTAGAACGTATGGTCACCGAGATTATCTGACTTGAACCCCACTTCGACGTCTTCCACAAAAGTATACGTTATCGCCGGTATTGACAACAGCATACCCGAACGAACAACCAGGAACAAGGAACGACGTGTACATCTGTGCCTTCACGAGGGGTGCAGGATATTTTCTGCATGTAATGTAAAGGTTATTAAACTCACATATTTATGTTACATGTAAGATGTAATAACTTGCTGGTAGCTTTATTGTTGTTCGCATATATTTATAATGAAATGTGTCAGTTGTATATGAATCACCCTGTATATTATGTTAATACCCTACAAATCCAATTTTTTCCCAATATATTATAATATATTTATTTTATGATTATCATTATACATTATCATAAGAGTCATGGAGCAAGCGAACAAAAACAAGACCTCTGCGCAAGTAGTGACCCCAGAGAGCTCTACAAGCGAACAAGCGTGAGAGGGAATGGGATTGCGTGGATGGGGAAACGCGACTGCAGCTACCAGCCGTTCGCAGCAGAGAACACTGCCTTGCTCCCTCATTCCTTTCTCCCCTTCACTACCGTTATGCACGGCTTTGCTTCACAAATCCTGGAACAGACTGTATGCTATTGTTGAGGCATGTGAATTTCTAAGAGCTGCTCGTGTTCACTCATAAACACATCAGATGTGTACTAAAGATGTCCAAAAGTATACCGAAGTGTAATAAAGTATTTGCATAAGTGCACTTTTAGCACACCTTGCTTGCACTATTTCAAATCCTTGGTTAACATGTTTTAAAACTCGTGAAACGTTAGGTCCCACATTAGTCTATGACAGTTATATTTAGAAACAATTACCGCCAAATCCTTATTTTGATTTCATATCCCATACTCAATCATTAATTGTATTTAGTCTGCTTGTTTATGAACTAAGACTTCTGAAATACTGCAATACAATAGTTCTTAAACAGAATTAATGAATTCATTTACAGTGCAAGGCCTATTTGGTTTTTGTTATTTCTTCAAATTTGACTCCTATGGATTCGTAGGGTTTTAATTCTAAGCGACTAATTTGTGATAGTTTCATTCTATTTATGTAATATATATATATATTTTTTAAGAAAATGCATTAACTAAAAATAAATTCGTTCCGGTTGTTAATGCATTGTAAGTAATTATATTTTTTCTCTTTCTTTTCTAGGTAAGTGTCGATCTGTGCCATCTATGGTCAGGATCGGTATGTACAATTTCAGATATGTATTGAAACAAGGAGTAGACTTATTGATGTATCTGTCTTCTACAACTCCGAAGAAATTTAACACTATTAGTAATGTTAGAGTGATCTTCAGTGAAGAGAAAATGTGTGCACTGGGTACCGTCACCAGCAAAAAAAGGGACACCTACATCCTGAAATGCTAGCTTCCCTGCATCTGGGTTTCGATGGCAACTTGTACATATGTATGTGCCAGTCACTTTAAACAACTTCAACAGAAATTACAAGTAAATTCGAATTATTTTTTATTGTTTCAGTATTGGAAATGAGTTATTATGAACGTCGTTGAAAACGTTGTGCTAATATACTGACAGGATGACGCCGTTACCAAGCGGAAGGTGATCTGCGCATGCGCACTCTAGCCGAACGGAACTTACTTCTTAAACACCCCTCGTATTATACGCGTATGTTATCGCGGTTAAGGAGTTATGCGTCCCAGGTGAATCGATTTGTGTTTTTTTTGTCCGTTTGGATCCGTGGCCACGTTGGAAACTTGATCGAATGATGGTAAAAAGAAGGAGGCACAGTGGGAAAGCGGTTCCCCTTTTAATGTCCCCGCAGACGGAGCACAAATCATGAGAATTCCTGCTGACTTAGAAATTCTCAGAAGAGAAAAGATCGCTTTCCACCCCCCTCCTCTTAATATGTCGGAAAACAAAAGAAGTTCGAAGGAGAAAGAGGAACTGAAAAGATCTGGGGAAGTTGGGATGAGTTGAAGAGAGAGAGGGGAAAAAAAGGATTTCTTCCCGAAACCCAAGTGGACTGAGGAGACTTGTTGTCATGACAACCGGATGAGATAGTTTCTGATGCACGCGAGATCCCCCCCCCAACCGCAAACCGGCTTCTTTCTGCCCATTCTTATGCTATTTAGCACACGGTCCCGGTACTTTAAATAAAAAAAAAGTGTGTAATAATCTGATTGTTTTGCTGATGTCTTTAAAAGGTACAGGATCGTCAGTGTTTTGTGTAAATTGTTCGTTAGCTTCTTTTATAAATTTATTTGCAAACTGTAAAAGATTTTACTAGTAAAGAGAACAAGAAAGGCGGTTTGCCGTGTTGCAGTGACCGTTTCGAATAACTATTCCCTTACGTATCGGCAGCCTGGTATTACGATTGAATAAAATGAGTTTGCCTGTTCTTGATTGTCTGCGTATCCTGCAATATCTGCAGCCCGCTTAACTTGCCTGCTTTTATAGCAGTAGAATTGTAAAGGAAGGTGAGTGAAGTCTGACCAGCCAGCCAATATGGAAAAGAATTCTGATTGGCTAAGAACTTCTATCTTCCAGGATTCTATGGAATGTTCCTACTAGTGAGAAATGAAGAGTTAGATTGGATTCATTGATTGCATTAGATTATGTTTTGTCCCTTTTCTGCCACTTTGGCTAATCGCGACCATGCGTATGAATGGTTATACGATGAGATGGATGAAAGGACAATCACCAACACGTATAGATGACACAACCAAGGCGCCAGAGCCTTGTTAGTCTGCAACAATGCAGTTCAGAGTACTTCGTGGAAGAACGGTTGACGTTTTGGTGTCTTTGGAAAGGGTCACCCCTAACAAGATCAGATTGGAGAAAGATATATTTTTCTTATGTCGCATATATTTCCACTTTTGGCTAATTGCGACGGCAAGTAGGGCTGGTTTGAAAATGAAATTGTTGAAGGAGAACCCATAAAGATGCATCCATGCCCAGGCCGAGTCTCGAACGAAATTGTGAGTCTCCTGCTAAACGTCACCGAGTGACTTAAAAGTTGTTTTCAAAGTTGTTGATTGCTGAGTTTTGTCATTTACAGGGTGGCTACTCACCGGGAATTCCTTGAATTCCGGGAATTATGTGTGAAGCTCTGGGGATTCTGCTTGAATTTTTCTCCATAGACGTGAAAAATTGCAATTTTTAAAAAATCCCAATTCCATTGAATTTTTACATATTTATTAATGCCTTGAGGCAAGTTTTTCACAGTTTAGCTTTCATTATTATCCAGGAAGGAAGAAATAAAAGATTTCTTTGAAAATGAAAGAGAATTCTCTCAACCCGCTTGCTTTGTTAGTGTTCTCTGCAGAACAATCTACAATTGTATCTGACGCACGGAAGATTATTGCAAGATAAAATATCTTAAAGTAGATTTCTTTCAGTGGATTAGGTAAATTTGAAATTCTGATACAAATAACAATTTTTCGTACATTACTACATCCCGTATCATTTGTGACTTGTGTTTGTAGATGTATTTCGAGTCTGAATATGTGACATTGCAAATGTAATCTCCGCACATATATAACCGTTCAATTGAATTGAATTAAATTTTTTGGATACACTGGAATCGCACAGACCCTTTATATCTATCTCTCTTATATATTATTATTTATTTATATATACGTATATATAAATGTGTGTGTGTGTGTGTTTGTTCTGGAGTAACTCTCGAATGCCTGGAGCGATTTCAACCAAACTTGGTATACGTATCACTTGCAATATGGAAAGAAATACTGTGGGAGTAATACACCCCTGGCACCCCTAGGGGTGAGGTGGGAAGGGGTAACATGTAAAACGACCGATATTAGTGTGGAATCCATAGTTTTCGGGGACGCTGAGATGAATAGTGACACTCCCAATGGCGCTCAACTCCAACACACTCCTGGCACACCTAGGGGTGAGGTGGGAAGGGGTAACATGTAAAACGACCGATATTAGTGTGGAATCCATAGTTTTCGGGGACGCTGAGATGAATAGTGACACTCCCAATGACGTTCGACTCCCAAGTTTCTTTTTACGCTATAGTTAGAATTCATTATATTCCTGTCTAATACAAGATTGGGATAAATAAATGCCCGGGCAACGCTGGGCAATCAGCTAGTTGTTAATATATTTGTGTGTGTGTGTGTGGTGAGAGACGGTAATGCGTATGGTTGAAATAGAGAAAACATCTGCTTGTACTCTTGAATTTTTGGAAAGTTCGCCTTGAAAACCGAGAATTATACTTGATTTTTATCATGGTCCTAGTGTGGCCACCTGAATTAGCGTTCCTTTCCTGCTACTTTGGGCTAATCGCGACGATGAGGATGAGTGATGATATGATGAAAGTGATGAAGGGACACTCACAAAGAATGCCCAGACCAGGATTCGAACCCGGCACCCCTGGCGTCGTAGCGCGCTGTGCTAACCACCCTATCAAGGAGGTCGGTTTTGTTTTCTACGCCAGATACTATATTTATTCGTCAAGCAACTTTAGTGAATATTTTCTTTTTTTGGACGTAACTAATCGAGTTATTTTTCAAAAATGAATGACAGCAACTGCAAGTTACATTTTTATAGATTGATTGATTGATATGGTTTATTTTTCTTCGATTTTCTGCCACTTTTGAGTAATCGCGAAGTTGAAGTTGCCCAGGCCGGGATTCGAACGTGCGCGTCGTAGCGCGTTGCGCTAACGACTCCATCACAGAAGTGGGCTTACTTTCTTGTCATATGTTTTGTAAATTAGTGGTTTTCGTATCGGGGTAGGAGTTATAAGAAGCACTTAGAGATACTGATGCATTTTTCAAAAGAATAACATGGTACTTTTTAAAGAGAGTTAGTTGTAAAAGTGAATAATTGTAATTCAGCAGATTTTCAAAAAAAAAATTCTCAAGTAACTAAGATGCGGGCTAATTTAGCTCGGACGATTTTCAAGAGGGTGCCATCAAGCGAACGTGACCTCCCCCTACCCCCCCCCCCCCCCGAGCGGGAAGAACAATAGCCCAGCTGGCCGGAAAGAAGTTCACAAAGAGACTGAGGGAGGAAAGAAGACGAAAAGAAACAGGCTGAAAGGGTAAAAAGATTGATGTCCCGCTGCCGGGAATCGAAGATAGGACCCATGCGTTACTTTGTCCCGGCGGGTCCGGACTCCTAATCTCCCTATCTCCGCCGACCCGGGCAAACCCAGTTGGGAAGAAGAACGGTGGGTGGGGAGGTGGCAACTTCCCCTCCTCCCCCTTGCGAGAAAAGGAGAGGGAAAAGAGAAAATGGAAGAATGAGACTCCGCTCTGCAGACAAAATTGCTTCTGTCGTCCAAATTTCCGACGAAAGATGCCTCCCCGTGGAAGGGGGGCGGATTTTGTAAATTGGCAATAATTCACTTTGGAACATATAGCGCCCTGTGTTTTTTTATTCTTTTCCCACTATTCTGTTTGGTGGTCGTTTTAAAGAAGTTAATATTCCTATGTTGAAAAGTTACATGTCTCCCCCCAGGTTTTTTTGTAGTGGGATGGGGGAGTGATAAATTGATTGTGATTCGTTTCAAAATAAACAGGCGCTACGCTTTCTACAATGTGTAATCGTGATATCCTCCATGGACGCTAATTAACACCATGCTTCTCTGTAAAGATTATGATAGCGTAACATGGTGCGAATCTAACATAGCATGGTGGTCCTCACGGTTCTTATACGCTGATGGTACTGCGTAACTATCAAGCTCCCCCAACTCGCCACCAAATTCCCAGGGTTCGAGTCCCGACCTGGAAGTAGGCGTTCCTTAGAGTGCTCCTTCATCCATTTCATGTAATCATCACTCATCCTTATTGCCCATGCTAGCCAAAAGTGGAAGAAAAGCGGCGCTAAATATAGAAACTATAATGCTCGTACCATGCTCGAACTGTGCCGTGTTCTGTGAACGGAGACGTCATATTCGTTTTTGCGATGCCTGCCATTTTCGTAGCGTAGGTTATATCCTATATGTGTGTGCAATCATAGCACAGATATGGGCCTCCCGATGGCGCAGTGGCAGCGTCATCGCCTTGTAATCGAGGTGTCCCGGGTTCGATACCCGGTGGAGGCATACAGTGGTTCGGATCCCACTTTAAACTGTAGACCCAGTCCCAATTAGCCTTACTGTGTATAAAGTGGACTTAAAACACCAAATCAATCAATCAATCACAGATATATACAGGATGTTTCATAATTCCATCATGGATTTCGGAAGTCGGTAGCTCAGAGGCCAACTCACTCATGGGGATGAGAGTCAGTGAAGAGAGTAAATACTAGTGTTAGGAAATATATCGCGATATCGTCCAGGCAATATCAACTAAACGATATACCGTCACTATATTCTGGCGATAAGTATCGTTTCGGCGATATATTGTCATGATATCTTGGCGTTATATATCGTGCCAGCGATATATCGTCACGATAATTGGCGATATATAGATCATGGACACGATATAGCGCCAATATCACGATACGGAAAAAATATCGTATCGTCTGTGACGATATTTTCTCGACGATATATCGCGATATCAAGTTTCCGATATCGTCCATCCCCAGTAAATACCCAAGTTTTTAACTCACCTTACAAATGTTCAATATGTCCTCGTTTGGTGACTCGACATACGTAAAACGAGCAGGTAGGCCGGGATCATCGTCCGAGACTGTGGACCGCATACGAGCAAGATTACGGTATTGACGTCTTTCTCTCTCTCATTATTTTCTTTCTCTATTCCTCTTACTATTTTTCTCTAGCTGGCGGCTTTCTTTCTATTTCTCTTACTCGCTTTCTCTCTCTATTTCTCTTACTCTCTCGCTTTCTCTCTCTATTTCTCTTACTCTCTCGCTTTCTCTCTCTATTTCTCTTACTCTCTCGTCTCTCTCTATTCCTCTTACTCCCTCGCTTTCTCTCTCTATTCCTCTTACTCTTTTTCTCCCTTTATTCCTCTTATTCTTTCTCTCTCTGTTCCTCTTACTCTTTTTATCTCTCTATTCCTCTTACTCTTTTTATCTCTCTATTCCTTTACTCTTTTTCTCTCTCTATTCCTCTTATTCTTTTTCTAACTCTATTCCCCTTATTCTTTATCTCTCTCTATTCGTCTTTCTCTTTTTCTCTCTCTATTCGTCTTACTCTTTTTCTCTCTATTCGTTTTACTCTTTTTCTCTATCTATTCGTTTTACTCTTTCTCTCTCTTACTCTTCTTCTCTGTCTATTTCTCTTTCTCTCTGATTCTTTATGTCTATCTTTTTCTCACTTGAACTTTCTCCGTCTTTATCTCTTTTGCTCTCTTTCTTTACACCTCTGTACCTTCTCCTCCCTCCTCTCTCTCTCTAAAGAGGCTGTTTGGTGCACCTTTTCTGTCTTCCAAGTCCTCTCGTCTCCTATTGGAGATTCTGCACCGACGCTGAACTCACGAGAGCCCTCGGGAATCCCACTGTGTGCTCAGGTTGTTCCTGGAGACCCACTGGATGCTGAGGATTTCTCCCTCATCCTGGAGAATCGAGGAGGAACTTCTCCCGGCTTCCTGATGCCACCGTGGGCTGCCTTCCGTGATCGAACATCATCCATGTGCGGATTCCCCCCCATTCTTAGTCCCCGTCTGTGAGGGGTTTCCAAGTTTGCCTCCTCCTTTGTCAAACCCACCAGTGCATTGTTCTAATTGCTTGTCTCCTCTTTTCTTGCTCTTTTTTTCTTCTTATTAATATTGATCCTTATTTCCCTGTGTAAAATAGCTAATTCACTAATTGCATTTTACTTCCTCGCTTATTAGTATTTCATGTGCTTGTTTCTCTAATTAAGTTCCTTTTATATGAAGCTATTTTTTTGAATCTTTGATCTCTAATACAATTCGATTCTTATGTGTCATCTAATTACAATCTATCCCAGGAATCTATGGAGCAAAACTGTACATAACGGTAGTGAAGGGGAGAAAGCGCTGCTATTGGTCGAGCCCTCTCGATTTACTACTTGTTTTCGTTCACTTGCTCCTCAAAATTCTGGGGCAGAATATAAATCTTTCAAATCATTTTTAAATAGTTTTGCTTCCCTTTCTATACTTATCAACACTATTTCTCTAAACTATTTTTTGCTCTTCTACCTTCCCTTATTTGAATTTTACTATTTTTTCTTATATATTCGTTTTTTTACTGTTCTTGTGCATTTTTTTCAGCTAACATTTACCTTAGTATTCTGGTTCTATATCATATCGTAACGATCTGTAGAATCTTTAAAATGTAAAGTACAAAGAACTCCGAACACCAGACATTTAGCTATCACCTTTGCAGTCAGGAAATAGCTAGAAACATCTAAGGAATGTCTTGTCAGACAATGCCGAGCTCCCTTGATCGCCATCGTTGAAAACAGGTGTAAACAATCGTAATCAAGGAAGATACTACAGGTAAATGTGTCGGCATTATTGAGTAAATTCATACTTCGCAGAACTTCATCTGCCATGCAGAGACAGGTATACCGTTTTCCTTTAGCCAAGCTGATTCAGTCTTTGGGGGTTTAAAACTCAGGTGTTGTGTGTTTGCCATTCATATGTGTGTAGTTAGTACCTCTCACACCTTACCATCAAGCTTACCATGAATAGCGAGTTGCTCCGTAGACGAGGATGAATGATGAGTGGGCCACATCAACCCAGTTCGATCCTACATACTGAAGGGGTATGATACGATATTACCTCTATTTTTTCTTTCTAAATACTTGTGTATGTGTATTCCACTGTCAGTAATTTTCCTTTCATTGAAACACTTTGTTCCTTCCTAGTTCTCACCAAGTACTACACATATTTATTATTATTATCCACATGATGGTTGTAGTTCAGTCTTTCGTATTTTGTTGTTCTTATGATTCGTTCTTATTTGAAACTATGGTCCAATACATATCATTTGTTGCTTTCTGATCCACATGTAGTGGCAGACAAATTCGTTTCGTATACCTATTTCGTTTATGTGCTACGAATATATATATATATATATATATATATATATATATATATATTTTGCTTCTGTCGTTTCTTGCCTTGTTGTTTGTGCAACATCTTGACACCGTTTCCAGTGTTCACTTCGTGTTTGGCTGCAATCTGCAAGCAACCGCATTCGTGTTAAAATGGTTGACGTTACCGTCGACTTTCGAGAAAAACATTCGGTTGTAGCGTCACTTTCTTACTTCCATAAGAATTCTCCAGTTTCTGAATGTGGGGGTCGGATGATAGTAAAATCTTCTTGACACCTATTCGATTTTCTGGCAACATTCCTAGGTTGTTGTCAACACTGCTTTTTGTTCCTTTTCTCTTCTTCTTCGCCTCTTCCTTCTATCCCCGTCCTTCTTCAACCTGGATACTCTTTTGTGATGGCTCTTTTGGGAAGTTTTTCCCTTTTCGCTTCAAACCTTAGATGCATCGACGAACCAGGAAACTGGCGCTACTCTTCATCCGAGGTCGACTGGCCCTAAAAGTCGTTCGGAAACTTTCGCCCTACCCCGAAAAAGTTTCTTCTCGATGTATAACCTTTTGGTGCTGGTGGGGGGACGCCCTCTGGCTTCTCCAGGCTCCACGAAACTTCTCCCCCCCCTCTTCGTCTTTCTCTCTCTCTCCCACCCATCTCCAAACTTTACCGTCCTTTCAATTCCTTAAACTTATCCAAACAGAAACATACCACCTATCTAAACCGGAAAGCCAAACAAAGAGATGGAAAAGGTCTGGCTGGAGGAGGCAGTGGACCGAATTCTGGAAGAGAAGAGAGAGAGGATGTTACACGTCTCTCCCCCTTCCCCTTCTTGTCTACCAGGGGACAGCTACCTCCACCCCACCTCTTGTGAGATAACAGTTGTTGCGTAATGTGTTGTCAGGGTGTCTTGGAGGTGTGGTATTTTGTATGCGGACGCGAGCGTGCACTGGAAGGGAATCCCGGATATCACTGGAGAGGACCTCTGGAGTGTTCGACGCAGGGTGCTTCAAAAGTTTCTATCCAAAAGGGTTTAGTCTTGTCTTCAATACAAAGTTTCGCACTTTATGTTCAGACCATAGGAGAACGGCCCTCATGAGGACAGACCTCACCCTCCAAAGACTTGTGAGGGTGAGACCGAGCCATTAGGGAGAGGGCGAAGGAGATTCGTGAGGATGAGGGCAAGAGGAGATCTGTGAGGCTGTGTGAGGACGAGGGCAAGGAAAATCCGTGAAGGTGAGGGAGGTGAATGAAAATGATCACCTCTGATTGAGACAGATTAGTCGGGACTAACCATTAAATTAGGCACACACAGGAGATGTACTATGTAGATTTTCAGCGAAAAATGCAAGCTCGACCAGGACTCGAACCCGGGTCTCTGGCAATCCGTGCCATTGCTCTACCACTGAGCTACCGAGCCGGCCTGGCTTCCCCTGCATTTTCGCTGGCGCTGTTTTACCTGTGTGACTCTTATACTTTAAAGTGAGATGCAGCATTGTGCTTCCCATCGGGGATCAAACCCGGTCCCCTTGATTATCTTACAGTAAATAGCAGTGTGAAAGGTAGGGAGTTTCAGTGACTTATAACATTGCAGGTATGAGTGATTGATGCAGGAAGGTGCATGAAAATGCATCATGCAGGGTGGCGACAGACCTGGAAAACCTGGAAAACCGGGAAAAGTCAGGGAATTTGAGGTGTGAAAAAAAGTCAGGGAAATGTCAGGGAATTTCGTCTTCATTGACTTTTAATTTTTTTTTTGTTTATTTATTTAAAGATATCGTTATGGAACTCTGCACGGGAACAGGAAATCTCGTTCGTAAGTTTCGGGCTCAACTTTTAGACCCCTTTTATGCGCAACACAACCACGGCGCCAGAAACCAGTGATGGCAGGAGGAGGAGGAGAGAGAGAGAGAGAGATTTCTCTCGCCCGGGCTTCTCGGCGGGAATTTTAAATTTGAACACTCTTTGGAGGAATATTGTTATAACTCGGGCACTATGGAAGCAATCTACTTCGGATAACTTTTGTTTTGCAGATAAAACATCAGCGCATGCAACCGTGTACAATTCAGAACATCGGACCGAGGAAGGGGGGCTGGGGGGCACGTCCCCCGAATTTCAATGGAAGAAAACTAAAAAATCTGTAGTTTGCCCCCTTCTTCTCCCGCTATTTTCGGGAGAAGGTGCGAACTTTAGTATTCTTTTCAAAGAATGGACATTTCTCAAGAGAATGAAACATGTTTCATGTTTTCGGGTGCCATACAAGTTGAATAATAAGCCAAAATGTGAAACTCTGTTTTTTACGAAAAATATGTAATTTGCATATTGCTCAGATAATTGTTATAACTCTGGCACTATGAGAGCAATCTACTTCGGATAAGTTTTGTTTTGCAGCTAGAACATCGGAGCATGCAACCGTGTACAGTTCAGAACGACGGATCAAAGAAGGGGGCTTGGAGGGCGTGACCCCCGAATTTCAATGAAAGAAAAAACAAAAATCTGTAGTTTGCCCTCTTTTCTCCCGCTATTTTGGGGAGAAGGCGCAAACCTTAGTATTCCCCTCAAAGAGTGGACGCTTTCAAAGAGAATGAAACATGTTTCAAATTCTTGGGTGCCATACAAGTTGAATAATAAACCAAAATGTGAAACTCTGTCCTGTATTTTACGAAAAATAGGTAATTTGCATATTGCTTAGAAAAGTGTTATAACTCTGGCACTAAGGGAGCAATGTACTTCGGATAAGTTTTGTTTTTCAGCTAAAACATCAGAGCATGCAACCGTGTACAATTCAGAACGCCGAACCGAGGAAGGGGGTTTTGGGGGCGCGACCCCCGAATTTCAATGAAAAAAACATAAAAATCTGGAGTTTGCCCCCTTTTCTCCCACTATTTGGGAAGAAGGCGCGAACTTTAGTATTCTTTCAAAGAATTGACATTTCTCAATAGAATGAAACATGTTTCATGTTTTTGGGTGCCATACAAGTTGAATAATAAGCCAAAATGTGATTATATTTTTTTACGAAAAATAGTTATTTGCATTTTTGGAGGAAAATTGTTATAACTCTGGCACTATGGGAGCAATCTACTTCGGATAAGTTTTGTTTTTCAGCTAAAACATCAGAGCATGCAACTGAATGCTAACCGAGGAAGTGGGGTTTGGGGACGCGACCACCGAATTTCAATGAAAAAAAAACATAAAAATCTGGAGTTTGCCTCCTCTTCTCCCACTATTTTGGGGAGAAGGCGCAAACCTTGGTATTCTCTTCAAAGAATGGATGTTTCCAAAGAGATTGCAACATGTTTCATGTTTCTGGTGTCGTACAAGTTGAATAATGAACCAAAATGTGAAACTCTGTTCGGAAATGTGGCATGGATTGAGGAGAGGGGGGAGGTTGGTCATCACTATGAATTTCCCAGGCTTGCTCCAGACCTGTGTCAGAGTTTCCACCCAAACATAACAGTATGAAGGTCCAAAAAGCACATTCATTTCGTATTCAGCACCATATTACCATATGGTATCATCGTGGGAGTAAAGGTTAAGCCTCTAAATATTACGTGGAAAATGCATTGAATTATTATTTTTTCTAGTCCGTATGGGAGTAGTAAGGGGACAGAACTGTCAATACATGGATGGGATGGGAGCGGGTGGCGCCGTCCGATAGTTGTCGGACGTCGTAGTAAGGCATTTTGTTGAGCAGACTGAAGGAACATGGAAACAAATAGGTTCCATTGATACATACGATTTTTGTCGAATATCGCCACCCGACAAATTATCTCACTACAACATGCTACAGAAATTCCATGGACTGCAACATCCAACAAAAATCACATGCATAAACAAGAAGAGATTTAGACTGAAAAATATGCTGTTGGAATTTTATTACTCTTCTGGCTCACTTCGCCTTATTTAATGTAGCAGTGCTTACGAAGGTTTTCTTTCATCATCCTGATGTATTACTGGTTTCGCACAAGTTAACATACGTTTACAATGACATTGCACTATTCTTAGATATCAAGAAGAATCCAACCAAACGGGATATATATTGAATATTATCACGAAAAAGTGAAACATAAATCTGCTATGGTGAACATTATGAAAATTGACAAGTGCATGCTCCCAACCTCAAATTTACTGCAACACTAGTATTGCAATGAAATTAACGCCACTCGTGAGAAATGGTCATTAATCTCTCACTGAGTAAGGTTAATGTCCAATATTATGAAATAAAATACTAATAATAAATACGTAAATATTTTAATATCATATTTACTCGAATCATTCAATCATAAAAACAAATCTAATTTCTTCAAGAATTGACTTTTCTCTGCCAGCCCTGCTAAATTTTCACTTTCCATCTACTGATTTATATGAGGGGTGGCCAGAAATTAATTTCCAATTAGTAGGGACATTGATTTTTAGCAAATTCGGAAACCGTGAAAAATGGTAATTGCTGCGAAGTTATGTTTAGGAATGTGCAGTGATGTCTGGACAAATTTTTCGCCTGTTCGAAATATCGAAATAATTCGAATTTGGCATAAAATGCGAATTGCTGGCATTTTTAGCTATTTTTTTTAAAGAAATGTCCTAAAACAATGAAAAATTCCATGAAATATAACGTTCTTGTCTTTCCTAGGCCATGTTTGTGTACGTAGAACATACAAGTTTTCCAACATTTTACTCAAGATTAAACTATAGAGTTACACGTACATGGAATAATTCCGACAGCCAAATTAAATCATTTATTTCCCACGATTTATTCAACTTCTATCAAAACAATTTGCATCACAGAGCAAAGTGGCAGGGTTCTAACAGGAGATCGAGTGCGTATCTACCGTCACACGGGAGCCACATCTTTGTATTTGTCGCACGAGATATGTTTTGAATTACCAAGCTAAGTGCGCACCATTGGCATTTGTCGAGCGAGTAATAATGGAGCTCAGTCGTTAGGGCGTCTGACTACTATGCGAGAGACCCGGGATCGATGCCCTGCGGGGGAGAACCGGGATGTTTTCCACCTATTCAAAGTACTCCGGCGCCCACCCAGCATCATATGAAGCTGTTACCTTGAGGAAACTTTGAGGGATAAAGGTAGCCAGGAGCGTGGTGCAGATCACATCACCCGCATCTCAGCCATGATCAAGAAAGTGTGGTGCCCCAACTCCACACCCCTATACACCTTCATGGAAAAGTGCAGGGGAGCACTTTACTTTTACTTCCTCAAAAATCTGTTCCAACTGTCACGAAAATACATAGACCATGTGATCTACAATTTAAAATAATAGTTTAAAAGCACAGTGAAATATTAAGTTTCGGTATATTTGGCAGATAAATGTTCTAAAACAAAAACGCGAATTTTGGGAAACGTAACACTAACAAGTCAAGAAAAGAAAATGCCAATTTTTGGTGCCATAATATATCGGTATCTGTCACGTGAGATTGATTGATTTAAATTTTTTGGGTGCGTCGCCACTTATGGTCATTATGCACCCTTCAGTATATACGAGGAAAATTCCATTATCTAAAATCCTTACCTTAAAATTAAAAAAGGGTTATGAAAAATAACTTTCCCAAAATAACTTTCAAGACATCAAACTCTCACGAAGAGGCGTAAGCCATGTGAATTACAATTTGAAACAGTAGTTTAAAAACACCATGAAGGTATAATTTGCCAGAAAATGCGCTAAAATGAAAATGTGAATTTTGGAAAAAATGACACAGTATAGTAAAAAATAAAAAATAAGATAATACACCAATTTGAAAAAAAATAACAAAATATCAAGGTCCCTACTGATTAGGCATAAATAAAACAAGAATATCAGTTGTAATTTATTGCATTAGTAACAGTGAGTCCTAACCTAATTTTCGGCGTAATCACCACCATTTGTCGTAGCATCGCACTAAATTTTATATGCCCATGGTATATGTGTCTGACAGCGAAGACTGGAACTATCTCTACCGCAGTGTAGCTGTCAAATCTTTGCCCTGCCAGAAACCTCTTCAGTTAAACAAAGATACGAAAGTCGGTACATTCAAGGCCAGGGCTGTACAGGGAGTGGTCCAAGATCTCTCACCTGAAGTGATGCAAAGGGCCCGTGTGTATTCAGCTGTATGTGGTTGTGCACATTCGATTGGCCTTCCGTGAATTGTCTGCACCATCGTCTGACCATACTATCAGTCACGACGTCCTGTCTTCACACCTCACACGATTGCTGGTGGCTCTGTGCCAAATTCTGAGCGTGCAATGTGGGCTACATCGCAGTCGGTGGGAGACTGTATGAGAGCTGTAATCTTTAACCTAGAACTGTCCTAAAATGGCTGCATTGCAACTGTACCAGATTACAGCTACATGCCACTTCCTCCTGCCTGCATGTGTGTGTGTCGCTCTCCGACCACTAGTGCTGCGTACCATTGGAGATTTTTTCAGGATGCCCCTCGTATATGAACTTTCAGAAGCTTTTATTGTTAGTGTTCCTGTTTTAATGTGTGGTTAGCTAAATCAGGTACCTATACAGTGCAATTCTATAAATTCCTTGCGTTACATTTCTAATACCTACATACCCTTTTCGTCAGCATTAATGGTATAACTGCATGTTGTCAGTTTCACAGCACTTCACTTGGATATGCTGTACTGAAGCAGAAATCTCATTAATAATGTAAGGAAATATGACACTTTATTTTGTTCGATTCAATTGTTTCACTTATATGCAAGAGTTAAGTTGTTTGCTTTACAGAGAAGAGAGAAGTAGCTTTATGCATTGAAAAATGAGTCCGCACTCATGGTTCTTGCAAGCAGAGGGTTCCAAACCTCAGTGGAAATATCAACATATAATACCGAGAATGTATAAGGAGACTGATAAATTACAAATTGTATTTCTTACTCAATCACTCTTCATTCTTATCTCATTTAGTCGTAACTTTAAAAATAATCAAGTATTTTATTTTAAACTTACTGCGTATGACAAAATTCCGTAATCCTTCCCCAGCTTGTGAATTGTAATAATTTTCCAAATTCACTATTTTGCAGTTTGAATTCAAATCATAGAGAATAGAGAAATTAAGTCAGTTTCATAGACGATAATATTGGTACTTAACTAAACCATACGTGGATCTGTATGAGTTTATTCTTTTCATTTGCAAAAACATCGATTTAGTTTAGTTTGTAATTGTCAGGGAAAAATGTAAATTTTGTCCTGGAAAACCTGGAAAAGTCAGGGAATTACATTTCTGCTTGTTTGTAGCCACCCTGTCATGTATTGATACGCGCCATAGTCTGCGGTGTAACCCTACACCTCAGTAGTGCTACCTCTACAGAGTCGTCACGATTAACCCAAAAGGTGGAAAATGGCATAAGATACCTGAAAGTAAGTAGGCCGCAGTTCTCACTCCCCCCTGAAATACATATATTAGTAGTGGTAGCTACTGAAAATGAATCGCAAAAAATAAGTTTTCATTGTACACTTATGTTATATTGCAGTGTTAAAATCACACAGCTCTGCATTCTTATCTACGGGTAAGGAATACAAAGATGTAAGAACTATCTAGGAAATTCTCCAGCTCTCAATAATGCAGACACTGGCCATAAATCCCGCAGAAACTCTGAGGTGGACGAGTTTATCTTTTTATCCTGTTCGGGCAAATCTTTGGTAGATACTGATCACGAACAGTAGGGTACTTTCTCGATGTCAGTAGAGGTTAGAAGTTGAGTGACTCCTAGAGCCACTCTATGCGCATGATTACTACCGGAAAAACTCCCCACCTAAAATCACCCAACCCGGGAATCGAACCTGGGTCTTACACGTGCAAGGTGGAAGCCTTACCGACCTTAGAAAGCAACTATTTCAAGCTGGATTTTTTAAACAGTATGGTAAAATGGTATAAGCTTTCGCGTATGATGCGAGCGGTTCCGGATTCGATTCCCGGTGGGAGGTTCAAAAATTTATATTTTTGCCCCATGTGTCGTGAGGACAATTGGAGAGCTACTTGAAAGAATAAGTAGCGTGCTTCGGTCTCGAAAGACAGAAAACACCGGCTATGGGAATCGTTGAGCCCAACGAAAAGTCGCTGGACAGGCCTTGTCCGTCAATGGGCTATGAAGTTTAGTAGAGCTGACGAGTTGTAGCTTTGCGGGTAACCTTGACAACTCATGCAAAGAGAGAGGGTAAGAGTACAATCGGGCCGCGATAAGAAGCGGTGTGCAATCAGAACGGCAGAACGTGACCAAATTCTGTCTCCTCGTTGGCTGCCATGTGGCTGAGGGTTTTTTGCGTTGCTACGTTCGCACAAACAGGCGGACAGGCTAATCAGCTGTTGGCAAACTCGGGGAAAAAATAAAACGTCACGCGAAATTAACCACGTACGTATCAGTATGCTAATATGTTATTTCCGTCGTAAAGTGATAAATTAACAAATCTAGAAGTTTGAATCTGAAGTTTCTTGGAGGTTAACGTTAACTTCCCGTGTGAATTTTAGGTACTTTCTGGCAAGCATGAAACATTTTCTCTTCCTGCTCTACACGGCTACCGAAAACCTTCACTGAAAGAACCTCTGTTGTGTTTTTATTATGGTACATTGCAAGCATCAGCTACCGGCATATTTTTACTTGTGTTGCATCTTATCACAGTTACCTACAAAAGAAAATGCGTCTTGTGTTATGAACAACTTGTGGCAAATCGTTCTCCTTTGATTTCAAGCCGCCTCCCTTTGCCTTCTTTGTCACCCCGCGGCGTTCGTCTTTTTCGCAACTCGATTCCGACCGCAGATATGCCCGCCTATTGTTTTTGTATACGAAACTCGCCCTTTGTTTTGTAACGACATGGAATTTATACTTCTGTCACACTCTTGAAGCTTCAGAACTTACAAATGAAATGTATCTCTTGAAAATTAGGGGGAATTAGGTATAAACAAATTACGTACAAAAAACTCCCGTACGTTCAAAACCATTTCTCTTCCCTGTGTACCAATTACTTTCTTTCTTCTTTCCGACATTGCAGTGCAATTTCTCCAAACAACTCTTACAAACACACACACGAACGCCCGCTCACGCACAAAAGTATTCATTGTAGGAATCGGACTGAATATTAAAAACAACGCACTTCACTCACCCAAAAGCTCTCCGCCTATTAACGTTGTTCCTTCAAATATAAACAGAATCTGAATGAGAATAATGGAAGTGTCCCGTTGTTGACTGACGCGCAGTTGCTGAAGCAGCCCTCTGCTACTGCGCAGCCACGCTCGGTCAGGGTTCACCCGCAAAGTTGCAGCTCGTCAACTCTAGTAATTATCGCAACTACGTATTTAACATCTTTCATATTTGAATTTCCAAACACGTTCTCTCTATTTCTGACGATCCATGAGCAAAACATGTAACGTTACACACCTTCTCCCCCCCCCCCTCCCCGGTCTGTGACGTCAGATAATTAAAAATATGATTAGTTGTGCCTGGTTCCATTTTCGGGTAGATCATTGTCAAGAGTGATGAATTCCCAACAGATTCTTTTCTTTTCTTTCGCGGATGGGGCCCGGGGGGAGGAGGTTCTCGGAGACCGTGCTCTTCCGGGATTTTCATTTCCTCCCCTGACTCCCCTTCCACAGTCGCTGTGACGCGGAAAAGACGTTGAAACGACCAAGATTTATATGACGTCATCTTCCGGTACCCCTTTCTCTTGATTGATTATAACTAGGGACTCCCGGACCGTGACGTCACTGTGAGGGATGTCACGGTAGAGAGACGGGGATAATGATAATAGTATAATAAATATTGTGAAGGCCGTAATAAATTTGAGGAGATGATAAGTTGAATGAAAAGGGAAGGATGGGCTAAAGAAGAGAGAGAGAGAGAGAGAGATGAGAAAAAGACTAGATCTGTCTTCTCCTGAAGGTGGGTGAGGGAGTATCATACATTGGAAGCGGGTTATTGTTGTTTGCAAAATATTTCTGATGGTTCAGATAAGGATGGTACCGAGATGAAATTTGGAATATCTCATTCGCGATCTGGTGTCTAAATTATAATAAAGATTAACAGGGTGTACTGTAAGTCTGAACCCATATGAGTCTTCAACAGGATGGCGACCATCCATATTACGTGCTTACAGTGCGACATTACCGTAACACACAGGTACGCCAAGGAAGTGGCCTCCAAGGAACCCAGATCTCATCCCGCTAAATTGGGTTTTGTAAGACATTCTAAAAGCCGTGGTGCACAAGTTCAAAATCTAGAGCATTTGCCTTCTTAATTAACGCACTGTGCAGGCATGTCAGTGAATATCTGCGACTATGATCCATTCGTCTTCAACTGAGTATGCGATACAAAATGGCGGAAACTTTCAACAAACTCTGCACTTCTACGTGTTTTTCTCCTGTGGGTCAGACTTATAGGACACCCTGTAGCAGGAAAATCTAAGTTCTAGGACGGTTAACAACACCGATATTGTAAGCTTACGCATTAATAATTCAGACAGCACCCTCTCATCTCGTTTTGTATGTATGAATTATGTATTTTGTGCACTCTTACGGCTGGCGCCCTACATGATAGCAAGGGAAGTGGGGAAGCAACCAATCCAGCGCGATAAGAAACACAGCAGCCTGCAGTACGAGGTGCGCGGAGCACCTCCTCCCGCGACGTCGTAACTCTCGGCGCCACCGCTGTTGTCTAGTTGGTCTGCGGCGTATTCCCCGCTCCTCACTCCCCTTATCAGCATTTAGGTAGCCCGCCGTAAGACTAGAGAACACCTATAGTTGCATAGAAAAAAATGATCTTAGGAGTGTCCTTCTGGTGAGCCACACCGGAGTGTAGTTTTTGCAGACTTACGAGGCTCTGGTGCCTGGACCCAATGTCAGTGTAATCCTCTGAGGGGTTCGTGTCGTCCATATGTGTTCCATTTGATGTCAAATGATTTGCATTGTTGTATTTACGTCGCTTGTCTGGTACTCTTTGCTAATAGCAATGATTTTCCTTTGGTCTTCTAAAATGCTGTGAAAGCATTTCGGTTGGATGTGGAAGCAACATCTCGGTCATTATGCATTTTTCAGGCCTGTAAACCATTACAAAGTTCGGCCGAAATCCAATGTAGCCGTAGTCTTATTGGACATTCCTAGATGAATAAAGAGTGTGTGGTCACTCTTAAGACCATGATAAAATTCAAGTATAATTCCCGGTTTTCAAGGCGAAGTTTCCCAAAATTCAAGGGTTTGCGACTCTTCTACATTCACAAATAACTAATATTTACTTTATTTCTATTGCGTACAAGTTTATAATATTAACAGGGAACTATTGAGATTAAGAACGCTGTATCAATGTCGATATTTGTTTTAAGTTGTTGATTTCGATTCGTTTTTGTTTATGTAAGAAGATTGACTTAAAATGTCTTGTGTCAGAAATCGAAAATGAGTTTATATCAAATGTTATAAAGTGAAATAATATTTTGGAATTTGAGTTGTGTTGTTTAATTCTGGCAATGTAAGTATAATAACATTATGAAAACCAGTTGAGCGCTGAGGACATGCAATTTAATTTTAAAATTGTGTTAAAGTCTGCTAAAAGTTAAAAATTGTTAATTGCACAATAAATTCAACTCAGATTTAGCTAATCAACTTCAAGATATCTTATACAATAATTTTCCGCCTGTCATAGATTGTTCTGCAAGAGACACTAACAGAGTAGACGGATTGAGAGAATTCTGTTTTATTTTCCACGCAGCTTTCTTTTTCTTCATCGATAAAAATAAAAGCTAAACTGTGAAAAACGTGCCTCAGGGCATCAATAAATATGTATAAATACAATTGGATTTGAATTAATAATGTCTGCAGAGAAAAATTAACGCAGAATTCCCGGAGCCAACCTGATAAAATTAAAGTGTGTTCGATTTCCGCTCCGTGTTCATATCCAACTTTAACTTGTAGAATCAGTCTCGTTTAATACAAATAATTCATTCTTTACGTTGTAGCAGTGATGTGCGGAACTATAAGTTTACGTCTACATGCGTTGTCTACATATACGCGTAAATTACATTGGGTCGTAGTTTACATAGACTACGTAGACAATCTAAAGTGCATTAAAATTAATTTTCAAGGCTTTAATGAAAGGAAGGTGACATTTTCAACTATATTGGTTCCTAAGGAACTGACAAGAATCCTATTTACAACAAAATTTCTTTTCTTTCCTGTCATCAAGTATGGAAGAATGTAAATAGTATGAAACAAAAACAACAGATGGCAGTCGTGAGGCAAAAGTGGTCTTTTTCCCATAAAACACTAGAATATTTCCTATGTTAGGTTCTTTTCCTAGGTGAGATATTGTTCGAATTTGCAAGGAAGAGTATGAAAGGTTCTCCTTACACATTGCCAACTGATAACGTAGTGTAATTTTCTTTTAATTCCACTGCACCCTTAGCTAAGTTATCACCTTTTAGCATGTTGTTTACATAGATTACGTCGTCTACGTGTAAAAAATAGTCTACGTGTAGAATGTAGACTATCGTTGTTTACGCGTGGACGCTGGGTAAAAGTAGTATTTTTCCTATAAAACACTAGAACATTTCGAACGTTGCATTCCCCCCCCCCCCCCCCTCGGTGAGAAATTGTTCGCAGTTGTAAAGAAGAGTATGCAAGTTTCTTTTCACACATCAATAACTGATTGCAGTATAATTTTGTTTTAATTTTACAGCGCCCTTTGCTAAGTCATCATCTTTCGCCATGTTGTTTACATAGATTACGTTATCCACGTGTGTAAAATAATCTACGTGTAGAATGTAGGCTATTGTTGTTTACCTGTACACGCACACCACTGCGTTGTAGGCAGTTAGCCGCACCCAGTGATGGTATCAGAAGAAGGAATAGTGGTTGGGAGCAGGAATTTTGGGGGTAAGGCATTTAATACATCCTTAAATATCATAAAGGTCATATTATGGCCAAAAGAACATTTATTTTAGTTTTTCTTCATGACTGGTGAGGGAACGGTAAGGAAGACTCGAAAGCGGGGGGGCAAACACCCTCTGTTCCTCCTCTGGTGCATAAAGAAGGCGAATAAAAGCGGCGCATATTTCACAGAAAGCCCTTTGAAGATTTTTTCACCCAATCCCCCCCCCCTTCTCTGACCTGACTCCCACACGCACGAATCTTCTGACGTAGAGATGTTTTTACTCTCAGTCGGAAACAATGACCCCTCTAAATTATTGAACTAAACATTTTCCGTCCATCTTCAGCGTGTGCCGACGTGGGCGTAAAAAGGGGGCCACTCCCCCTTCCTCTCCCGCCCACGGCAATTTTCAAACGGCTCGGATCTGTCCTGCGAGCATGTATGCTAATGCATACGTCATTTATCCAGCCACCTCGCCGACGGATCAATGCTCATTTATTACTCATCGCCTTTACTCGTCTCCATTCCAGGCGGCTTCTCCAGCCATAGAGTGGCTCCAGGTCAACCTGGAGGAATTGAAATCCGACATCTTTTCTGGAAGAGCGATTTGGTTCTATCATCAGCCATGGATCGACTGTTGCAATTCTATCATTTGGCGTTGAAACAAAGTACCGAAACGAATACCCGAGGAATTCACTGTTGTTGCCGTAAATTTTACAGTATTCTACCGTTAAATTTTAACAGTCTGCCTGTTAATGTATAGAAACGGGACGTGGCCGTTTTTTTCGTGACGTTATCGTGACGTCAACTCTCTGTTCAGTGGCTACGAAAAGAAACAAAGATGGCGCTGTTAATTACTTGGAATATTTATCACAGAACGCACTTAACCCACAAGGTGCGGTCTCTCGGACCCTTTACAAATTGTGCAGCTTATTCTGTCCTCTTATTTATCGGAGAGCTACAACTCCCCTTCTATACCTTTGGCAAGCCATAAGCTTAACACACGGCCATACTCAGCAGCAATAAAGTTGTCTTGACGTATATGTATCAAAATCCATGCGGTCGCACCACGTGGGCACGGACGGAATTACTTTTAAAATACAGGTGTTAATATTGATGATCCAGAATGTGGGGATAGTATTACTGTTTGGTTGAAGCAAGATCTTACATAGTAATGTAGAAGTGGAAATAGATGAAAATTTTTGCCTTCAGTATAGTGCCCATGGCTCCACAAGTGAACAATCATGTGACACTGGCGTATCTAATTCTTAAGATGGGTCCATCATAATTCAGGTCAAGTACAGGGAAAAATAGATTTAAATGGTCCCAATATCTTTGGCAGAGCAGAATTTGAAGAACTCAAATGCGCAATATCATTATTCAACTCCATGGACTCCGGCCTCCAGTCCGATCTCTCGGCCTTAATGTTATTTCTGATGTGAACTTCGTACTCTGTGAAATTTGTTGTGTGTATTGAAAGTACAATTCTTTTGCGAATTCAATTTTTCAAAATTTTCACGAAATCATTTAGTTTGTTTCTTCTGTAATGTAATAGCTTCACGAATGTAGTAAATTTGGTAATGTCGGTAACAGAAATTCAAATAAAAAAAGCTCCATTTAGTGTCAAAAAATATGTGCAGTGTGCTTGAAAAGCACCCAACTACGTGTGACTACAATGGCCCAACATACATTCATTACTTTTCCATATAAATACATTTATATATAGTGGTCTAAGGTACCGCACCTCATTTTTGACGTCACAATTTAGTCACGTCCTGAGTTAAGGCATACATAGGCCTATTGTACAGCATTGAGACAAAAGGAGAATTCAAGTTTAGGTATTTATGTTGCATGACGATAAATTGCAGTTGTGTCCACTGTAATTATACTTTTAAAAATTGAATAATTAAAGTTATATTACTTAGGTTTTTCAGGTTTAATACTTGAGAAACGGTCATTGCAATGTTTCTTACGGTAGGTGAATAGCAGCGGAAATTGACGGTCTCATAGCGTCATATATTTAGTCATCCTTTTACAGTGCAATCAGTACTGCCAAATCTAGAGGCACGAAAGTACTACGCAAAACCTGTGTCTTAACCACACTTACCTTGTAATAAATATAATACACTGCTTAAAAGAAAATAAGCCATTAATATTCAAGGCATTCACAAAGTTAAAAACAACCGAGAGATGTCACTGCTGTGAATTATGAATACTTTGTCTCTTGTGTTAGCAGTGGGACGTATAATGGATTAATTTTTACGTGCGCTTTCTTTACATTATTTTTATTATTTATAATATTTTTTCACGTATGGTTCATTATTATAGTCACTATTCATTATTGTAGTCACTACGTTCAGTTATGATGACCAAGTAAAAATTACGTATTTAATTACTCGTACACATCGAAAGTAGCAATTTGAGCTTGGTTTGCCCTTTGACCACAAATCAGTCGGTTCGGATCTTATCTCGCGTCGGTACCCTTTGGGTTAGCGAGTGAGGAGGTTAGAGAATTGCCATTAATACGAAAACGTTCAAAAAAGTTGGCAGTTGCCACAGGCCCCGCGAGAAACCAACGCGGACGCCGGATTTGAGCCAAAAGGGCCCGTCGAGTGGGACCAGGTTCGACGACAAATCACATTGACGAAGTGTCTTTCAAGACTGCCCCGGACAGATATAGCGCCCCCGTCTGCTACTAACTTTTCGCCCCTTGACGCGCGATTTCCTTCTTTTTCCTTCGGATGCGCTAAGAATGCGCGCAATTTCCGACGGAGATGCAGCGTGGGAAATATATATCCCATTGCGTACGTAAGTCTTTCAAGGGTTTGAATTGGAACGAACAGAATTGCGAAGGGGCTTTTGCATAATGTGACAGTATTCCTCCCCCCCCCCCTTCGTTTGTTTTTTTGGCTTCGGCGGAGATGTCTGTATGTGAATGTCTTCCCGTTTCTCTGCCCATTTCGAAAGACGTTGACTTGTGTGGAATGTCGTGAATCAACCAATTATCTCCTCCCTTCTCCATGCCAGACTTTGCCAAATCCGACTTAGGGGATACGCGAAAGGTTGTATGTTCTTTGGCTAAGTGGCAGGAATCAGTTGAGTTGAATAAGTTAACTCAAGAAAGGTAACGCCGTTACCTTGAATTCACAAATAAGTGCTGCCGTTACGTTCTCACACAATAATGCCATTCAACTGTTTACGCAAGTTTCACATCTGTTCAATGATGAATTAAGGGGCTGGCCCGACTCGGAAATTCATATATCCCCCCTAAAATTGCAATAACAATAGCTAAGATATTTAGTAACCAGGTTCACCTTTGACTTTCTTTCATCCACTTTAATTTAACGTAAACGTACTTTTTCTGCCTTTTTAATGAGCACTGTTTCAGTCCACTTTATAAATAAAAGGGAGAATAATGAAGAAAGGGAAGAATAAATTATCATCCGATTTGATAACTGCTAACTAACATAAAATAAAATTCATTTTCATTGAAGCTCAGCAATGGACACGTGTAGAGCGACAACAATATAAGCTTCTATTGTTCTAACAAATTTCAATTTTTCAGCAATTTTAACGGTTAGTCCGTCAACAGTTTACTGAGGAATGGTCTTTTGCAGTCTTATCGAAATTTACACTTAATTTAACTAAGTATTAGAGATAAGGGGCAATTAAAAAATATTAGTAATGTGTTATTAGTATTATATTTTGTGGCCTGTGACCACCCGGGGAGGTTTGAAATTCCCCCCGGAGGAAAGTGCCTGGATTCAACACTGCATCCTTTGGGCGCGTAAGGGGCTGACCTTCTGATAAGACAGCCCCATTTCCACATAGTACGCCCTGTAACTGCTTCTTGTAGGCCAATGAGGCTTTGTCGTCTTGACCTACGGCCCTTATAATCACTGTCCTAGTATTTTTGTTAAGATAAATCTGCCATAAAACTATAGGTTACAGTTAAACTTGATGTACTCGAAAAACCACCTTCAAATATACTTTCATTACGATCATAAGTAATTATCATTGGTTTATTGTTTCAAGAGCATAGGCGGCAACTTAAAATAAATTGGGGGAAAGGTTGACATGTATATGTATATGTAAATATACATAATATCTGGCCCTCTATGTGAATTTTGAGGTGTAAGAAAGCGCCTTGCCCCTCCAAAATTCAAGAGTCAATATCCATTGAAGTACCCATTGTGGACTTCTAATTATTTATTTATTGAGAAAATTTAAGATACAGCACAAATGACCATTTTTCGCTGAAATTGTCAACAATAAAAAGGAATATAATAAATAAGTCAAGTTTGCACAATTATATGTTATTTACAAGCATTTTTATTTTTTTTTATGGAAGATCGAAATGCATACTCTGTATTGAATTAATACCCATATACACAGTAAACACAGTTCCATCTTGTTTTATTTCTAAAGACAAGGAAGATGTGTTGAAACTAGATACGAACAAGAAATATTTTCAGTCCCCATAATGAACTACTCATGAACATAAGCTATCATCTCCTCCTCGAACGTTGTGCCAGACGGAAGTCATTCACTGCTGCTGACAACACGCTCAAAATCTACTCTATTGCTAGTGGCGCCGCCCACAGCGACGACGTCATAAAGGTGAAGCTTTAACTTTAATGGCCGTGAGACAGATAAAGATGAATATCTTCAGGAACACAAACTACCACTAAACGTCCTGTTTCCTTTCCTCACGCTTAGAATCTGTTCGAAACAATAAAGTAGATGTTTGTGTTCATTTTCCTTGAGAAAATTAAGAACTAGGAAGAGTTTCGGTAATAGCTGAATATGCTGCCATCTACCGTTGTAAAAATTAAACTTTACGGCAGGGACGGGAGTTTTAATGTCTCTGGCGAATGGGGAAAAGACGTAGAAAACAAACAGATGCTTCTTGCCGTCAACATCTTGACATACGTTGATTAGAAACTATTGCTAAGCATAGTACGTTGGCCTGCCAACAGATGGCATTGCAACACTAGATGCTGGTTCAGAAATTTGACGTCACAAAGGAGTTAATTGGGCGCTGTGATGGCGTCCGGGGTTAAATAGTTGGAAGATACAGCAAACAATATAGCATTGATGGCTTGCACCCCCCCCCCCAGACCGATACATGTGAACAATTAGAATGCCATAGTCCATAAGTAGTCGGTAGATGGAGTGGTAAGTTTTCTTATCTTCTTACTCAATTTTCAATGTTATGTTTTTTTTAGAAAATTTCGTTTTGTGAAAGGGAGGAATATAAATATTTTGTTCGTCTTTAAAATGCAATTTCATGCCTAGATGTAGCAAAAATGTCCGTATGTATTTGTCCTTACCATGGTAGATCTTGTAAAGAAAATACCAGGTTATAGTGTTGAATTTGCATTATACAGATTAGATTTTCAATGCATAAAGATGTTACCGTTTGTCTCATTAGTGTTGAATTTGAATATTTGTTTTACGTTTTGACCTACAGTTTAAAGTGGGGCCCGAATCGTTACGTACCTCCTCCAACGGCGAACCCCCTAAAAGGTAATAGTCCTCCGTGCTATGTAATAACCGTTAATACATTTAAAACGGTTATGGTCATTTTTTGCTGTAGTGGGATGGCAAGACGGTCATTTCTCCAGTTATTTTTTTCCAGTGTCGGGTCTATTTTCACGTTCTTGTAATAATTAACCCTTTTTTTATATCGGTACTGGTGAATTTATAACGGAACCCCACCGATACTTTACCAAAGTTATTTACGACTGCAGCAAATGTTGTTCCCTAGGGATTGGTAAAATCCACCGTGCATATGTGGGACCACATCCCGGTTCCCGTGGTAATTAGCAGTCAGTTGAAACTGCTTTCTCCTCCAGTTTACCACAGAAAAGAGCAACGTTTTCACCCCTTATACAAAGGAGGGGGAGTGGCCTGATCACGTGCATTTGTTTTTCGATCCAGGTCTTCCCAACTCAGGAACTATGAAATTCAAATGAAAACGGGAACTGTTCTGAAGCAGTTGTATATTTCAGCGAAATGTCTTCCCAACTCAGGACGTCTTACTGTAATTGCCTCGGAGGAGGATGAATTCTCGTTTGGGATAGTTGACATTATGCACACCTGTGTGACTGCTAATCTAACCTAACCTACAAGCAAAATATCTGCAATACACTCAAAATATGTTAGAGGAAAGAATAAACTCCCCGTAGAACACAGTACTTTCTCTACAAATGGATACAAATACGCAATGTTTCAGGGTAATGTGTAGTAACAATAAGAACCTCTCAAAACTTGGTCCTTGCCTTCCCCCTTCTTTCCCGAGGCAGCGGTTCCTTATTTGGACATTCTGAGTTGTGAAACTTTTTCTCTCCCATCAGTTAAATCATCATAGTCGCGATTAAGCAAGAGTAGCACAAAAGTCATGATGAACACAATAACAAATAATAATAACAATAAACCAAGTTGAAGAGTATCGTAACCTCTCTTTCCAGAAGAGAGTACTACCAAACTTCGAGTACAAACTAGTACTTCGTGTCTATTTGTGGTTGGCATTCCGGCTATTAACTGAAACAACTTACCGTAGGTACCAGCTCCGCACATTCAAGTATTGCCATTGTGAATGTGATGTGATGAGCAGTACGCTCCGGCCGCCTATGAAGCCCTAGGTACTCATTTCTTTGTAGGCTGGGTGAACCCCAGAGCCGCTGCATGCAAGGACATTACAGGTAAATAAATACCCATCTGGGATTACTTCTGAATGGAATCGAACACTGACCTTCCCATTGGCAGTCTTGAACCACACCTATATGCGTGGAGTGGGTTGAAACACATATATCTGGGGTTGAAATTTAGCAGCGCCATCTCTTGATCTCTTGTCAAACGTTTTGGTCTAGAGGTGTCAGTGGCGACTCTCAGCGGTGACTGGCAGAACTTCTAGCGGACAGTAATTCATAGCGAAGATGGTTTGCTACCTGCGTTCAATGTCTGCTTATAATGCATTTATCTGTGGTAAGACTGATGGAAGGACTTCGGAACATTAAATTCAGGAAGTGGTGGAAAAGTGTCTTACTTGCATTTCTCCCTAGAAAATTCGCACGGAACAGAAATGAAATATCGACGCAATCATACCCCCCCCCATATCAGAGCAGCTGTTAAAAATCCTAGGTGGGTTTGACAGAAGAATTAAGTTACCCGAAACATGTAGACTGGAACGAAAGTACCTAAATCGGGGGGAAGAGGGGTGCAACCATGAAACGTTTTCCCAATTCGAAAGCCAGACAGTCAGTTGTCACAAACATCGTTGGTTGTTAGGCTAAGTACCTTACCGCGACGCTGCGGTACCTGGCACAGAACTCCATTCACGGAACCAATCACATCAAGCCGTGCACCCGCGCTGGGCATGATGGGAGAGAGGGAGGGGGAAAAAAAGAGGATCGTACCACCCCGGTCGGCGCTGCACCTGTAGATAATGTCCCCCCGCGAACGGGAGAGCTACTCTGGAGTGGACGACATGCGATGGGAAATGGGAATTCCCTGTACACTTTCCACTTAAACGAGACTTGGTAAATCTGCCGGAGAGGAAGGTGATGGAGGACAGGGGCGGAAACTGCCCACAGGACAGTGTTACCAACCGTTGGGAGATTGGTGCGTTATCCCGGATTTCTTCCCTGCAAAACCATCATCCATTTTAGCACCGAGTGTGATCCGTTCATGACCAAGGAGAGTAACGTAAACAATTCACCTGTGTGCCTGCAATAAAGCTCAACTTTAGCCCCTAACAAGCATCCTCAAAAGGAAAATGTAAATACAGTCAACTCTGGATGTAACGAACTCGGTTTTAGTGAACTAGTCCCGATTAGCAACGGTAACAAAATCCGGATAACGGATATCTCGATTTCAAATTATCTGATATCCGTTTCGGATGCAACGGATAATCCGAATATCCGGAGAATCAGGATAATTCGAATATCCGGAGAATCAGGATAATTCGAATATCCGGAGAATCAGAATATTTAGAATATCCGGAGAATCAGAATATTTAGAATATCCGGAGAATCAGAATATTTAGAATATCCGGAGAAGTAGAATATTTAGAATATCCGGAGAAGTAGAATATTTAGAATATCCGGAGAAGTAGAATATTTAGAATATCCGGAGAATCAGGATATTTAGAATATCCGGAGAGTTCATGATATTTAGAATATCCTGAGAGTATGGATAATTCGAATATCCTGAGAATCAGGATAAGTCCAATATCCGGAGAATCAAGGATAATTCGAATATCCAGAGAATCAAGGTTAATTCGAATATCCGGAGAATCAGGATAATTCGGAGAATGAGGATAATCCGTATATCCGGAGAATGAGGATAATCCGTATATCCGGAGATCAGGATAATCCGAATATCCGGAGGATCAGGATATTTAGAATATCCGGAGAATCAGAATAATTCGAATGTCCGGGTAATCGGAATATCCTGTAAGTTCGGATAATCTAAATATCGGATAATCCGGAGAATGCGGAATTGCAGTTAGGTGGTGCCCGTGTCACTTGTCGCGTGTTACTTAGGTGTGAAACCCCCGTGTCTCGCGTCACTTGTCAGTTAGCTCCGAAAGTTCCATTAATATAAGCATTAGATTACTGGGAATGTAGTTATTAGTATCCGATTGAAAAATAAAATTTATATTTGCTCATTTTCAGCATCTGGTGCAATTAAACGAATGTTTGAAGCTACTAATTAAATGCATTTTGTCATTAGTGCATGATTTGAAAAATCGCTATGCACAGTATTCAACAATTGTATGTGTCTATAAATTTCATTGCATGAAAGTGATGCAAACCTCGCTCGTTTGGGAATTCCTGTGTGTGCTACAGGACACCTTTTTCATCTTATTAAAAATTGTTTATATCACCCCTGTTCTGTGAAAATTCATGTTTCGCCCAATAACTCCCGTTTTAATTTTTCAATTTCTTCCCGTGTTCAGTCACCGCCATGTTTTTTTCTTTCTTAAAAGAAGGAAAATTAATGTATCTTGGTGATAAATTGCACCATGCAGTCGGCAACACTGCACAAGCGCAGCAAGAGTACGCGAGATTAAAATTCCTAGTGATGTACCGCACGGGAGCAAGCAATGACAAAAGAAGATCGCTCTGGAAACGAGTTCCCCAGCGCGCCCTGGAAAGTGTCTGCCTGGAAGGGTGGGAGGCAAGTTGCAACGTTTGACACGGAAATTCATTAGTGACGTCACACCACATTGTGTCAAACAAATGAAGATCTCAAATATTGTTGCGTGCGGGAACCGAGAGAGAGAGAGAGAGAGAGAGAGAGAGAGATAGATTGAGCGATATGAAATCGTCGCCCGAAATAAGATTTTTTCATTAAATTACACTTTACGCCGTAACAAACGCGGTCACGGAATGCAAATGGCCTATCCTTTCTTTCTCCCCCTGCAGTGTTGCCAAATTAGATAATGACTTTCCGCCCCGTTTTGGCAATTTCTGTTCGGTTTGGGAGAGGAGTGGCTTCTAATGGGAGCGGGATGGGGGAAGGGGTAAAAAAAACTGTTAGCCGGGCTATTTTTGGATAAATACGGAATAACGTGCCTTCCCGGCTACGCCCAAAGGCTCGTCCCGAGATGCGAAATCAATATAATCCGTCTTTTTCAATTACGGGCTTAATTATTGTAAAAGTTGTTTGGTGCCGGGGGAAGGGGGAGGTTAATTCTCGCCACTTCTATCTTCTCCGTTGAATTTTTCCCCAAGCTCTTACTAAAGTTGAGAATTGCCCCACACTGAGAGGTTAAGCAAAAAAAGTCACAAGTCTTTGTCAAGTTGGCCTTGGGCCCGTATTATAGGAAAAGGTGAGAGTATTATCTGCACCATTAAAAAATATTTGGAGACTTTGTGCGTGACACCGGGATGTAAGGAGTGACACTTTTCTCAAGAGTCAACCTCACTTCCATGTAGTGCACCCAACTGTCAACCTCACTTCCATTTAGTGCACCCAACTGTCAACCTCACTTCCATGTAGTGCACCCAACTGTCAACCTCACTTCCATGTAGTGCACCCAACTGTCAACCTCACTTCCATGTAGTGCACCCAACTGTCAACCTCACTTCCATGTAGTGCACCCAACTGTCAACCTCACTTCCATGTAGTGCACCCAACTGTCAACCTCACTTCCATGTAGTGCACCCAACTGTCAACCTCACTTCCATGTAGTGCACCCAACTGTCAACCTCACTTCCATGTAGTGCACCCAACTGTCAACCTCACTTCCATGTAGTGCACCCAACTGTCAACCTCACTTCCATGTAGTGCACCCAACTGTCAACCTCACTTCCATGTAGTGCACCCAACTGTCAACCTCACTTCCATGTAGTGCACCCAACTGTCAACCTCACTTCCATGTAGTGCACCCAACTGTCAACCTCACTTCCATGTAGTGCACCCAACTGTCAACCTCACTTCCATGTAGTACACCCAACTGTCAACCTCACTTCCATGTAGTACACCCAACTGTCAACCTCACTTGCATGTAGTACACCCAACTGTCAACCTCACTTCCATGTAGTACACCCAACTGTCAACCTCACTTGCATGTAGTACACCCAACTGTCAACCTCACTTCCATGTAGTACACCCAACTGTCAACCTCACTTCCATGTAGTACACCCAACTGTCAACCTCACTTCCATGTAGTACACCCAACTGTCAACCTCACTTCCATGTAGTACACCCAACTGTCAACCTCACTTCCATGTAGTACACCCAACTGTCAACCTCACTTCCATGTAGTACACCCAACTGTCAACCTCACTTCCATGTAATGCACCAAACTGTCAACCTCACTTGCATGTAGTACACCCAACTGTCCACCTCACTTCCATGTAGTGCACCCAACTGTCAACCTCATTTCCATGTAGTACACCCTGGACTGCATTTGCAGACTAACAAGGCTCTGGATTGTGGACTAGGGATGACCAAATCCAGATAGGATAATCTTATCCGGATATCGGATATTCTGTAATACAGACATACGGATATCCGAATGTGTGCATTTTCCGGACAGCTATATCGTTTTTCCCTTTTATGGGCTATCCACATATCCTTTTATTCGTCATTTTAATGCTTCACTGTACGGATTTTCTACAAATTCTTCATGAAATCTGTTCTATCATGATTATCCGTTGTATGCGAAACGGATATCGGATATTTTAAAATCCTGATATCCGTTATCCGGATTTTAGTCTGGACCCATGGTCAGTATAATCCTCCATGGGAAGTAAGATCAATTCATTCATTGTGTGTGATACCACCCCTGGGACCTATATAAAATACGAGGCATTATAGTGAAAAATACTGCTTATACCAGAGGCGTTGTAGCACCGTCCGCTTTCACCTAGGGTTGCGTCACTGAGGGAAGTAGGCAATGGGATTGGTCACTTGAGGGGTTGCCTTCCGTACGCGTCACAGCAGGCGCTGGAGACAGCCAATCACGAGAGCATGTTCTTGAAATCTGCCCGCGCTATTATGCTATTGGTGGCCGGAAATAACTCAGTTCGCTCTTTAGATACGCATGTTTAACATTACCGCCGTGGCGCTTGTGTTGCTGCCGCTATGGTGGATAGAACTGCGATACAACCGCGTCATGTTTTATCTGTGTGTTGCGAATCTAATGTGAACCAAGTAAATAGCGACAGAAGGGAACAGGAATAGAATCGAGTGTGATAGAAATATAAGTAAAACGTGTGAGAGAAAGGGGGAGGGAAGGGAAATTAAAGAAACAAGTAATAAAAGGAAGCTGGATAGGGATGAAAGGCAAAATAGGACAAAACAAGAAACATAGAGTAAGATGAAATTGGTTCTAAGACGTGCAAAGTAATTTCAAAACATAGAGAAAGAATACAAACATAAGATAGAAATTTTAAAAAAAATGTAAGAAGTTTTCCATTACTACTGGAAGGGGCTGGACCCCCGATGTGTCGTGTATGTAATGTTTTTTAAATGTTCGGCATATTCTTCTCCAATCTGCCGATGCAATTTTACTTTTCCTGGGACAAAATTTAATCTTCCCGAACTGTATATCATTCATGCCGTGAGATGATGAAAGTGTTTTAACAACATTTTTTTAGCTTTTTGGGAACAGCAGTCCTTTTACACTATTTCTGAGAAAGTTTTTAGTATCCTTACCTGTTTAATGTGTTTTGTTTGTCCTTGCAGGCCCTTTTACAGCTTTCACTTTTTAACCTTTCTCAAGGGACTCTTTACACCCCACCTTTTTAAAAGGAAAGGACTTTATATAACAGGATTTTTGCTCGTAGACTTTGAAGGGTTCAAAATGGCCACCTCCCAACTTTACCCTCAGCGTGGACACCCATGTTGCGTTGTACAATAAAGAAATGCAAATTTTACGGTTTGATGGTAATGTAATGTAATTTCGAATGTTGCATTTAGAACATGTTGACGAGTGTAGGATTTGCTCCTGCATGTGTCACAGTCGCTATGGCAAATATATACATATTGTACATCAGGCAAATGAAGTAAGTTCTCAAAACGAAATCAGGCAAACTTGTAACGTCCCGAGTACCTTTTCCTGTTTCCGAGTACATCCACTTCTGCCGGCGAGTGTACATTGCATGAACACGCTCTCCCACTTGTCGCTGTTTGATAACCCGTCGTGGAATCGACGAGGGAAACAAAATCGCTCTGATGGACGTGAAATGCTTTGTTACTACGCGACCTCAACATCATCGCATCGCCCGGCCAGCCCCTTTGAGTGCTCTGACCATCAAATCCATTCCCCCTCATTTACCGCATAGAGTGGCTGTTAACATCGCCTGGCTGCTATGCAACCTCAAACGCATACCCGTGTTACGGGTTGTATGCTAACTAGGATTCGTAGTGTTTTCAATTCACAAGTGTTTAGGTGAAGAACTTGCTTCCCACCCCCTTCTCTCTTGTCAGAGAGCAATTAGGGGTTGTTTCGTCGGCTGCGACTACATCACCGAACACTGGGATCAGCTCTTGCTCATGAGGTTGTGGGTTCAAATCCCGCATTTCGTACTAGGAACATTTATTCTTCCTTCTCTGTAGAGCAGCGGTGCTATTCTATTGCAGCAACGCAAGTCTTCCCACCCCTAACTCGTAATTTTTTTGATTTGATAGATCGATTGGTGATCTAAGGTCGATGTTTTTCCGGCCTTGTCCCCGCATAAAACGGCTCTGTGGCTCACCCAGCCTCAAATCAGTGGGCACCTACGGGGTAAGTCGGCCGGAGCGCGGTACTGATCACATCATCTCCAAAATGGCCGAGAATATGTTGGGTCCTACCTCCACATCCACTAAACGTGTCTTCATGGCATGGTGCTACATGGAAGGGGGACTTTTTTTTTTTTATAAAGAATATACTAAACTTAAGTCCATGGCCCAGCAGCATTCTAAGAGTCAGGGCCTGCCAGTAGCTCCCCAATTGTCCTCACGACGCTGGGTCAGCGCCGAAATTTTAGTGACTCCCACCGGGGATCGATCCCGAGACCGCTCTCACCAAAGGTGAGAATGCTAAACATTTGACTGCGCAGGGGTCTCGAGGAAGAATATCCGATCCTAACAGAACATTCCAGAGCTTGGACTCTTCATAGGCCACTGTCTACAGGAGCATATAACTAAATGCATCCAATCTACACTATCTACCAAAAAGTATTGGACACCTATGATGGTGGTTAATTTAGTATCTAATTTGAATCATTTAGTATCATTTAGTGGGACCACTGGTGGTTGTTCGTGCCACAATGAACTCGCAGGCATACTCTACAATACTAGACAATGAAATGCTCCCAACCTTGTGGCGTTTTTACGGAATGGACCCCTGTTACTTCCAGGATGACAATGTTAGGTGGCATGTTTCGGAGGCTACTATGCAGTGGTATGCCGACAACAATGTTCACCGATTGGTCTGGCTTGCACAGAGTCCTCATCTCAATCCCATAGAACACCTTTGGGAGGCATTGGACTGGCGGGTGAGGTCTCGGGAGATGCGGCCAAATTCCATTGTCCAACTGAGTGAGATCTTGCAAGAGGAATGGAGAAACATTCGAATGGACGTCCTCCACAAACTAGTCGAGAGCATGCCTGACAGAGTGGCTGCTGTTATAGCAGCAATAGGTGTCTCCACGAGGTTCTAACAGGGTTCGCACCACCAGACAACCATTTTGTACACGTGGCCAATGGACACTTTAGTCCATCGATGGACTACAGCGTGTTTTCTTGACCTTTGCCAAGAGTCAGGTTTACCATGTCTAAAGGTAACGCGAAACTACGTTATAAGATGCGAGTGAGTATTTCTCTTTGTCTTATTTGTACTAGGAGAGTCAAATGAAACCTTAAAAGTCCAATAAAAATTGTAGGACAGGCTGTATACAACTCAAATTTACATGAGGTATCAACTGTTATTTACAAAACGACCTCAAGGCTGCGACACTAATCATGTGCGTTTCAAAACGTCATTTTTGTCATTCTTAAAGATGGCGCCTCCTCTACACACTTGCACCAGTGAAGAGTAGCGGTTTCTTGCCCTCTGTCAGCTTAAATCTTATAGAAATTCTCAGCAAATGAAAATTTAATATCTCTGTGCAGGATTACCACACCAGAAAGTTTACTAATGGAGGAGAAAGTTCGACAATGGCCTCAGTTCGCAGGCAGATGGGTGGAAAGGCCTTCGCAGTGGCTCAGAAGTGACTGCACGTGAACCCCAAAGACTTATTCTTCTTAAGGTATACAGGCACTAACTCAATGTTGCAAAATGTATGTAGATCAGCAACAGGTCTATGCTAAAATGCAGCAAATTTGTGCAACCCCAGAAATCTGCTAGATAAGAAACAAAAACAAATGAAGGTTTTTATTTGAGTCTCCCTTGTATTTTAATGCATCAATTCACGCATATTTTTATTGTTTTTGTTTTTGACGCACCTTCCTGCATTTTTCTTATTTTTGTTTTTGACGCACCTTCCTGCATTTTTTCTTGTTTTTTTTTGTTTTTGACGCACCTTCCTGCATTTTCTTCTGTTTTTGACGCACCTTCCTGCATTTTTCTTTTGTTTTTGACGCACCTTCCTGCATTTTTCTTTTCTTTTTGACGCGCCTTCCTGCATTTTTGTTTTGGACGCACCTTCCTGCATTTTCTTGTTTTTGTTTTGACGCATCTTCCTGCATTTTTTCTTGTTTTTGTTTTTGACGCACCTTCCTGCATCTTTCTCGATAATGCATTTAAAAATATGGTCTGAGCTACATACAAAAGAGGGCCTCCCCCATGGCGCAGTGGTAGCGTCATTACCTTGTAATCGAGGGGTCCCGGGTTCGATACCCGGTGGAGGCACAAGTGGTTCGGATCCCACTTTAAACTGTAGGTCCAGTCCCGATTAGCCTTACTGTGCATAAAGTGGACTTAAAACACTAACTCAAACATACAAAAGAATAGCGAAGAAGGCAGACTGCCAATACCCCCGTGGATAACAATTTTAAAGCCTGGCAGGGGTGTGCACGTATATTACACAGGGACAATTATCCCATTTTCACCCTGTGTGCTCAATATACTAGGAACAAACCCAAGGCTTGCGTTTCAGCTTCGGTGAACCTGAGATTGGAATGTCCGTACCAGTTCCTTGCGCACAGCTTCCCATTGAAGGCCTCTTCTGGACTTTGAACACACATTGTTCATGCGGCAAGAGCTTCCATTCATTCCGATACTCCAGAGGCAATAAACCCAATCTCCTGACAATGAGCCAACTGTGAATAATGCTGGACGCCTAATTAGCCTTGCGTCCGGGTAATTTTCATCGAAAAAGACACCGGCAGATGTCGTCGCCATCTGCAGCTTATTAACGCATTAAACTCAAACTTTCTGTGGCGTTAAGTAAAGGTTTTCTTGTTCGAACAACAGTAAAAATAGAAAATATTCTGGCAAGAAAACCGTGGAGCATGCTGTTTCATTTTCCACGCAGGCTTGCGAGTTTATGGCTGCAACTCTGATTATCTCTTTGAAGGAAAATGCTGGCGAAGGCATGTGCGCTAGTGCTGCCATCTATTTTGGTCCGAGGCAAACAGCTTTTGTCCACAGAACCACGCCAGTTCTTGAGGATATTTCTCTTGCAATGAGCATCTTGAGATCTGTTCAACGTCCTGTGATTGTAATCCTTGATAATGTTCCCTTTGAACCGTATGGTGTAACAAGTGGCTAGCGACATATAGAAGCAGCTCGAAAATATATGCTAAAAGCACCAAACCTGACATGCCTAACCTACTCACACATGCATCTAATAGAAATAAATAAAACTTAACCTAGATTTGACATGTACTTACTGTTTCCCTCTAGTTTTCATCACATCATATGGCTTCATCAGAAGATAAGACAATAATAGTCAGAGTTCTGTGTGGAATACTGAAAAACGAACGATTGTCTTTTATCATTTTAACCTTTTTAGCCCAACTTACCTCCCCATATTTTAAACTTGTGTTATCTCCTGATGAAGCCACATGATGCAGTGATAGCTAGAGAAACGCAGTAAGTACTTGCCAAAACTGGACTTCATTACTGAGTGAAAACTTAACCAGCCTACATATTTATTTCTGCTGTTACATATATACATACGTCAGTAGGTTAGGTAGGTTAGGTTTGGTGCTTTTAGCATACATCTTCAAGCTGCTGCAGATGTCGCAAGCCACTCGTTCCGATGTAGTCGACCTTCAATATTTATAATAGGGCTGAGCCGAAACCACTTGGAACCGATGCTTGAAAATTGTATTGCCAACATTGCATAATTTCCATATAACACCGTGACGATCATCCCAGCAGTGACTGAACATTTTGTTATATCAATAATTCTTCAGCAGATTTTCTAATCCCCTGTCGCGAAATTTATTGTTGCAAGACAGCAATTCCACGATATGTATATTCATTTTTATCTTCTCTTTTCGTAGAAATCTAGTATTTTATCACTTCATGTTAGCCTTTTAGAATTGATCATCTTCTTACCTTTCGCAGCAATCAATTGTAAGAGAGAGTTATTGGTAATTATTAGAATAATTATATCAAGAAGACTTAGGTGAGCAGGGCATGTGGCACGATAAGAGGAAAGAAGAGTATACAGGATTCTTGTTGGGAAACCTGATAGTAAGAGACCTGTAGGAAGACCAAGACGAAGATGGAGGGACAACGTTGAGATGGAACTAAAGGAAATCGATAGGGATGGAAAAGATTGGATTGATTTTGCCCAGGATAGGGACAGATGGAAGGTTTGTGTTGCTGCAGCCATGAACCTTTGGGTTTAAGAAGGCTAGAGAGTGGGTTAGTTAGTCAGTTATGGTAATCATTTTAAAATCAATAATGTAATACCCCATTCATTTACTTCTCTCGAATACAATTATACGTACCCACCTCATTCGCTGCAGATTTGATGACTTTAAATGCAAAATGAAACATTACGTGAGAGAGAAATGGAACCGGGGGGAAGAAATGTGTAACGTGCCACTCGGTGTAAAGTTTGAACCTGCTCTTCATGTGGCTGGCAGGCCTCGACAGCTGTTCCTGGTATGGCGGAATATCTGGTGGCGGAAACAGCTTCTTAGCAAATGTTTACGACGCCTTCTCGGTAAGGCGAGGAGCATTTGGGGACCGTTTGTTGCTGGAATGTTCGTTCCTTTCCTGAAACGATGAAGTTTCAGCTCTTTAGCTCCTTCTGGATGAAGGTCCGCGGTTTGACCCAGACGCCAAGCTAAGATACTGCAGTCAGTCAAAGCAGATTGGCATTTGTTTCCTCTCTTCGGTACTGAATGCATGATTGCACATCCATTGTGTCACTCACTTTTGCTCTAACACTATGTTTCTAGGGAGCAAATGCATATTTCCACAGAAATGCATATTTGGAATTTGATGTTTGCTACGGGCTACTTTATATGGGACAAATCGGGCGCTGTTTGAAGAATGGAACTTGCTTCCGGCCACCGACACGGTCATATATATATACACGAGAAGGCGAATAGGCATCAAAAGCTTAAAGTAAAAACCAAGTCTAACTCAAGCACACTGACCCAATCAAGGCAGCGAAGTTGCAGGAGGATAGATCCTAAACGGTAGAGAAGTTGAATAGCAGCGAGGCGGTACTAGAACGAAATGGAATGTATGAGGGTGTAAAAAAGGTAAAAAAGGTAAAGTTCTCCCCTGTGCATACTACATATGAGGGTGTAGTAATCATAAATAGTAAGTGAAAGAAAAATTATAGTGAAAGTTAGTTGTAGACGTTGATGGTAAATATTGAAAATCAGGGGCCTCCCTGATGGCGCAGTGGTAGCGCCGTCGCCTTGTAATCAAGGGGTCCCAGGTTCGATACCCCGTGGAGGCACATAGTGGTTCGGTTCCCACTTTAAACTATAGGTCCAGTCCCAATTAGCCTTACTGTACATATAGTGGACTTAAATCACCAACTCAATAAATATTGAAAATCAGAGTGAGAGCGAAAGGTAGAATTACTTGCTTGACAAAATTAGAGTATAGAGAGATATTATTAGCGAAATATAAGTAGTAGTATTACAAACAGAAACTGAAAATAATAAAAGGACGCTATACGAATCAGGGAAAGGCGGAATAACCTCAAAACAGAATGAGCCATGAATCGAACACAGCGATTCCAAGTGGTGTTAAATTACCGGGAAACGGAATTAAGTTATTATTGATAAGAGCTAATGGAAAACACAGAGATAGGTGGCATGGAAATTCACGCGAAAAGGATCAATAATTACACAAAACAGGTTGACAGTTGCTACAGATATTAAAGTGGTAGCTAACACTTATGAAGTAGCAATAACAGAAGTTACATTAGGATCTGGATTGAAGTGAAATAACCATGAAATAAGAAAGAAAGTCAACAATGATAACAATTTGAAAGTAGATAAGAGCAATAGCAAATAATAACTAATATTTCAATAAGAATTAGTGAGATGTGAAATAACCTTGGAATGTGGCTTAAAATGGTCCTACTCCATGTAAATAATAAAATGAATCAATATTTAAATTACTATTGTTTGTGTGAATGCATATAATTTGCACAATTCGCCAACAAACGTTACTAGCATATGTAACGTATGTGCTTAACAGACAAAGCATGTCACACTTTGCTACATTTTTGAAGCGTCACACACGTAACATATTTTTGTTAATGTTTTTCAGGCTATGTAATCATACTAATTTTCTTTACTTGTTTGCTGACACCAGAAAGAACGTAATGATTCTATAAAGTCAGTTCGTTATGAATATTTTCATCCGATCTCATGTCTAGACCCTTACATTTTATGTGTAAAATGCCACACGTAACCCTGGAATGCCCCCGAATTGATTCATTACTTTATTTTCTTTTTCTTTTTCGTCACTTTTGGCTAATCGCGAAGTTGCCAAAGTTGCCATTGAAATAAAAAAAAACCTTTGAATTTTTTACAGAAAAAAATGCAAGATGTTTCATTGACCTAGTTGGACGCTTTCCTGTCCACTCTGTCGACAGCGTTGCGATCTCAGTGATCCAGTACCGGGGCAGGATCATGCACCGTCGTTTCATTCCTTGCCACTAGATGTCAGCACGGGACGGTGCAGCGTTCGAATGAACCTGCAGCGATGTCCCCGTGCCAAGAATCCGCCTGTGGGATGTCTCACGTGCTGCTGCGAGTGGCTGTCACTTGAAGAGTGGGTTATCTTTAGCCAAGGGAGCAGGTGCTGCCTCATTCAGAACATGGTAGGTTCAAGAATCAAGCCAGTGTTTTCTCGCACGCTTTCATCCCGGAGTAGAAAGAGGGGGAGGTGATGTAACGTTCCCTTTTCTTCCTCCCAACGATCTCCTGTCCGATAACAATGGACAGTAACCATGCACTGCACATTTGGCAAGGTTTACTCCGAGATATAACCTGAAAGGTTGTTATTACAGATCTTCTGGGGGTAAGGGTTGATCCTTTCTCAAGCAGTGCACCTGGACTTTATGGAGACTAACGAGGCTGTGGCATTTGTGATTGTCTCTCCATCCATTTCATCTTATCATCATTCATCCTCATCTTGAAAATGAGCTAAAAGTGGCAGAAGCGCGAAGTAAAATGAATCATTCCGTTCATTCATTACAGATCTTCTAGTGCACAAATATCAACTTATTCCCAAATGTAAACCCGGTTCCTTACCATTCTGACCCGGTCCACAACTCCGTAGCTCCAATGATATAGATGCAACGTAAGGAAATTCTGCTCCAGGACTTCGCGAAAATACCATTCCTGAATACATATTAACATGCGGACAAATGGGAGGAGAGGGGGGGGGGTGGAACGGATTACTATTTATTCTCTCGGCACTAGAAGACAGTGATTTGATCACCACCACGCTCTGACTGCCCCCCCCCCCCTTCCAAAGGATTCCTTTCATGCATTCGTTTGATCGTTGCCGGGTGAGCTTCATAGACTACACGCCAGTGCACTGGGATCGAACCTTTTTTACACATAAAAGTCAGTCTTTTTATTCTTTTGGCTAGATCCTCCTGTCGTTTTACTGAGCCCCCACAAAAAATGACGTTTCGTGTAAAAATCCTGATATGTGTTATCCTGCTGCAGTTCAAATCTGACATCGAAATAAGTGGGAATTTTAGAGGAAACAGATAGTGTATGTATTCAGAACTACATGGCACACGCGCGCACCTCGCCCCTTCCCGGCGCTCCGCTTCTGCTCTCGATTCTATCTATTGTTATAATTAGTAACAATTTTTGCCATCTCTGTGCTCAGTTAATGGTTATGCATTTTTAGATGTTTCCAGTCGTAGATATTCACAATTTCCTTGCAGAAAGTTGTACCCGTCCATAATAACGAGCAGTTGGAAACCCTGCAAGCGAACTTTAATTGCGTGAAGAGCTGCAAGGTGCGCTGCCATCGCCTTCCAAGAGTATATAAGGTCGAGATCTTGGTCGCGAGTCCTTTTCTGACTCGCTATTCTTGTGCGCTTCACATGGGTTATGCTCCGTATTTCGTATTAGCCATCTAAAATTCGATACCGAAATCTTGCCAGTTTTGACACTGAAAGAACGGCGATGATATATTCCTGGCAAGATATCCTTAGCTTTTAAATATGTCTTGGTCTCCTCGAAACAATATTTCTACCATTGATATCTCGCTATAGTCGTATTCCTTGGTCACGTTCTGTTATCTGTTCAATTGCAATATTTCCACTCCGTGTTCGACTCTTTCGAACACCCATTGGCCTATTTAGTATTTGACACCGGCCTTGAATTTATGTTCTCATCACATAAACTTCGCCACGCTTTGATTGTCAGACCGATTGATTACACGGTGTTACTATTGTCATATACTGTCACCGTAATGCTTTACTTTTGGGACGCTACTTGAAGACGCTACGCAACCTATCCACTTAACACTGGCGAGAACTGCATTCGGAGCAGATCCGTTACGTTCTCCGCGAACTTTAAATTGGAATCCTGCTGAACTTCAACGCCTTCTTTTTCTTGTAGAGGACCCAAAAAGCTAGTTGCTGAGGTTGCTAAGAGATGTCGCTAGTTTCTGGGTCGCCGTGGGGAGGACGCCAGTCTGCCAGCAGTCAGATAAGGCGCTGCGAGTTAAGTTGGTTCCATCCACCCTTTCTTTGGCCACGTGGAACGGTGCCCGCTGAAATGATGCCAAGCTTTGATTAGCTGTCGCATCCTCGCGGGGGGCCAGGCGCAGGAGAAGAGGGGGACGCCTCAAGGAGAAAGCATTCTCAAGGCGCGGTAACGAGGAGGAGACCAACCTTTTTGTGACGAGACGAGAACGAGGTTCGGTTCCTCGAGTGTTTCCAGAGACGAGACGTACCGATACGAGATAAAATGTTTGGTCTTAATTCCACTTCATGCCCGGATGTAATAATCGGGACTGAATGTAGTAAAGTGGGATCGGAATCACAGTACTTGTGCCGTGCCTCCACCGTGAATCGATCCCGTCACCCCTTGGTTCCAAAACGACCACCTCTTTCCTATTGGGGCTGTTTAAGACGAGATCGTGTACGAGAAAGCACATGTATAAACTGTATATGGTATATCGAGACGAACTCGATACTCCCGGGTTCGAATCCTAGGATGGGTGTTCTCTGGGAGTTTCCCTTCATCAATTTCATGATCTCGCCACTCATCCTCATCGTCGCGGTTAGCCAAAAGTGACAGAAAAGCTAAATAACATAAATCAGAAATCGAGACCGAGAGAATGTGCCGAATATAGTGAAACAAAGTTGAAGTCCAAGTTGCATTGGCCCTGGACATGCAATTTAAAGTGATCTGAAATAACTTGCGGATACGAAGGATCGAACCCGCGATCCATTAATTACAGGAGACAGCGTTACCACTGCATCTTCGGGAAGATGCGAAGATCCGGGAGGACTTGAATGCAAAAAAAGTAGTTGTGTCATTCATTCAAAAACCATATAAATTATTCTGAACATTTTCTTGTACTCTAACAGAAACTCAACATCTTTTTTTACATGGTAATGTGCAAGTGTATTCACCCTACACCTAAGTGAGATAAAACTCGAACTGCATGTAACTGCAATTTTCCTTCGTGGTACATTCCGCTATATGGCCTAAAAAGTGGTAAAATTCGCGAGAAACGCAAGAAACCGCGGAAGAGACCAAATTATCTTAATTTCGCGGTTTACTATGCATCAAATATGCACTTATAATCACTTTCTGGCAACAATGTGCTAATGCGAGAATTAAAGGTTCCTAATTACCACACACTTGCTTCGAGATGCTCTGTTGGATCATTAGTGTAAGCCGTTTCACTGCTAGTCCTACTCAGTGGCTGGGAATGGCTCTGGATCTCAAACGAAGATACGGATCACTCTTGCAGCATCCGGTCGGATTGGAACTTCGACCTTTCCTCCGTCTGTCTGACGCAGGAACGAGGAAACGCTTTGGGATATTTCTTTCATTGACCGACCAAATGTCGAAGGTTGGACTTCTCCATCAAGCTCTCAGCCCCCCCCCCCCCCCCACCACGTCGGGGTCGTAGAGGACGGGAGTCGTGATAGTGAAAATACCCCTGTCATTTATGAGGACTCTGCGTCCATTGTCTGCAGACTTAAGTCTCTTTTCATCGTTTAATTCTCTTCTTCTCTTACATGTCTTTCCTTCTACTTTGTCTCTTCTAATGCTTTTTTTCCTCTTTGTCACTTCTAACTGTTATTTATACAAGCCGCTCCCCCACACACATATATAACAATGATCGAATGTACCTTATGTGTGATAGACTTACGTAGATACGAAACTATTAATAATATCTAAGCAACAGCGAAAAAAAACCACATGAAGATTCATGCAAATGCTCTAGATGGCATTTTAAGCCCATGTAATTTTTAATATTTTGGAATATCATAGTTGTTTTCAAAAGAAGAGGAAAATTCGAAAAAAGTTGCCCTAGTATCGGATGAAGTTACAGCCAAACCTTAACGGTGAAAACTAGGAAAACTATGAAAAAAAAACTCACAGAAAGATGAGTCGCTGGATTTGAACCTGCGACCTTCCAAGTCCATCACGTCAGCCAGTAACAAAATCTTGGTACCAGTTCCCGCCGCTGAGTTGTATGTCGTTGTTTTCAAACACACGGTGGCACTCCCAAGATCCTTCGAATGAACTAGTAATGAGCTTTTGAAGCAACTTATTCATCGCTCGTCGTGTAATATATAGTGTATGTCCGATCCGTGTCGTTAAATTTTTCCCTACTTTTATTGTGAGCGTGGTAACCAAGTGTTCAAATCTCCCTCTCAAAGCAAACTGCGAACTCTTAATAGGCTGAGAACGAATCAAGTATTTTGCACAACGTTCTTGTCATAGGGTGGAAGCACCCACGTGATAACTGAGAAAGTCCGCCAGCAGATGGCGACAGTGTTTCGACACGAACGTTGTAACGAACCCGTGTTTAACTGTTGGAACTGTGTTAATGTGATCATTGTCTTTATTTGATTTTCTCCAGACCCTATTTATCCCATCTGACCCGTATATATTGTAACGAACCCGTCTCGTCACAATTTGTACGAGTCGCACCTCTATTTTTGTGACCTTTCTGATATAAATATGTAATTAGAAATGTATCAATTTAAAAACAGGTTACACCTCTAATTTGGTAAACTTACTTAATATTTAATGTAAGAATATACTTTTAGTAGTTTATATTTCTTCCACTTGCTTACGCTAGCGTCGCCGACCCAATATAAAGGCGAGAGCGGGGCTAGCATCTCAGTTTGACTCCGTCTGCGGACGAGAGAAGTAGGGCTCTGCCTACGGGCAAGAGGTAAACTCCTCCTAACAGGAGAGAGAAAAAGATATCCCACTCCACCTTCTGGTGAGAGAAATTTACTCCACTTTAGTGTGAGAGGACCCACTCCGCTTTAGGGCGAGAGATATTTAGGTACATTTTTTCTTTCATAAAACCCCGTCATCTCGACGTTGGAGACGGTAACAGCGAAACCCCGTCTCTTCGATGCTGGGAAATTCGCTTCTTAGAATCTGTTCCTTAGTTTTTGGCCTGTTACTCCTACATGTAAACAAAAAGCCGTTTCCAAGGTTACACTAATCTTTCTCTTTTAGATGCTTTGTTTATAAACCCTTTGTGATTGTTTTTCCTACAAAAGTACTAGGTATCATATACGAAGTTGTATGGGTTTACCTGTTCCCTTTTCTTTAATGGTTAATAATTTTATAGGTCAACTACAAAAGGCCGTAACTATATAGAGAGGTCCAAATATGAATATATATATCTATATTTGTGAAACTATAAGTTGGATGTATAAAACTACTGTAAAAAAAGGTCTAAGTTCCTTTCTTGCTTAAGTTTGTGATGAAATAAACCTTTATATGTTTTAGTTAATTTTGAGTTGTCAATGAACTTAACTGGTCAACTACGTCATAGCCCTGTAAGTGCAACATACACCCGAACCCTGAGTGTAAATAGAGTCTCATGCCACCGCTGGAGAAAAAGGTTAGCATTATGGGTAGACTTGTAACACTTAGCTAACTAAGCTATTGGTTCCACTCCTTTCCTCTCCCTCGAGAGACATGGAATGTTACAACGTAAATTTCCATTTTGCAGTTTTAAGCCAGGAGGAAAATTTGATGAAAATGCTAGAATTTCAGGGAAACTTGAAGTCATCAGACTCGGTGTAAATACATATTATATTAGTGTCCATTGTCATATCCATGATTATTGCTGCTACTTCTTGTTTACACTTCTTAGAGTATAACTCTATATGTTTATCTTTTATTTATTTTATATTTCTTTTCGAAATCTGTTAATAGTGACCACAAGGATGAATGATGAACTTATGTAATGGGTGATGGAACAAACCTGGACATCTGGCCCGGATGCGAATTGGCTGGCTATAAGTATATAGGTGATCAATTTGTTCAACATTTCTCATATATTCAAACACAGAGTAATTCTAGAGGCCACTTTACAAGCATTTTTATTTATATTTTATTTCATTGTACATTATTTATGAAACATTTAATGGAAAAAATATATAACCCAAGAAATTTACAAGTAGTACTTTTTCTTCTTGCATAGCAAAATGTCTTATTCTGCCAGCACTATTTAAAAATAAGTTTGAAGGTAGCAGACTGACGCTATTGCAACCTATGAATCTGGATTTTCTGAATCAAAGTTTGTGGAATAGTACTTGATAAGGTATTTTTTTACAGACAAATTTTAGAGTTTAGAAATACACGTATTGCATATTCTCAATCTAAAGATGTTCTCGTTTAAAAACATGTACAGCACATTGTTCTTCAATGATATATAATTTTGCCCATCAAGATCGACATTTTTCTGGGTGGTTTCCTAAGATGATGGGAAAATTTTTAAAATGGGAAATTTTTATCGTTGAACAGGGAAATTGTGCCCTTGGATTGTTGCAACACTGGCTGGCATGCACACTCAGCATTGGCAGTGTCTTCTAAGCTACTGCTCAATACATAGACTTCCATACTGAGATATTTTGAAACATTTGGAAGCAATTATATGCAAATCATATTTAATAACAAGCTTGGAAAGTCTTGAAGAAAATAACCTATATATATATCTCTCTCTCTCCACACTCCATCTCTAAGTAGTTGTTTTCTATTCTCAAACTCCTTTCTTCCTCTCTGTATCTCTCTCTCCCTCTCACACACACACACTTTGGCATGCATTCTTCTCCTCTCCCCCTTGTCACGAAGGGAGCACGTGCTGCCCCCTCCACCTTTAGAAAATGTCAGCCACTTGCGACAAGCCGTAAATGTCAACCGAGAAGCAGAACAATGCCACACGGGAAGAAGGTGGCGGTCGGGACAGGTTATTGTTGTTCCAGCCGAGGAACACAATCTTCCAGAGTCGCCTGGAACAATTTTCTTTCTTGCCGGTCTGCGCGCTGGAAATGACATACGGAGGACGCGCCCTGCTCTTTTCATACTGCTAAACTCTTCAACTCATTCCGCAGCCATAAACTCCCCCTTTTTACCTACCGACTATTTTAATGAGCACGAGTCTTGGCTTCACACTGGACTCCTTTTCATATCACTACAAACCCGATATATGAGACAAGGGAGGTTTGCAGAAATGTAAGACGATTGAAAACTTTGAATCACCTTTACCATGATTTCTTTTATTTATATTTCAAGATAACTTCCAACCATTCATTGAGTAATATTTCCAATTTCTCATCAGAAAAGTTTATTGGATCTTTTTCTAATGGGGGCCGTGCTTCTGTAGTGTTCCAAGATTTTTCGCCTCTTTCTAACATTTTACTATCCATACTGTGATATTTTGAAACATTTGGAAGCAATTATATGCAAATAATACTTAATAAGAAGCTTGAAGAATACATGAACCGCTAAGAACACTACATATATTCCCATTTCATTCGTTACTTATTTTTATACATTAACTAAATGTATTCAAAATCTTAACCTTTACATTTTATCTTCATTAATCGCTAATCATCTTCTAATTAGTTAATTATCTTCCCATGCCGGATGCCGGATCTGTTATCTCTTTCTGCAAACACTTCTTTCCTCCTATTTCATCTAAATAAACATTCTCGTACAGGAAGTTCTATATTTTGACGAAAACTCTTTTTTTCAAATATTAGATTTTTTTATTTATTTAGCGTCGTTTTTCTAAACCTTTCGGCTAATCGCGATGAATGAGGATGAGTGATATGAAGAAGTTGAAGGGATACTCACAAAGAAAAGGCCAGATCGGGATTCGAGCCCCGGACACTCTGACTTCGTAGCGTGTTATGCTAATAACTCCGTCACCGAGGTCAGCTTCAATATTATAATTTAAGAATCGAAAAACATCCTTTTCGATGTTTTCTTTTCATTCACTACATTGTGAATTACTACAGGTTCTGAATATGTTCGTAATGAAAAATCACGTGTTCACTTTTTTTGTCCTTTTTTTCTGAATTATATTTGTATTTTCTAATTTAAGTAATTCAATGGTAATATTTTCCTTTATACGTTGATAATTTGAATATCTGATGGAACGTAATGGTTAGCGCTGTTGAATTTTTGGTTCAAGCGGTCCCGGGTTCAGTTCCCGGTGGGAGCTCTAATAAGAGTTCATTGTTGATTCAGCATCGTGAGGACAATTGGGGAGATACTCGTAGAAGCAATGGTAGCAGAGTCCGGTCTTGAAAACCAGAAAACAGCGTCAATGGGACTCTATGCGCTCACCACGCGTCAAGCAAGGGAAAAAGCATTTGACATCCTATGGTCCCCAATGGGTTGTTTGCGTCAAGGGATTTTGGAGTTTTCTAAAAATATTTGTGTTTCATTATGCAGTATAACTGCCAGCGTAGCCTATACTGTTGATTGAAATTACTGTAGTTATGACCAATTTAATTTGCTACTGAATTGGGGTTAATAGTGACAAATTGGATTTGCGGTATGAATACATGTTTTATTCTTCTCGTCATGATATTTGAATTTCTGCAGGAATGGGTCAAAACTTTTCACTACATAAAAATGCGATCCTTCTTTTTAATCCTGCTAAGGATATTCTTTTGCGTTTTATGTCGATAATTTAAATTTCTGCAGGAATTTTCTTTCCAGTATGGTTCTTGTAATTTACAGCCTGAGTGGTTAACAGCGTTCTACGACGCTAGGAATCGCGGGTTCGAATCCCCACCTTGGCATTGGTGTTCTTTGGGTGTCCCTTCATCAATTTAATCATATCACTCATCCTCATCTTCGCGATTAGTCAGAGGTGGCAGAAAAGTGAAGTAAAATGAACCAAATCAATTCCAATTTAAAGGAAATGCTTGCTTGAATTACTGTAGGATCATATTTCTTCTTTTCATGTTGCTGTAAGTCTGAAGCGCCCAGACACCATGACCAATCACTGGTGTCAGGAAGGCTTCCCTCCCTTGTGCATGATCAGCGCGACCGCGATAGGAGATTGTCCCGGCGATCATGTAACAGAGCCATTCCACTTCGTTTGCCTTATCTTGATCTGGCACCCGGAGATGCTTTCTCAGCACTTCTTTCTCCTCCTCCCCGCGGACCAGAAATTCACGAAGCGCAAGAAGACCGCGTGTGCATCGCGACTCTTCGGCAAGCAGGAGGAAGATGGGCTCGTGTTACTTCCTCCGGTTAGAGCAGGGGAATTGAGGTGATTGATGTTGCTTAATGGTTATAGAGGTGTAGAAGGAAAAGTATCCGTCCGTTTGTCAAGTGTCGAGGGGCGCAACGGTGAAACTTTGTGGCTGGGCTGTTTCTCCCTTTGGTTCATTTGACCGTGCTCATGCATGTTAATGTATAGGGTGTTCGGGAATAATCACTTAAATAAAATAATGAAATTTTACACTAGGCAGTTAATTATGTTAATTCTCTTAATGGGAAACATTACTGATATGATATACATGTTAGATCATCACTGTTAAGAATCTTTACACGTGCCCAATATACAGGGTGTCTCAAAAGTAATAATAGAAACGATAATAGAAACAAAAAGTAAACGTGGGTCTGCAAACGAGCCGTTTTCGTGATAATCGCGAATGTGTGATTACAAGCCGCCACTGACTTCATTGTTTGTAAACGTCGTCCTAGTTGGTAAAATGCTAATAATGTGTGCGAATGTTCTGTTTGATTGCAACGCCACCTCTCGGAAATATCCTGTTTGATTACAACTCCACCTCTCGGAAATGTTCTGTTTTGTAAACAAAGAGCAAACCTCGGAACACGCAAGGAGTAAAGACCTTGGTGTTTACAAAATGCAATCAGTGACGGCTTCTAACCACACAGTCAGTGGCGGCTTGTAATCACACATTCGCGATTATCACGAAAACGGGTCGTTTGCAGACCCATGTTTACAGATACCTTTTTGCTTCTATTATCGTGTGCTTCGCCTGTGTCAGTTTGCGCTATTACTTATGAGACACCCTGTATAATAAAATTATACTTATACTTTTTCTTTAATTGATTCAAATATGACTTAAATGAAAGCAACATAAATTCGCAGTGTGTCACTTGAGCATTTTTCCCGGACATCCTATATATATCAGGGCGCTGCAAGGTGCAGGGAGGTCGATTACCACGTGGGCCTTCCATTTCGATGAGGATGATTGATGACAAGATGAATGAAGGAACATTCAAAAAGAGCACTCATGCCGAGGCCAGAATTCGAACCCGGGACTCCTGACGTCGCATCCCGCTGCGCTAACCGCTCCGGATTATTCTTTCATGTAAACATCCTCATCGTCACACGATTAACCTAAAAAGGTACACCCTTTCAGGGAATATCTGGAGGAAGCGGACGAAACAAGTATCTGCGCAAGTAGTGGCTCTAACCAGTAAACGCGTAAGAGGGGAAGTGAGTGCATGAAGGGGAAAACGAGGCTGCAGCTACCTTTTGCAGCAGCGCGGCATTGCTCCACACATTCCCGAGACCGAGTTTAGTGAACAAGTGATGATAAATAACGTAAATGCCGAATGCAAAATCCACTAGCAGGAAAGGTGTCTAGTTCTAATTCGCGGAGAATTGTCAGCTTATTTTCGACGAGACAGACCGGTATACTACGAGTACCCACGATGGCTCAGACCTTAATATACCAACCCAGCATTCACAAAGGTATCACAGCGTTGAGTCGTTGTCCAAATTCTACTTTCACGTTTCAAACAATTCCGTGGGCCGTATGACCGCTGTGTATGTGGTTTTTCGTCATTGTCACTTTGCTTTGAATATGAACTGCTGTTCGTTAGCATTCGTGCACAGACTTGTCAGGTTCGACTCCCTGCGTATATCGCTTCGTATCCGTTTTTCCATTTCGGATTTCGATTCTCACAAAATTCCAAATGTCCGTACCACCACTCCTAGCTGTAGACGCTTCCCGCCTGGGTCTTATGCAACTTGCAGAACGCTAAAGATGTGCAGGTTGCTTAAGAATCAGGATGAAAATTCGTGTTAGAGCTTTCCAGAGAGCAGTTACGGAAAGAAAGCATGGTTTATAAATAGATGCCGTACCAAAGTAGTTTTTGTTACTGAAACCAATTATTTTTCTTTACTTTTCTGTCCATTCCTGTCCGTACAAAATTCTATTCCCCTCCCCCACTCCCGTGAGCGCTCAATTTTTAGTTCGTGTAGGTTTTTGGTCCAAATGAATTACTTTAATTCCATTACCATTGTTCATGATCCACATCTTTGTTGGATTATTAGATACCTGTACAAAATATATTAATTTGAAACCCATCAGACATTGAATTCAAGTGTCATTAAACAACACATTTTAAGAATTAATCCCATTCGTAATTTGTACACACATTGCTAGTGGTTGTTGGAGTTAAAGTCGCGATGGTCCTGGCGGTAGGGCGTCTGACCTTCAAGCGGGAAAACCGGGTTCGATTCCCGGGGTGGGTGATGTTCAACTTTTTCCCTTCATAAAGTGGGTCTGGAATTCACCCAGCCTCTAATAAATGGGTACCCTCGGGCAATCCTGAGCGTGGTGCTGATCACATCACCTCCCCAAAAAATGCCTAGATCCCGCAGTACATAACCAGAGGTTCCAAGTTCTAACTTTGGCCGAGGAATGGATGTACCTTTCTGTTCATCTCATCATCCAATTCATCTCTTCATCATTCTTCATCAACGACGCAATGAACCCAAGAAAGCGACGTAAAATAACCGACGTAGAAATAGGGTGCAACAGGGTTGAGTTCATTCCGAAAAGGCCACCGCATCCTAAGTTACCCGAAAGCAAAAGTAAAAGGTAATGGCATTCCGTTGTGCATTGCACCTTGCCATGAAGGTGGTGTGATCAGTACCACGCTGCGGCCGCCGCATTTACCTCCCAAGGTTGCTCCAGGTACCCGTTAATTGGAAGCTGGGTAAATCCTAGAGCTGCTTTATGCAAGAGAATTTCCACGTAAGGTCATCCAACCCGAGAATCGAACCCGAATCTCGCGTGTGACAATGCGACGTCGTACCGACTGCACCGGCATTCCCTCCAAAGAAATGGACAGCAGTCCTACAATAGAACGTCCAATCACGGAGTCAATTGAAAACAGCTCCTTACACCGTGTCGCGCCCAACGCGAAGAAGTGCAGGAATTCGAAACCAGAACGTTGTGTTTGTCTCCCCCCCCCCCTTCCCTCCTTCTGCCTTGTATCCAAGATTGAGCGCATAAACCTCATTTTAACGACCAATAAAGCCTCTTCCGAGAGTGAGGTCGGCAGCTTAGGAAACAGCCGTGGAGATGGCACTACGGTCGGGTCACTGTCGCATCAAATGGCGACCGGAAACGCGCGTAATGGAGGACCATTATGGAGGATTGGGAGGGCGTTGCTTGTTCCGTGGTGGATTGCGATGGGAACAAAAGGGAATGATGTATGATACTCTCTGACATTCTGGGTCCCATGCCCCTCTGCTACCAAACCCGTCTTGTGGAGTTTATTATCACCAGTAACGTGTTATGACTTTTGCTAACTTCATTATTATGGCTCTGGAGGGATATTTCAGTAACTGAAACGGGTGAAGCGTTACTGTACGAAGTAACTGGCTCTTACTGGTTGAATTCTCTGTCGAAATTGATTAATTTTGAACAGAGCGCCAGTCTCTGCTTGTATTCAATCGGTTCGATTCTGGTTGACGCACTTTTCCACTTCAAACTGCGTATCCAGTCCCAGTTACTCTATTTCTACTTATCACTGGTATTATAGAAATTTGACTTACTTTACAACTACAATTATTATTTATTGTATTATTTATTACACACCCCATCTACTGTAGATTAATTACATGTAATATAAGTAAAACACAAATTATGGCATGCAATTAACAAAAACAGAAGTCCGACACTTTCAATTTCTATATTTTCATAAAGTCTCCCTTTTACCTCCAATTGGACCTAGATTTCCCTGCACCAAGGGAAATTTCCATTCATGTAGCAACACTGCCTCTGCCAAGCACGACACAGAAAGCAGGAAACTGGTTCTGATCGTTTGCATATATTAAAGCTAAATGCATAAAAATATATTTTAAAAGTTAATGTTCCGGCGGTAAACGCAATAACATGGAGAATGCGCCACTGCTACGTATATAATACAAACTTTGGTAGAATGAGGTTGTTTTCGTAACATCTCTGGCCGTTATGCATTTGCAACTTGGAAGCGAGTCATAAGTCCCGAAGCCACCAATAAACAAGCGAGCCGATGACGTCATCTCAACCCAACACCTATCGCTAATCCTGTTGCCCACGCTCTACACTGTTGGTAGGCTCGCTAGCTAGACTCGCGCTTGTCCGCTGAGGATGTTTCGAGAACAATATGACTAGAGAGAGAGATGTAAATTGACTACGAAATCATGACGTCACTGACACAAAGTCAAGAAAATCCAGGGGTGTGCCTGCAAATGTCTTTTTCTCAGCTAACGTGCGTTACTTTTTAATTGGTGATTGTTACACTCTTCCACTTCCTAAAAATCATCACATTGTAAACATTGATACCTTCTTCTCTCACCAGTCACAGTGATATGAATTTAAGTGGTGGGAAATTCTCTACACTATCATTGTTGGCGTGTAAGACAACAATTGAATATTGAACAACAATCACGTCAATGAATTACCTATTGCTGTTTGTTGTCATGGTGTACGCGCACTTACACGTGGTGAAAAATCAGTACTTATTTTTTTCAAGAAGGTATAGTATTTTGTATTTCCTTGTAGTATAGCACAAACAATGAAGTAATATCAGTGTTGCTCATTGTTGTAACTCTCCTCTGGATTAATATTTTTCTGAAATAAAAAAATACAACGTCGGATACACAAAGAATTGGAATCTATAGAAGGGATTACTAAAAAGAGAAACCACAACTCATGACTTCAGCCACGAACCAGGAACCGTAATTTCACATAGAGTTGTACTAATTCATTCTATTTATTTGCATTTCTGAGTGTAGGGTCCTTCATGTATATGTATTATATATGTTATGTGTGTCGAGGGTGTAGATAAATCTTTGTAATGTAAGAAGATATGTGGTTCTATATTTGTATTTCTTTCTCTTCCAGGTAAGTAAACCAGAATCACCAAAGAGATGTTTTCCATTGGTGAGTGTTGTGAGATATTACTTATTGTGTATTATTTTGAACATAGAGATCAGAATTTATATTAACGGCTCTCTAACCAGATGCAGCTTCAAGTTGAGAAATACTCTTGGGATATGGAAGAACATTCTTTCAGCGCGTTCAAGAAAGGGGAGGGGTAGTGAGTGGTTTGGGGGCGGGAGCTATTACTTCAAGCCGAAGGGTTGGCAGTTTTGATGTGTTGTAACTTGTTCCGATACTTTCATCAGAGCCTGTACATATCCCAAAATCGGTGTAGAGATTGTGTATTTTCATGAACTGTTATCAGAACTTGTGCATGTCGCAAAAAAATGCTACGATAACTTGTGCATATTCAGAATTTAGATATTCCCCGAAACTGTTACGAGATCCTCTGCAAGTCCTAGAAATGCTATTAGAGCTTGTACGTGTTTCAAAACTTTTATGAGAACTTACGTATTCCCGGAACTTGAATATGTCTCGAAACGATTGTCAGAACTTCTGCATGTTCTAGAAATGTTTTCAGAGCTTGTGCATTTTCAAAAACTGTTATCGATACTTCTATCTGTCCAAAAAACTGTTATGAGAACTTTTATGCCCAGAAACTTTTATTAGAACATGGATATGTTCCGATATTGTTATCAGAACCTCTACATGTCCTAGAAATGTTATCACTGCTTGTGCATGTTTCAAAACTGTTATCGGGTAGCTTGTGCATATTCCGAAACTATTGTGGAAACTTCTGCTTGTTCCAAAAATTCCTATCAGAATCTGGATATACCCCTAAACTGACATCGAAACTTTTACATATTCTAGAACAGTCATCAAATCAGATATGTAAACTCTCTCGTATGATTCTCCACCGCTCAGCATCCCACAGGAGCACCTAACACCAGCCCTTCTTTCGCCCGACTCCCAGACTCCTTGCCCGGAGCCAGGTGGCGGGAGATATAGGTATCCATGGCAACCGGTGACGGATTTCCGTGTTTTGGCGTAGGAACTGCTGGTCCGTCACCAGGGAGAGGCCGTGTCGCCAGTATGGTGGCGCCACTCATAGGGAAAAACTTGAAACAGTCCATTCATACGTTACGGTAGCCTCCCCCTTCCCTCCCTGCAATCATGGTACGAACTTCATCTTTCTCTCTCTCTCGCTCGCTCGCTACTTCTCTATTTTTTTTCTCGCATTGGGCAAAGAATGCGAGGTGAACTCATGAATCAGAAGTGAAAAATGCCCACTGGTTGAGAACATGAATTTCTCTTCTGTCACAAGTTAGCAAACAATTCAAAAATCGCCATCACGAAAAGTGATAAATTATCTCGTTGTGTAAAAGTAACCAATTTCAAGAGAGTACTCAAATAAAATAGAACTTAACTACAGAATCCTTATGTGACTATCATCTGTCTGTCTGTGTCAACCTTCGATGTGTCACAAAAAAGCAATAAAGTCAGACACACTGAAAAAAAAGAAATGTGAGTGTTAGATGGAAAATACTGTAGGGCTACGATATCTGTGTCCTCGGAAAATGTGCGAACTACATGTTTCCATATGATTTAACAGGCAACACTAGCGCCAATGCTTCCAAGCCAAGAGTTAATAAAATGATGCGTGTCTACACAATTGGACACTAGAAAACTCATAAAGACTTTAACAGTTGGAAATTAACGTTAAACTTGAAAATCCAGAAATAGACGCTAAAAAAAAGTTACATGATTGTTAAAAAAAAGTGCTAAAAAATCAGAGAAATGTACACTGAAAATCCATTTTGACTTTTTTTCCGCTTGTTTAGGTTCATTACGAAGATGAATGGAGATTAGATGAAATTTATTATTAGACAAATACTGTCAAAGCTAGAGAATTTTTAAAACCAGAAGTTCGATCTGTGATGGAATAGAACTGGAGCAGAGAGAAAGATACAAGTACCTGGGAAGAATCATAAACTGGACAGGAAGAATAGAAGAGGAAGTGATGAACAGAGTAAGGAAATCTAATAATGCATACTACCAACTAAGCCAGACCATTTTTGGAAAAAGGGAAATAAACACCAAAACTAGCTAGAAGTGTATAAGTCAGTAGTGGAACCAAATCTACTATACGGAAGTGAGAGCTGGCCAGTAAGAGGAAAATAAGTAAGACAAATAACGACAGTTGAGATGAAATTCTTCCGTAGAATAGTTGGTAAAACGAGAAGAGATAGAGTACGTAATGAAAGAATCAGAGAAGAATTAAATCAGAAGCCAATAGAAGAAAAACTGACACAAAGACAATTAAAATGGTTCGGACATGTGGTAAGAATGGACGAAGATAGAAGAGCAAAACAATTTATGGAAGCTAGAACAGAGGGAAGGAGAACGAGATGTAGACCCCGGAAGACATTCGAAAAAGGAATAGAAGAAATAGGGCGAAAGAAAGGAAAGGGAATAAGAGAAATGAAGAGGATGGCAAAAGAACTGGAGAGATGGAAGGAGTGGATAGAGGCAACCCGACGCTATGAGGCAAAAGGGGAAAGAAGAAGTTTGATCTAGGTAGAAAGTTAAGCGAAACACAGACTAGACAAGGACTGGAAACAGGGTCTCAGATATATCATACAATGGAAAACGCCTAAGTGGCAGTTTCCACCTGTCATTCTCATTCACATCTTTTCACGCCAATTTGAGTTTATTCTCTACCTTTTTCATTCAGGACAAACACAAACATCTCGCATTGTAATCAAGAGGTCCCGCCCGAATTCGATACCCAGTGGAGGCACATAGAATTTCGGATTCCACTTTAAACAAAGGCCCAGTACCGATTAGCCTATCCGTGCATAAAGTGGACTTAAATCACCAACTCAAAGCAGCCGAGACCATGCAACAGATTTCTACAGTGTCTGCACAAATGTCATCCTGATGTTCATAAATATCCATCAACTGTTCTTGAGAATCATCATCATTACACTGTACTAATTCCTCAGCCAGTTTTTCAAGACGAATACTTTCCTCGTCAACCTCCCATCACACACTGCGATGCAATCTTGCCGGAAAGTGTAATTTCCCGTGTCAGATGGAATATATCAATATGATGAGGAATAGGAATCTCACGATTACCAAGGACTGCAAGAAAAATGGAGTTTTCGAACCATCAAGTCCAATCAAACCGCAGTGTCCCGTTGTCCTAACCGGAAATCGAACACAGTGCTCATGATGTTGTAGCGCGGAGTTCGAATTCTAAAGATATCGACTCGAAAAATATTGACCGAGCTTTTTCTGTGTATAATTGTCTCTGTGAAGATACCATACAACTCGTGTTTTTTGCCAAATCACACGGTTTTGGGTATTAATGACGTCATTGTTGTTTCAAAGTCAACTGATTCCGGTGAGGCTAATTGAAAGTGTTTTTTTTTTTAATCCGTTTAATTGAGAAAACTGCCAGCAAATATTTACCGTAAATGAAGTGCTAAGTTGCTGCCATAAACGGAACGCGCGTGCGTGCTGCAAATCCAGATGTCCTGGGTTCGAACCATGGTTCAGGCATGGATGTACCATTCCGTTCGTCTCATCTGTTCCCCACTCATCCTCAGAGCCCCCACATAAGAACGGATTGGCCCACAGTGCCGAAGTGTGGCTAACAAGATGGCTTTAAAAAATGGTTAGCGCTCTCGTCTTCCGTTCGAGCGGCCCTAGGTTCGATCCACGTGGAGACCCCAAAATTTTAATGTTGACCCAGCATGGTAAGGGCAATGAAGAAGCTACCTGGAAAGAAGCACGAGTCTCCGGTCCATAAGGCAAGAAAACAGCGACAATGGGAAACGAAGCACTGACTAAAAAGCGCTTCGCAGCCTTGATCCTCAAGGCTCGGAGCTTACCGGATGAACTAAGAAAAAGACACCCACTTGCGGTTTTCAGGAAATTAACGTTTTGAAAATGAAACCCGCCTCTTCTCCACAGACGTTAAAATTATCAACTTTTTGCAAATTGGCAAGATGAAACCCCTACTGAATACACAAACAATTATATTTAATTAATTCTATTTTTCGTTAATAATAATACAAAGAGATGAGTTGGAATGGATTTTTCAGAGCGAACCTAACCCACAAAACGATGCCCTTCCCCCCTCGGGAGGTGGTTAAGGGAGGAAAGGGGGGTCGGGCATAAACACAGTAATTTAATAATTTAATCTCGTTAATATCGCTTTAAAATTTCATAACGCAACCCCTCCCCCGTTCCCGTGACTCCCCCCGCAGACGAATACATCCGCACCTGCATCCAACTGAAATATGGAACAGGCTTTTATGCAAAACGACCCCTCCCCTTTCCTTTCCACCCTCATTTTTCCATCTCCCACACAAATCCACCGCAGTGCACATTTTAATACAACAATGTCAGCCTTTTATATTGTTGAACAACAACAATTGTTTTAATGAGCGTCCCACACGACCAGTTTATGGTGGAGCGTTACACAGTTGTTCCATTTCGTGCCGCTAGGGGCGCGACATATTACTCGGTGTAATAGATTCGGCTTGTTCTGGCCGTCGCTACATCAGGCGTGTACATCTAAATTGCTCATTACGCCAGGACCGACGAGGGACCCAGCACACCCCCTCCCTCCGATACTGGAGGTGCCGTAAGGGAAAGAGAGGGGGGGATGTTCTCTGGGAAAGTGAGGGGTGGTCTCGAAGCGGGAAGGGCGTCCGAATGTTGAGTTACAACGTGGCTGTGCCGAAATGTCCCGTAGATTTAAAACATCTGCTTGCAGAGCTCCTAGTGGTGAAATTTGTAAACACAAAAATTGAACTATGAAGCTTCTTTTGTACTAGCTGTAGTTTAAACTTACTACCACTAGCTAACTAATACGCAGCAAAAAGTAGAGCTAAATTGAAGATAAAGAAGTATATATGGCGGCCATATTGCAATTTGAACGGATTACTTGATAACGTCCATTGACGTCATATCCGGCATAGAATGCGAAGCCCAATATGCAGATGATACTGTGTACATGCCACACATTGACATTTGAATTATTCTTTTTAAGTCAATGCGCAGAAGGCTCATTTGGGACTGGACCTACGGTTTAAGGTGGGATCCGAACAGTGTGCGAATTGGAAACTGACCAACCTTACCGAGTCGAGACAGCAGCAGATTGCTCAAAATTTGCATGTATTGAAGTGTTCCCAAAAAGATTAGATGATCGATAAATTTGAACTGTGGAATAGAAGTTTAGGCAAATTTTCGATGTTATTAGTTCTATTGCTTTATTTGTGCATTCATTTGGGTGTTCTTAGACTGTAAATATAGTGTTTGTAACTTTCGTGCAAATGTTTCATGATTTAATGACCAATATTCTAAGGTATGTATACTTAGAATCGCAAGGTAATAGTTTAGTGTACTGACTGGTAACATATATGCACATATGCTTACCCAAAAAACCTACCTCACAAGACGAAATTACAAATACGCCCACTGAGTGGGCACCCCCCCCAAAGCAAAAAGCTTAATTCGCACAGTGGATCCGAACCACTATGTGCTTCCACGGGGTATCGAACCCGGGATCCCTATATTACAAGGCGACGTTACCACTACGCCATCGGGGAGGCCCGGTGTAACAGAACTCGAAACGCTTCAAATCCAGATTGGTGAGTCAGCTGAGTGGGTTTTACGTATAATTTTGGTTTCTTTGAAATGATCGATTGATTTAGTTTATTTTACTTCGCTTTTCTGCCACTTTGAGCTAATCGCGAAGATGAGGATGAGTGGCAATCAGATTATATGGATGAAGGACAATCACAAACACACAAGACCGTTCAGACACCAGAGTTACGTCAGTCAACAAAATTCAGTCCAGGGTGTAATACGTGCAAGAGATATTGATATTTGGGTGTCTTCACAAAGGTCTTCCTTTACACCTCCCATGATAGATTTTTTTACTTCACTTCGCTTTTCTGCCACTTTAAACTGATCGTGAAAATGTGACTGACTGGTAATATGATGAAATTTATAAAGGAACACTCAAAAACAAAGAACGCCTATGCCCAGGCTGCGATTCGAACCCGGGACCCCTTACGCTGCAGAGCACCCATGACAGAGTTAAGGAGGTAAATGAATAATTCATACTTCTTAAGGCGGGCATACATTAACGTAAAAACGCCGAGGTCATTAAATTTTGCACGCAACGTAGAAATCCGACAGTATTTGGGGACCTGCGGATGGTACGCACCGTAATTTTCGTACGCACCCCCGTAATTTTCATACGGCCCAAAAGTTCAGGAGGCCTTAACTTTTCTGCGTGTACGCGTGCGTCAAGGCGGCGGGGAATGAAAGGGCAGGTTGCCCTGCTCTTCTTTCGGCCAAGACCCTGCTATAGTTAGTCGGCCAAGACCCGGTTAGTTTTCCAACATTTTGGCACCACATTCACATCTCTACATTGCATATAGCGAATATGAATAAAGTTTGTAATCAGGGAAAGACTTCTGGGACACCCGGTATTATTCAAGAAGTATTCACTATCTACTTGGAGACATAAAATCTTCTATCCAAATTTGTTCCTTTTCAGTTTTCTTCTTTCTTCCAAGGTAGACATTTTCAACTGTGTTAGCCATTCAGAATAATGTTGTTCATAGTGATTATTTTTAAACTTTGTACATAGTTACCTGATAAAAGGTTTCTGAACTGATTCACCTTTTTAAGGCAATTCTTGGCTGTCAGAAGCCATAATTGATTAGCCTATTCAAGAATAGGACGAACTATCGTTTTATACAGGTATATTAAGGTGCTTTTTTTTCTTATTTTAGAAACTTTCCATGAGAAAAATATATAACCAAGCATTCTCTTTGCTCTTCCGGAAATTTCTGGAATATGCTCATCAAATATGAGAGAGGAGTCTATTACTATTCCTAAGTCTTTATGACTGTCGCACACTTGGATTTTATTTTCATAAATATAATACGTAGTTAGAAACTATATAATGAACTTTCTTAGTACATCTTACAACTTTACACTTTTTCAAGTTTATTTTCATTTCATTAATCTTACACCAATGTGTCATGATCTTACACCAATGTGTCATGCTAAAATAAGAACAATTGAATTGAATTGTTGTTTTAAGTCCACTTGATGCACAGGAATGCTAATAGCGATTGGACCTACAGTTTAGAGTGGGATTCAAACCACTGTGCCATGTGACTCCACCGGGTATCGAACCCGGGACCCCTTGACTACAAAGCGATGACGTTACCACTATAATAATAATAATAATAAAAATAATAAACCCTGCAACAAAACAAGGTGATAACCAAATGCATTTATAATTTTTGTTTCGCCCAAGTGTCTCCGAACAACCTCTCCTTCCATTTACAAGCCCAGAGTACCTGGTTACCTCGAGTAGGCTGTGGAAACATATTCCCAGATGTGCAGCCTCCTATCCTCCGTGCTAATATAGAAAGAAAAAAAGGAGGGAGGGAGAGGACCGCATCTCTTTAGGTGCGCTACCAGTTCGGAGGTGAGAATCAATGCTGTTGGCGCCAGCGAGGCGGATTTGGGGGTCTGGTGGGCGTGGCCTCCATCTCGGAAGTGGGAGGTGCCGCCGTAGCATCAGGTTACGTGGGACAGCGCTCAAGGTAGAAGATACCAAAGTTTCGGCAAAAGACAAAGAAGTTGTAACTATTTCTGGAATTGCGCTGTGACGTTCGAAACTGTGGCAAGTTTGTAGTCTCCCCCACCCACCCCAATATCAGTGTTTTTATTAATTCCGTTAATATTATATAGTCGTGTCGGTGGTGGAGATCGCTGGGTGTTGGACTCACGATCGCGCCACCTATATCCTGTCTCGGTTACTTCTTTAGCAAGGTCGCGCATACCGTCAGAGAAGAATGGGTGAAATCGAGTGGGCAGAGCGAAGCAGTACACGCTGCTGGGAAGGCTTTCAACTGCAGTCACCCCCTCCACGCAATCCTGTTCCCTCTCATGTGTTCATTGGTGGAGCAGTCTAGCGTCACTATTTGCTCAGACTTGTTTTCCTTCGTCTGCTCCAGAGATAATTGGACAGAGTGGAAGGAAGCAGGTTCGAGTTCTGGGATGTACATGGATATTCTTTTGTGAGTGTCTCTTCATCAATCACATCTAATCATCATTCATCCTCATTGCCGTTATAAGATCAAAGTGGCATAAAAGCAACGTAAAATAAAAACACAAATATAAAAATTAATATTTTAAATAAAAGTCGTTTAAATAAAATGTTATTCTTATTCTTAGTCCAGGGATCTCCCAGGTGAGTGGAGAAGGTTACATAATTTAGAACTACATGATTTGTATTCATGACCAGATATTATTAGAATGATTAAATCAAGAAGAATTAGGTGGGCAGGCCATGTGGCACGAATGGGAGAGGAAAGAAGCGTATCGTACCCAAGGTATTGGGTAAGAAGTATAAAGTCTTAGCATAGCAGGAAGCAGAGAAAGGAATGCAGAATAAGCAATTAGGCAAACGTTAGGTGAGTGTTGGGATTGTCAGGAGGTGTGATCGGTTGGCGAGAATAGGAGAGAGAGTAAGGTCTGCGGATTGTGAGAGAGAAGCAAAGTGGAGAACGATTCTTGGACGATGGTGTGTGATAGATTCCATGTCTGACAGGGAGGTCAGACAAGTGATAGTTGAGAGGACAAGTGTAGGAACAATCTTCATCTATTTGTAAGGCAAGTAATATCCTTTTCTTAACCAATCCATATCGGTTCAGTCATGGAGAGTATAAAACCCATATCTAATCTAAGTTAATTTCTATCGCCATTCCTTCAAAAGGTAACCTCTTGCATTTATCACATTTAGGCCAAGCGAGTGATAACCATCTGAGAGATGAATGAGAAATAACTACATCATCCAATTCAATCTAGAGGTTCTTGGTTCGATCCCAAACGCAGCATGGGAGTTGCGTTACGGAAGAGTTTACGGGATTCTTGTTGGAAAACCTGATGGTAAGAGACCAATAGGGAGACCAAGACGAAGATGGAGGAATAATGTTGAGATGGACCTAAAGGAAATTGGTAGGGAAAAAAGTATATAGATCTTGCTCAGGATAGGGACAGATGGAAGGCCTGTGTTGCTGCAGCCATGAACCTTCGGGTTCAAAGAGAGTTAGTTATGTTATGCATAAAAATAATATTGTAAGATTTTGCGATTATTTATGTGCTACTTTACTTGGCTTCTGTTCCACTTTTGGCTAATCGCGAAGATGGGATAGAAAGTCATGAGATGGAATTGATGAAAATTTAGTCAGAGACACACACTACACAATTTCTACAGAGGATAATACTGACTGAGTCCAGGCACCACAGGCCCGTTATTCTGCAAGAATGCAATAAAACTTAAATGTCTTCCTTGTTCGCTGTGATCTAGTCAGTAGGGCGTCTGACTGCCACGCGGTAGACCCGAGTTCGATTCCCGGGGTGGGTGTTCTAAGGTCGGAATAGTTCCTGCCTTGTCTCCACATAAAGCGACTCTTGAGGCTCACCCAGCCTCAACTAAATGGGTACCTGGGGGTCAAATGCGGCTGGAGATTAGTGCTGATCACATCACTTCTAATATGGCTGAGATCGATAGAATGTGTGGTGTCCTATCTCCCTATATATGCCTGATGGCATGGTGCAAAGTACACGGCGAACTTCACCTCTCCTGCTCATTGGTCTCTTGCTTCACACATTCTCATTTATATTATATATGGAAGTTATGTTATCGGTAGAACTCTGCAGTGGATGACCTAAAGAATTTTAAAATGTCCTTAAATTTCCAAAAAGAAATTAAGCAAATTTTCAGATGACCCATTCATACTTCAGATATTATAATGTAAGCTTGAATTTTTCAGTATGACAAAATTTCATTTTCATATCACGGTACTGGCGAAAGTACTTGAATAATTCGACAGAACTAAATGCTTGGAGTCCAGGAGCCCGAGGTCCAGTCAAGGCTTAAGGGGATGACCTTTCATTTGGAGCTTCACTTTTCAGCATATAGTTGGCGCTGGCGGTCAACGGAGCGCAAAGGAAGCTGCCTGATTAACGTCGCCTCCTTACAAAACGCATACAAGGCCCACCCACGTTCGCGGCATACCACGTGCTTACGCAGACTATAAGGTCCTTGTTTCAAAGCCGGACGCGTGAAATAAATCACCCCCTTCTTTTCCTTTTTCCCTATCTCGTATTGCGCAAAGGAAAACATGGAGGAGGGAAGAATAGGAAGGGTATTCAGGTCTCCGGCAGCTTACCTGTCTCCCGCCCCCAACCCCTCCACTTCCGAGCCACTTTTCAGAGCGTAGGAGCTGTAAATCACAAGGCTAGGCTACGGGACGAGCACAATTGCCTTTTCCCAGGCGTTTTTTTTTTTCGTTATTTCTTTTTGTCTTCCAGCCTGATCCGTTCGTCTCTGCCAACGTGCCCGCAAGAACATTTTAAACAGTGGAACAGATATAAATCATGGCATCGTTACTGCCCCTCCCCCATCCCTCCCCTCCTTGCTTGTTACGTCTCTTTCTTCTTCTCAGTCCAGAGCGTTTCTAAAACCTGGGATTTGCCCCCCCCCCCCCCCCGAGGATTCGCACAGCCACACGTACAGGGTTATCACGCGCTTCTATTTTTCTTGCGCGTGCACTCGTTCCAAAAATAAGGTAAAAAATAATGTTTTGAAAGCTAGTGTCTGTTAATCTGATTTGCGGGAAAGGAAGTAGGAAAACAATTAAAAAAAACAAACAGGCAAAATGTTGAATCAATTTTTTAAAACTGAAGGCATCAGTTTCAAACAGCAGGACGGGAGGCAAAAGTTTATTTTTGCCAATCTGATCTGTGTTCTGGATGGATTTCCCACGAGATAACTGCATTAGAAATGTGTTATGTAAAATTGTATTTCGTATGATGCAAACGCTACGTTATGTTGTGTTACACTATTGCTCTCTCCACGAAAATAGACCAGTCAAGGTCGGAGCTTCCCCTTCCCTCCTCCACGCCCCTGGCCCTCAAGGGTTGCCACGCTTCTTCTAAGTTGCTCAGTCGACACTTTGCGCTTTGTACGTATGCGATTGATTTCGTCGGTTGAAATTGTTGTTTATTGACAACACTGTAGGTGGGTGGCGTGACCTTCACTTGACTGTTTTCATGGCTTGAGCTTTAGAAATATCAAGTAATATGAAGATATGTTCGTTCTCATAATGTACTTCTATTTTTGTGTTCCAAAAACATAAAATTAAAATAAATATATGCAGATTTGATTTGCGGAGGAGTAGTTGCAATTGAGTAGAATTGACACATTTTATTGCTCTCAGAAGATTGAACACGTGCTAATTTTTTCCACCTTGTGAATCACTTTGCCGGACACGACTGGGTTGAAAATGTTAGCAGTGGGGGTGTTTGATATAGCCTTTGAGCTAGTTGTGGGGGAGGGGATGTTTCTATGGTTTAACATGATGACAATGTGACAACAAGGGGGAGGGGGATGCTTTGCGAAACTTTTCCTAGTTTGGGAGGGATACCATCCCCCGTATACCTCCTCACTTCGAGCACTGCTGTAAGGAGCTGATAACGAAAGTGTTACTGTTGGTTCAATATTTGACAATGAGAATAAGACATAGTTTTTCTAGACTTTGTTCTGATACCTCAAGATCTTGGCTTAGCGATTCCTGTCAACTTGTAATGGGACCTGATGCCATTCTTGACCTACATGAAAATTTAGTGGTGCATCTTTGCGGCTGAAGCAAATCCTTGTCGACAATGAAAGAACAGGTATATTGTTGGAGTCCAACAATTCAACATGGATCAATCACCACTGAGAAGTACTGGACTGTTCTCTTTAACGTAGATATCCCAGTTGAAGTGTATAAAAGCCACTTGTCCCGTTGTCCTGAAGGAGGACACTTGTGTCCATCAGGAATCAGGTGCCGAGATTAAAAGACATGGGTTACTCACCTCATCGGGAAATCCCCGCAGTGTGACCCTTTGAGAGAGACGCCTCTCGCCCTGACGGTGTCATCCATGTTGTAAATACTCATCCGCTCTTTAACGGTGGGTATTACATGCCTTGATCACGGTGTTTCCTCCTTGACCGTGCAGTATATAACTCCGGGACGCTTCGGCCATTAAAATGTCGTCTTGTGAGACGTCGAGCTCTAACAGAACGACGCCTCGTCAGTAGCGTCTACCATCTTCCTCTCCATCCCCTGCGGGGTGGAACAGATTTACGACTCCAATAAGCACTTTCCCTGCCCTTACGGATCTTTTTTTGTCCCTCCCGGCGGGGTCCAGGCAGCAGCTATTTTCGGGCGTGGGTGCTTTCGTTTTGAAGTTTGCCGATGTCTTTTATGTATGTGTTAACTTGTCGCGTGCGTAGTAAAACAGTCATGGCGCGTGTTCATTTCTGAAATAATGCCCCCCCCCATGTAGTGTTGAACCCTATTTTTTTCTTTAATGTATTAATGTCTGTTACCAATCTTTATTGCCGCAATGAACTAAGACGACGAGCGTCGAATAAATTGGCCAACGAAAGCAGAAGACTTCGTTGCGACTTCCAAAGATGAATAGCCTTCGACTTCCGGGGTGTAAGTGGTGACCCTTTCCGAGGACTACCCAATGTCAACCCTCTTCCAAGTAGTACAGCCTGGACAGCATTTTACAGACTAGCGAGGCTCTGGCGCCTGGTGTGTGTAATTGTCCCTTGGTCCATCTCGTCTTATCCCCATTCATCCTCATCTTCGCGATTAGACAAAAGAGGCAGAAAAGCGACGTAACAAATCAATCAATCCCGGGTTTCAATTAGTTTGATTGATCTGTCTGGCACTTTTGGCTAATGGCGAAAAAAAGAATAAATGATGATGAGATGAAATTGATGAAACTAAAATTACAAACAAAAATGGATGTGGCACGAGATGTACAGAAGATTATACTGGCTCTGGATCCAAACGCCAGAGTCTCGTTAGCCTGCAAAATGCAGCCCAGGGTGTACTACGTGAAAGACAGGTTGACACCTTACCAAAATGGCAACCCTCCTCCCCTTACAGCGAGAGGATTTCGTTCAAGGTACAAATAGTTCGCACGGACGACGCTAGATAGCGTACGGAATTGAGAGCTTCTTCGCTCGAGCGAATAACGTTCGAACAGGGAAAACGAGCGAGTACACATGTAACCGTGTCTGCGGTATTGGGCCCTCAAGTATGGATCGTGAAGTAAAACAAAGACGCAGTGAAGTTGAAACTTAAGTGAACATCGTCACATGTTAAAGTGTAGCTGGGTCCCTTTTACCAATACAGTGATATGTGAAAATGAAAAAAGAGGTAACTGTGGGCTAAAACTGCCAGATCGGATATTTTACAAGTACAGTGTCAACGATTATTGTCATATGAAAATGATATTCCATTGTAAATGCTCGAGGTTGGGAGATTCGAACGGGTACGAGCGAGGGAAACTGGTCACATGCTACTCCTTAGCGTGTAAGAGGAGCAACCCTTTCCAAAGACACCCAAATATCAGCGTCTGTGTTTTCTGGATCGACGTTTCTGCATTCGCTAAGCATATTTTCCCCCTTCATGATAACATAAACACTTGGCACTGAATACAGTTGACCACGTTATGTTGAACAATGCTCATTTTGGCAACGCAGGGGCAGGATTGCATTAGCCACTTTCCCTTCGTTCGCTTAAGGTTGAAGATTCGACTACAGCGCCAGAGCATTTCTCTCTCCATGATAGAGCAATACTTCATGAAACTCTGATCTCCAAGCGTCGCTATTTTATTTGTAAAATTGAATTTTTCAACAGAGGGCATCATGAAGTTTTAAAAATGCAAGTGGATCTTGAAAAAGCACGAGATGACGCTAACTCTGCTCGAATAACAGAGAGTGGACACCGTACAATGCTTTTTACGATTATATCTCAGGCTGGATTGGGCCAGGCGACAGCACATCCGAGAGAAGAAGAAAACGAGGGCGTAAATTCGCGTGCCCCCTTTTTAGCCCCTCCCCAAATTCGTTTTGAGTGGCAGAAGTGTGTGTGTGCACACACACTCGGATCACAAAAGTGACACGGGAGTTCATCTTCTAAAATTGATGAATCTAGCAATTGGATCCCGCGAAATCTTTTTAGCTCTCGACTCTCAGCAAATATTTAGACGTTCCGAGGAAACGTTACGTTGCTTCCCCCCCTTCCCATTTCCCCCCACCTCCGGCGCCGAAATAACACAAAGTGGCCTCAACCTTATGCTCCATTAATATTCCCCCCCGATCGTGGCCCAAGACCCTGTACTTGAGGAATTAAGCCTGTTCCCGAGGTTTTGGTAAAAAAGAAACAGGGGCGGAAGGGAGTGGGGAGATGGGGCAGGGAAATATGGCGCACTTTCTCCCTTCAGTGCTACCTCATTCCGAGGGATTTGCCAGGTGAAGTTCACTGAAAACATTGCACATCCCCCCCCCCCCCCCCGTCCCACCGCCGCTACTTTCTTGCAGCAATCAGCCTCTTGAGACTTAACTTTTCCGGTTTTTCCCCCGGCCGCAACTTTAGTCACGTGACCCGAAGTCTTGGGAAAGGCGGTTGAGGCAGTGTTGCTACATGGCACAGTGTTCTGATACCGTGCAAAAAAAATCCTTGGCGTAGTGTTCTCATACGATGTAAAAATTGCCTTCGCGTAGTATTGTCATAGGGTGTAAAAATTGCCTTGGCGTAGTATCACACGATCTAAAAATTCCCTTGGTGTAGTGTTTTTCATACAGTGTAAAAATTTGTTTGGCTTAGTATTCTCATGTGGTGTAAACATTCCCTGGATGTTATGTTCACATACGGTGTAAAAATTCTCTTTGCGTAGTATCACACGGTGTTAAAATTCCCTTCAAGTTATGTAACACGGTGTGAAAATTCCCTTGCTGTAGTCATACAGTGTAGCATTGGGCGCAGTGCTCTCACATGATGTAAAAATTCTTTGGGTCTAATGTTCTCTTACGATGTAAAAATTCTTCTGGCGTAGTACAATACGACGACGTTACCGCTGCACAATCTGGAAGACCTTCCAACCAATTTGTCCAAAGAATGAATAGATCCATCACTATTGAAAATTCCAAAAAAAATTTGTGCGAGAGGTCATGCAACTAAATTTCCCCCCAAATTTTGGAAGATTTTCTTACAAATCTGTGTAACAGTTTCTAATGGAATAGGATAATTATGCATTTTAGTACATGAACAATATGAAATGTGGGGGGAGGAGTTGATGGCGGTTATTCATCCGTCTGGTGTTCTCAAGGATGATATAATAATAAGAATGGTACTTGGCAATAGAAATTGTTTATTCATTAAGCTTACATGTCAGATTCCCATAATTGTTGTTATTATTTCTAGCATTCAATTTCTTTCTGCATCATATATTTTGTCGATTTTGCAATTTTATTAATGGACCACTAGTTTTTTTCACTCTGAACACCAGGAAAGGGATTTTTTTTACTTGCTGGAGGGAAATTATGCGCCCAGGAGTTGTCAACACTGCTTTCAGGACGATGTGAAGGAGGGTGAGACTGTTCATGTCTGCATTCAGAAGCTCTTTCTGGTGGTAACGCCACCACGCAAACAACTTCGAGTTTATTAGGGGTAGCTTTTCAGGTATTCCTTCTCTCCTCCCTCCTGCGAAATAGCTATCTCGCCCCCCCCCCCCCTTTCCTTCTATGTTCACTTTTCCAGTGTTATGAAGTTTACAACCACTTTTCCAAGACGTTCCAGGAGAGATTGCTGGCGTTTTCGTACGAGCGTGACTGCTGTATTTTTTCTGATTTTTGAGTGATATTAATTGATGATGTTATGTTCTTTGTTTATTGTTTCAAAACTTGCAGTAATTTCATTCGTTCTATACCCTGTCCCGGCTAACTGTGGAGCAGGGCGGCGCATAGCGGCAGAGAAGGAGGAGGGAAATCTAGTGGTGAAAGCCAGTAACTTCAGCCGCTCATTACGCAATCCCGTTCCTCTCACGTGTTCATTGCTGGAGCCGTCTCGCGTCACTACTTGCGCAGAGACTTGTTCTCGTTCGCCTGGTCTACAGTTAGCTGGTACGGGGTATATTTCAGCTTCAACATTGCTTTACACTCATATTTAAAGTTGTAATAATAATAATCCTGTGGGTAACAGCCCATGAAGGGCCTTGGCTTACCTACCGACTGGGTCTCCCTCCTATGCTTTCCTTCGTCACCTCTAAGCGTGGAGATCTGCAACCAGTATAGGAATAGTCGGGGGGTCAGCCCGACGTATCCCCAGCCGTTATAGTAGGTCTCCGCGACCGTATTACGCTTGCTCATTCGAACCTCCCCAATTTCCTCACGATGGTGGGTTGCCACCGGCCCTATACACAGGTCGAAATTTCCCGAGGCTGAACCCGGAATCGAACCCATGCCGTCCCACAGCCGCCGTCCAAAGCAAGGTGCCTTAGACCGCAGGGAGGAGGACATATTTAAATTCATAAAATATAATTTTTGAGCCTGTCTTTCTTTCAGTTAACATCTCAAAGCTTTTTTCCCCTTCACATTACGTGGTTCTATACTTCAAGCTATAAAAATTAATTTCACTTGACGATTATTTACTTTTGATGTGTAAAATATTCGAGCTCTAAAGAATGTTTTGTTTTCGTTCACTTTGTGCACAGAAAGGCTAATCGGTACTGGACCTATACTCGCTCTGGAGCAAACGAAAGCAAGTCTCTGCGCAAGTAGTGACTTGAGACGGCTCGACCAATGAACAAGCGCGAGGGAGCGGGATTGCGTGGAGAGGGAAGAGCGGCTGCAGCCAACAGCATTTATTGCTTCGTTCGCCCACTCGCTTTCTCCCCCTCCTCTAGCGTTATGTGCGGCCTTTCTCCAGAAATTCCAGAGCTGGAACCGTTCTTAAAGTAGGATCGGAAGCACCATGTTCCTCCACCTGTTATCGAACCCGGATCCACTTGATTACAAGGTGGCTACGTTACCACTACGCCATACTAGGTGCAGATCACATTACTTCCATTTTAAGCTCTAAATCTGACTAGTTCATATTTATCTTCCACAAACCGTAAAATAACTTCCAGCACATGTTTTCACACCCATGGTTGTTAAATTGAACTTGCCATATGTATTGACTTTGAGTTATAGATGTGATTTCGACATCGCATTTCTGTCTTTAAATTGTAAATTTTAATTTTTGTATTACTTGTGCGCTGAAAATATTAATTCTGTCTTGTGATCACTGCTATCGAGCTGTAATGCCCATTGTTCTTTCTTTTCACCTGTAAAAAACTAATTGCCATGCATGCAAGGAACGTGACTTGAAGTTTTACAGCTACAAGGATAAAATTTAAACCGAAGATCTGTTTAATTAGCTAACTCTCTGGAATTCCTACCCCTAAAGGTTTATTTCAGAAAATTTTTCCATCTGTTCCCATCCCGAGCAAGATTATTCCACTATTGACTATCCTTGAAACAGTATTACATACTATCTGAAGTTACCCAAAGTTTAAAATATTCTACTGTTAGAAGTAGACCGTTTTGAAACATTTAAATTTGAATATTTTACCGTGCATTATACACGGTTATACAGGGTTTCTATAAATTAGTTATACAAAAGTAACCGTTAATTGTGAAGAAACTGTGTGTGTGTAACAGAAATGGTTTATACATCAATGAATACAGCATATCTTCAAGTTTAATGTCGCACGTTGTTAGTTTCAGACGCCGCCACTGGAGGCGTGAGCGTTTATCTTACACAAGTACAGACTTGGATTGGTCGTGGTGGAACGATTCCGTGGCCACCTCGTTCACCTGATTGGTAACCCCATGGATTTCTCTCACTGGAGTTAAATTAAAGAAAGTGTGTTTGTTCCCCCTCTTCCCAGCAACGTCGGCGAGGTGGCCACGGAATCGTTCCACCACGACCAATTCAAGTCGGCACTTATGTAAGATAAACAAACGCTCACGGCTCCAGTGGCGGCGTCTAAAACTAACAACATGCGACAGTAAACTTGAAGATATGCTGTATTCAATGATGTATAAACCATTTCTGTTGGACATACACAATTAACGGTTACTTTTGTATAACTATTTTATAGGAACCCTGTGTGTATATACAACCTATATATATAAAAATATATACACACACACCCCGATGAAATCTACAATTTACCGTATTTGCCAGCGTATAGGACGCACTTTAAGTCTGAAAAAAATGTTACGTCTTATACGCCGATATGTTCTGAGCTAGACGAAGAAGATCAAAATGTATTCTTTCCTATTTGGATTACATAGGTTATTTGTTCAAAGTAGACATACATATTACTTTTTATTTGAAATACTGGAATTGAATTATAAGTTCAGTGATAGAGCGTTTTCCTCAACAAATGTGTACAAATAAAGGGGGCGCATCTTATACTCCGGCAAATGCCACACTCATTAGATGTGCCTTATAATTGCAACTACTAGAAACATTTCGCTTTTCTGTTTGTATTATTTTACGTCGTTTTTCTACGTTTCCACGCGAAGATGAGAAATAACGATTAGATGAATGAGATGATAGGTAGACATGCATACTTTATCCAAGATCCAAACCACCATCCCTGTATTAGCGACAAGCAGAACAAACTTCTCCCATACGTGTGTTTGGTACTGGAGAACATCTGTTGTTCACCGTGTTGTAATTTTTCCTTTCTTGCTTTCGGGGTGCGGGGAGGTCCCTATGTCCACGTGAACGCCCCTTCCCCTTTTTGTTTACCGCCGAAGGGGAAACTTCCAGCAACCACGTAGGATAGGATAAATGTGTGTGGGCGGTTTTGCATTTAATGTCCTCTCCGGGGACGTGTATGGGGTTCCAAATTCTGGGAGCGCGTTAAAGGAATTAAGGGACCCGGTGTTGTGCTCCTGGTGGACACAATACCAACGGTAGAGTGGATTGGCTCTAAAAATTCTCACAAGAAGCTAGAGTTACCAATTTAGAAGAAGCAGACGACGCGAAAGTACTATTATTAAAGTACTATGGGCTAATAGATCTGGGCCTAAGTTAAACTGGACTCGAAGCATTAAATTACAGGCAGGCAGCGGCAATATGACTTTTCATGAGGTTCTAGTTATAATCCCTGTCGCGGACTACATTCTTGATGTTAAAGTAACTATGATAACACCATTAAGCCTTGTTTCCATGATAACCAAAAACTCAATATGGTGACGAAGGCAGAATTTATTTTATTTTAAAACATAAACTAAACGTTACGTTTCAACCTTCTAGTACAATGCACTGTAATGGGGGACTGAAGATAAACAAAGAATGGAAGAAGGTGTTAGAAAAAGTGGAAAGGACAAGAGCGAAGGAGGAGAGAAGAAGGAAGAGGAATGAAGAAAGAAAGGACAAGGAAAAAGAGAGTGAGATAAGGAGTCCAACCACGTTCCAGATGAAATTAAATGTTTATCTAAATCGCCTGTCAGGTGAAACAACAGTTGGCAGGAGAAGGCCACCTGCTGAAACACCTGGTAAGGAATGTTCCAGATAAACAACTTTCTAATAATCTACTGTCTGGAGGGGAGTGATTTGTCTTCCTGTTTTGTACCTTATTTCATTTGTACGTATTTGGTGCAGAGTCTGAAGAAGACCTTTCTAGAAGGTGGAAGCGTAACGTTTAGTTTGTTTTAGAATAAAATAAACTTTGCCTTGGGCAGCATAAGTGTTTTTGGTTAAAGTAACTATTCTACTGATAGTTAAGCAACATTTTTCTTACAGTATGTTTGCAATGAAATATCAAACTTAGCACTGTTGCTTACACATAACTACCCTTAAAATACTTTCCCAGATGTATAGCTATAAGTGAACAATTTTGTGTCACGGGTGTGGCAGGCAAAACACTGCCTCTTCACTTAGTAAGTTTCTTTCAATTTCTGTAAATTGTCAAATGATGAGAGACAAAGAGAAGTTAATTGGCTCTTGAATATTCTTGTGGAGTTCAGGGGAAAATGTAACAGTCAAGGAAGAAATGAATTATTTTTGGTGTCACGGATGGAACGCAATAGAAAAGATAACTAAATCAAAAAGTTCAAATAAACTAATATGTAAAATACATTCTACTTTCTAACCTAATTCCTAACACTTGATTTTTTATTCAACAAACAATTTTAGATTTTTCACTCTCAAGATATCATACTGTTACAGCATTGCATTTAATTTTAAAAATTGAGGTTCAATGGCACTTTTACATGGAATGCCCCATATATATATGTCTGTGTGTGTGCTGGGGGTGGCTTACAAGAGAAAAAAAACATCTCTTTGAATTAATTGTCACATGTATACAGAAATAAGTTGTTTGGAGTAATAATAGCAGTACTAACTTCTGGGTACTTTCCTATACGAGGAAATGCAATCCTCTGTTATATATAGTTAAATAAATACTAATGCAAATAACAAGTAACTGCTCGTTTAATGATTAAGCAATATCTGCTTGCTAAATACGCTATTCAGGCGGGAATCGAACTTGGTGCTCCCTCCTCGATATCACGTCTGAAAACTTCATTACTGTCAGGCGGCGCTTCTCCCCTTTTTGGATCAAAATTTGAATAAAAAATCGCTTGCTTCTCTTGTTGTTTGACAGCTCTGTTACTGGGAAAGGTTAGGACGGGCGTTGCTGCTTCTTTCCGCTTGTCAAATCATGCCAGTCGGTCCTAGCTTGCTTATCCATGCATTGGAATCGTAAATCTACAGGAAAAGTCAAACTTTCTTCTAGTCTTTATCTTCTTTCTATTGTTTTCTTGCGTTTCGTCCTTGCATTTCACATTTCTGACGTTTCCTTTAGAGCAGCAGCCAGAGAGGAAAAAAAAAAGATTACGAGACTCAAATCTTCGAAAGCTTATGAGACTCAAATCTTCGAAAGCTTACGAGACTCAGTCTTTGATTTTCCTCTGCGTGCAAAATATTTGCAACATTCAAGTATCATTGGCCATAATTGTTAATTTCAAGAATCATATGGCATCTCCATAGTAATTTTTCTAAGTTCTACTGCCTCCTTGTTTTTGTGATTGTTGTTTTCAGAATTTGCCTGTGGCCAATTGCAGGATTAGACAGTGCAGACTGCATGTCTGAAAAGTAATATGTGTAATGTTTAATCTACCTAGAGTTATTTCCCTTCAAACTGACTGCAGTGTTAGACGTTACTGTAAAATTCATATTATTAATTTTACCCCTAAAATTTAACAGTTTGCCATTACACAGACTTTTTTCGCTAGTCTATGCACATTCATATTGCCACCTTTCTTTGCTCTGGCTAAAATGAGAAGTAAACATGTTGTTGATAAATGCTTGGAATATTATACACAGACGCACCACACTCGTATATATGGTGTGTTTATATCTATACATATGTATATGCCTATAGTGCAATATTGAGACATACACAAAAATCTTCTAACAGATAAAGATAAGTAATAATTATATATTGGAGTTTTCAAAAACTATATCATTAAAGTCATGATAATTACCGTTAATTTTATATTGATCGTTAATCCTTTGAGAAAAGGTGTCGCTGCGTAATTTGTTTGCGATAGTTTCATGGCTGCGGCATTTATTATCCACTTTTTACATTGAATTTTCACTTCAAGTTTTGCTTCATCGTCTTTTAAATTGATTATTTTTACTTTCCCAGTTTTCTTTCAAAGCTATTTTCCTCGATTTTTTTTTTGGTGGCTTTCTTCCAGATATGTTAGCTTTCCCTTTATTATTAATTTCTCGCCGTTTAATTCATATTCTCTCTTCCTCTCCCTCTCTCTCTGACCTTCTACATTTCCAGGAAGCAGAAGCGAGGCATAGTTTCTCCCATAATAGTGTGGCCTCCGCAAAATGCACTGCTTCATATAGAAGTTACGTATGTTCCCTCAACGCCCTTATAATAACTAACAAATTACTCTGATTTCCAGGGGTCCCGTGTTGGAATCCCGGCCTGGGCATGGGTGTTCTGTGTTTGTGTCCCTTCAACAATTTCACCATCATATCATCACTCATCCTCATCTCTGCGATTAGCCAAAAGTGGCAGAGAAGCAAAATAAAGTATACCAAATCAATCAACCATATTACTGTAACTAAAATGAAACTATATGTGTAAAATATATAATTTTAGGTTTGATATTTCCGGACGTCCATGGCTAGAATATCACAAATATGAGACTCAACAGTACTGGAAGTGAGGGAGGATGTGGGGATGGATACCCCCAATCACCGACGAGACGTTTCAAAACAAATCTTTGTAAATCTACCCATTTAATGCAAAATATTTTATTGGCAAGTCTCCTGAATTATAATTCAGATTAATGTGTTAAACTATTTGCACGTATGACGTTAAATATTAATGTTGTTCATACACTTGATGATATATCACTTCTGAGGCTCATTTTCTGTAGTGATAATGTTTCCTTTTAACTTTTTTAGTGACGTCCAAGGTTCCAATTATTATTCAACTGAGCAATAATATCGTTTCGATCGAGAAAAAGAGCTCATCCCATCCCCAAACGACGGGTGAAAGGGAGGAAGAGTTCTTGGAGAAATTGGAGGAAAGTTTTCTGCCGGTTGTCAAACTAAAAGAAAGGGCCTTGTCAGACTTCAGCGCCATCTTTCCGCCTTCTTGGCGAACTACAGTTAACGTCTAGATGTTCATCTTTCAAAACTCCCGACGGACGGAGTTTTCCGCTGGATGTCAGTGGAAGTCATACCTGATAGCTCTTTAATTATTTCTCCCACCCTCCCCATACTCCGGACCTAGTATTTTCCGTTCCGATCTAAAAAAAATAAAAAAAAGGAGGGAGAAATGAAATCGATGTGTTTTTTTTTTCGGGACGTGTAGGAGGAGGTTTCGCCCTGAGATGCTCACTTGTTTCTTTTCATCTCCCTTCGCTGCCACGTGGCGCGAGTTCTGATTGATTCTCTTCAAACGTCACGCTGCGCATCGCGGGCTTCTTTTGTTTGGGTTTCCGGAGGCATGTTGTTTGTTTGTTAGCTTGTTTGTTAGCTTCCGTGCGTTTTGACAAATGAAGACGTCCCCCAATCCTCGGGGACAGGGTTTCGGGAAGAGCTGAGGGGAGGGGAAAAAGGGATTTGCGATTCGGTCGAATTGCCTTCTTCATATTTGATACCGTTCAAGGTCATCTGAGCAGCTGCAGCGGATTGTAATTTAATTTATTTTAGTGTTTAATCACGTGACCAATCTCTGACATGTTATTTAAGTAACAGAGTTGCTGTTACTTTTAGATTTACTTCATTCTAGTTTTGGGATGAGGGCCTCCCCGATGACGTCTTGGTAACATCATAGCCTTGTAATCAAGGGTTCCTACGTTTCATATCAGGGAGGTATATTGCAATGTGCTTTGGATCCCACATTAAACTGTAGGTCCGTCTAGGGATGAACGATATCGAGAATTTGATATCGCGATATATCGTCAAGAAAATATCGTCACAGACGATACGATAAGATACCTTTTCGGTATCGTGATATCGGCGATATATTGCTGACACGATATATATCGTCTGGACGATAAATCGTCCAACACTAGTCGAGTCCCCATTAGGGTACCTGTGCATAAAGTGGACTTAAGAAACCACAGAACACACAAATAGAATAGGGTTCCCGCCTATCCAAATGGTTATAGCTCTAGCTTTCGGTGAGAGTGGTCCCAGGTTTGACTCCCGCGAGATTTTTTTTCTAAATTTAAATGAGCTATGTCAATTTCAGGGCTCGACTGACACCCATTATCAAACTTAGTTAAAGGCACTACGCACTTGTGTACGATTACCATATATGTCAACCACACAATTTTGGTTATCACATAATTCTTTCTTGCACATTAATTGTGGATACTCAAGTGTGTCTACACATGCTGGTTGCCAGGGAAAACTGTAATTTTACTTCTAGTTCTATTATAGTACGATGCCTCACGTTCTGTCCATCAGGATGAAAGCATCACAACGACATTATTTTGAAGCGTAATATGTTATGTATTTTATCCCCCTTCCATCACCTAAATTCTCCCATACGATTCAGGGTAAGATCCAGTGACGTAGCCAAATTGATGGCTGTTTTTATGAGAATAGTATAAAATTTGGAACTGATTTTCATACCAAGGTTCCTAGCATTACCAATCATCTCTGTCGTTTATGTGGACTGGGTATGGTACCATTGTAAATCAAGTACGTTCACAATTCCGCATGCAAATTCTGAACAAACTTACATAAATCTAAACAGAAAAGCGACGCGAAACCTGTCTGCTCCTGGTATTCGAGGACCAAGAGACAAAGTACCGAATGGCACTACCTCGCAACTCAAAATCTGTGACGTGTCAGACAACAGGGAACAGTTATGCAATAAATCAAAATGGTATGTCCTCAAAACTTGTGATTCAGTTTTTTTTACGTCTGTAAACAAAGTTTGGCTATTTTGAGCAAAATATTTGGTAATTCTAAAGAAATGGGGCCGATTTGGTAAGGTTCATTAAAAGAAGAACTATACCCTGTCCCAGCTAACTGTAGAGCAGGACCGCGCATATCGGCAGAGGAGAAGGAGGAAAATCGAGTCGTGAAAGCGCCAATGCACGGCTTGTCAAAATTTCCTCTTGCAGTTTTATCCCTAATCTTTATCTAAGAAATTCTTAAACCAATCGTACGGACCTGGAGACAAGAATACGGTCCGTTTGCCATGTGCGTTTGGTATTATCCTTTTCAACAGTTTGCAACGCTGCATAGCGAAGGAGGAAATCGGGTAACTCCCGTCGCCCATTACGCAATCCCGTTTCTCTCACTGTTCATTGCTGGAGTCGTCTCGCGTCACTACTTGCGAAGAGACTTGTTCTCATTCGCCTGGTCTACAGTTAGCTGGTACGGAGTTTAGAAGAATAAAAGTTTACATAGGTTGAACGGTCGTCCCCATTCTTCAATTGGAAACGTCTCACGTGTTGCGTAATAAAATATCACTGGCGCTAAGGAAGATTGCCCTCAACGAACACATTGATGTCCTCCATCCCTCTTGGAATCGTGTCGGTGGTGTTTGACAACATCCTGTGCACCCCTGGAATGTTTACACCAAAGAAGCTAATTGGGACAGGACGCCTCACCGAGAATCGAACCTGGGACCAGGATGACAGTGCGTGTCTTTCCAAATAGCCCAGAGAGAAAGGTTATATTTATGCAATGAATGGATATCAGAAGGTAGTTTGATTTAAGTATCTTTTAACGCGTTATTATTATTTTATTTTTTTTGTCAATTACCAGGGAGTCACTTCCTGTGATGTGTGGATGGTCGCACCCAAGTAGTGTTCGTGTCTCCTTACTCCCTTTGCATTTATGGGGTTATGTGGCAGACCAGCATTTGCTAAATCTCGCCCAAGAATAAAGCCAGTTGAATTATAAACTACCTCGAATTCAAACTTTCATTCACCTCTCGAGTCTCGAAATATATAGCATAAGCCAGGGCATGAAATTTCAAGTTTGAAGTCAGTCGCCGGACTAAAATCTTTGGTCGCCACTATTTTACTGATAAATAATAAAAATATGAGCAATTATTAAAAAGAACATACCTTAGGCATTAATGTTTGTGTAGCGCTGTCGTTCTACACTGAAGTACCACTTATTAATCGCAGCTGCTGGGCCAAACACTGACAGAGGGGGTCCATTTACTGAAACTCAGAGCAAATCATCAGGTGTCTCAGTCTTCAGAGAGTTCCTGTAAGTAGTCTTGAGTCTGTTGTGACAGCTGAAACCTCTCTCACATGAAGCTGTGCTCACTGGTAGAACAGCACAAAATGTCAAAATCTGGAGCAAATTGTGGAATCTTGCTGAACACTCCGCACTGTGGATCTTCTCCAGCGTCTGACTCAAAGCTGGAGAAGGAAACAAAAGTTTGTATTCTGTCCACTCTGCTAACAGAACATCCACTTTCTCATTATAGAGGCTCGGGTTCAAGTACATGTAGAGCTACTGAAAAATATTTTCTTTGGGAGGCCAACCCAAGGTGTCGAAAACATTCAGACATGCAATCACATCTGTCGATATATGTAGATTGCAATCTTTCTGTGATGTACACCTTCACATTATTAATTAAGTTTCCTCTAACAGTCTGAAACTCTTGCTCTCCATTTTGAATGTTTGTGAGCTGCACATCCCTGATCTTCCCTGAAATGGATACATGGACCAAGAATTCTTGTTCGGTTGGTCCAACATTAGATTCCAGGTCAGCCAAAACTGAAATATAGTGTTCAATTCTTATTTTCAGAGATGAAATCAAAAGATTCTTATTTTGTAGTGCCACGCTTAAAGGGTTCAGTTTCCTGTAAAAATCCAAAAGGAAGTACAGAGGCTTAACAATTGTAAATTGCTTCAAACTTTTCAGCAAACCTTTAGCTTTATCGCCATCATTGTCTTTTCCATGGGCCAGATGTTCAAGATGGGTCACAACAGTTTTCCATGATTGCAAGAGAGCTCTTACAGCACTTTCTTTGCTGGCTAACCAAATAATAGTGTGGATATCACTCAGTTTTAGAATTTATTCTCCTATAACTTGTGACGTTTCTCTCAAGAGGTGAAGTCTTTAGCAGAGCCATGATAAAACTGAAAAATATTCCTAATCACGGAATCAAATGCTCTACGATATTTAACTCCAACAAAGCTAACTGCAAACGGTGTGCAAGGCAGTGAATATTTATCATTTTATTACAAATAGCTTTCATTTGCACAGCCAATCCTGATTTGTGCCCGACCATATTTGCTGCACCATCAGTACCCAAGCCTACAATGTAATACTTGTTTCTGTATTTATTTGAACCTATTGTCTTATCTAAATAATCAGTTAGAAGTGAAGTAACCAGCAGAAGTAGAGTTTGTGAGCTCTATTACTCCTAAAAGGTCATCTTCGATGTGACCATAATTTGCATCCAGGTATCGAACATACGTACACATTTGCATGCTCGACTGATGATCTAGCTGTGCATCCATCCATCAGAAGGCTGATGTATATACTTTTCTTTATTTTCTCCACTAGATCTAACTTCAAAGTTTCAGCTATGAAATGAATAAATTCACTGCATTGCTTTTCATTGCCACACTTAGGTAGAACACTCACACTTAATTTTCCTGCCAAACAGCAGATCTACAAAGTCCTTAAATGGCTTCTCATGTTTAGCTACATAGTATGCTACATTAAATAAATTTGTAAGATGGGGTCGGCGTTGAGTGGACACGAGGTTTTCAATCGGCTTGCCTTCCAAAACCATGTACGAACATTGGATTGAGATGTTCGGGCATGTTTGACACACATTTGAAACAACAAAATTTTAGTCGCCAGCCCCAAACTTTTAGTCACCAATGGCGACCTGGCGACCGGAAATTTCGCGCCCTGGCATAAGCTGTATGTTACCCAGCGTATCACCACCCAACTTTGAAGTGTATGGAATATTTGAAAGAAATCTGCTTTCCCTTTTTTTCATCGCGGATGTATGGATCACGCTGCGCACTTTCATCAGGTAAACATCTATTTGGTATAACTGAATAAATCACATTGTAAAATAATTTTGGTTTTCAAACGTCACATGCCGAGTGGTTAGTGCAGCTCACTACGACGCCAGGGGTCCCGGTTTCGAATCTCGGCGTGGGTGTTCTTTGTTACTGTACCTTCATCATATCATCACTCATCCTCATCGTCGCGATTAGCCAGAAGTGGAAGAAAGAGACTTAAAATAACCTAATAAATGTGACGTATGCTTGATTTTATTTGTTTTTGTTATGTAGCGCCACAATTCTGACCCAGGCCGGGATTCGAACCCAGGACCCCTGACGTCCTAGCGCGGTGTGATATCCACGGAGGCCGTCAATTGTCTGTAATGTATTTGTGCGGGATAATCAGTCATGTGGTGGATCGGGTAGAATTGTCTTCCCCAATGTTGTTATAATAATAATAATTCAGAATTCAATGGGTTTATATTAGTGTCCAATAGTTATTATTTTATAATTAGCATTGTTATTATATCTACTATTGAAGTTTTATCAATGCCCTGTCCCCCTACAGAATTTTCTGGCCACACCCATGGTTAGAAACTGTAGCTTCGCTGCAGCCTCCTTCAGGAACGGATCTTCCACGCTTTCATTAAACATTAGAACAACCGGATGTGATCCACGTGCATCCCAGACTAGCTTCTCCAGGACAGAGAATTGGATGCGTCTCCGTGCTGCGTGTTCCCCACTCTCTGGCCCGATGAGTGTGTTCTCTCTCTTCCTCTTTGCGTAGGTCCTTCATTCGCGCGCTAAACTTTGCCAAGAATGCTTGCATGCAGGGCAGTGGAAATGCCAAGGGTCGACGGTTCTACTCCGCGGCCGACAGGGACGTTACTTTCGAGGAAGTAACGGATTGGTTACTTCGCCAGCGGTTGGTGGTAAGGCCGGGTTTACACTGGCGGAGTTTTTTTGAGTTAGTTGCTTGGAGTCTTTTGAAATGTAACTCAAGTGTGGGTCCAGTTACTTCAAAAGTAACCGCAGTGTGCTTTTTCAGTTACTTTCTGCTGCATACTTGTCATCAGTGATGCTTTAGAACTGAATGCATGCAAGAACAAGAATTGTCCTCAATCACAGTTCGTTGTATTCCCTTCTCATTTTAGGAGAAAATCAAGTTTAATGAAATGATGGGCAAGATGAACAATTTTGGTAAAATAACTGAAACAATTAAATTTATATATTTATCTTTGACCCCTTGTAAGTGCATTCGCTAATATTCCGTGATATACGAGAGTTGTTCTAAAATGTATTTTTCGATTGATTGATTCAGTTAGGTTATTATTTCACGTCGTTTATTTTCCACTTATTGGTTAAACGCTACGATGGGGATGAGTGATGATATGATGAAACTGATGCAGGGGCACTCAAAAAAGAACACCCATGCCCAGGGCGGGATTCGAACCCGAGACGCCTGGCGTCCTAGGGCGCTGTGATAACCGCTCCTCCGCAGAGATCGGCATTTGATTTTTCGAAAAAAAAAATGACATTTTCAGTGAAACGTATCCAAGGACCGAACAGGTAACTATTAACCACACAGAATTTCTTGTAATTTCGAAATGAACACCGTTATAAGTCAGAACTTAAGTAGGTAGATGCGCTCAGCCAGGAGTCGGGATGTGAGCATTGCAATTAAGGTCTAAATGCACCATTTTCGGCGCAAGGAAAGGAAGATTTACTTCCATGGAAATTCCGTCTGGTGCGTATTTAGACTGAGTGACTGATTGTCCCGCTGTCCTTTTATTTGTTAGAGGAATTTCTAAAACTTTCTATGGCTGGCCGCCTCGCATTCATTGCCGAAATCAAATGTAATGAAACACAAGAAGAAAACTGCTATCCTTGATTTTCACGTCGTCTTTGTATCTCTTTGGATTGATCGTGACGATCGCGTATTAAACCATGTAATCGGCACAAAAATGACGTCCAGTATTAAAGCGGGACACGCTTAACACCGCGATAAAGAGTCTGGAATGAAACTTTGGTCATAAACATTAACATCACCAATGCATGTAATGGAATTAAACAAGTCTTCGTCAAATTATTTTCTATCCTTAAATGTTATGCAATATGCATGTTCGTCGATATGCGTTTCGGGTTGTCTGCTCGTAAGGCTTGCGTCTGGTTCGAACTGCAACCTATTTTGCTCGAGATTGTACAAAAACACGACTTCTCGTCGATGTTCGAGGATGCAGATATACAATCGTGCTCTCCTTAAGAATCTTCTTTGATCTTTTGCGCTTGTTTCTCGACGACCCCGGCCCCCACAGGTGCACATGTTATTCTTGGGCGCCGATCAAGAATCCGCCCCCTCCTTCCGCGCATTTCCATAACAACATTGCGATTGTGTTTCTCTAAGTTGTTCATCTTTGCACTTTGACAATCACACGCTGAAAGCACACCCGCACCCCCTACGGCAGCGCCCTCATGAATCGGCCTGTTCTCTCGCCTCTTTCCCTTCTCTCTCTGGCACTTCCCTTCCTCAATTTTTAGCATCTTCTTGCTTTTTATAGTCTCCGGAGCGCCCACGATTTGCTCGGTCCATGGAAGATTGCCGTGAACGCCACCACTTGGCCCGTTTTAGTACCAAAAGACAAAGGACCATCTAAAAAAAGGACCACTGTGACGCAATCACTTGACGTCAAGCTGACTGGGGGCACCCGGAGAGTTTGCGCACGTCCTCCCCAACCTCCCCGCCTCGCCCGAAACGCTGTTGCGTCCGTGCCAGAAATTTCGCAGATGTTATACTTAAATTAAGGGGACAGCCGCCCTCAGGATGTTCTCCCTCTAGCCGCTAGATGTCAGTAGGTGCTGGGACAATTTCGCAACGTCAGTGCGCGCAACGTTTTTCAATTTGTTTGTGTTTCCTTCGGGTTAATGTGTTGTTGATTGCAAGCTGGTGGAATGTTTTAGCACGAAACCTATTTGCACCTATTATGCAGACAGTGGCGTACCAAGGACTTGCGTAAAAGAGTAATATGTCCGTCCCTCTTTTTCTGTAGTATTAGAGTGCAATCTTTTTGGATACTTACACTTTTCTTTCAGAATATCTGATGCAATTGAGACTAATCTTTACTGTGTACACCAGACTCTCCTTCTTTTAATACTTGGCAATGGCTTATGCTTTGGAAAGTTCTGTGGGTGTTATGAGTTGAAGTACCTGTTTGATTTTTATGCAGCTGTTTACGCAATATTCTCAATAACAATCAATAAAAAAAACTGTTTTATTCAGAGCTTATTCTGGATAATTGTTGCCCACTACAAATAAATGTATTGTTGGTTTGCATAATGCAGGGAATTTGTATTTTCTTATACTTTAAAGGGGTGTAAGAAGTGATCATTTTTGAAAAGCACCAACATGCCGTCTGCTCTTCCACGTAGTATACAATGTACTGCACACTAACGAGGTTCTGGGGACTGGATTCGCAGCCACTAAAATCCTCTGCAGTGCCTGAATTGTGTCTTGTCCATGTGTGTAGGTGATTGTCATCTTATTATCATTCATCCATCTTTGCGATTAGCCAAAAGTTGTACAAAAACTATGCAAAATAAAACAAATCGATCGATCTAAAACTGTAATTCGATGTAGGTGATAGGGCGTTATAATTTTATCACTTGTAAACTGTCAGGCGTTCCGAGTTTAACGATTTTTTTTATTCTTACATGCATACATATTCATTTCAGTTACATATGTTTGTCTTGCAATGTACAGGTTCAAGATTGAAATCCTTGTGGACATCTTGAGTAAAGTGGACCTTGGAACAAAATGCAGAACGAATAAGGGCGGCGCCAGGGAGCTGTGAAGGGGCACATCTTCACTTTCTTCCGAACCCCCTCCACACACCTTTTTCAACCGAAATCACAGTCTCATTACATATTATGTCATGCCGTCAGATTGAGCACCGAATGTTAGGTATTGAAGTGAGATCGCTGTTCTTGCCTCTTCCTAGAATAAATCCTACGGTCGTCCATGTATTTGTATGTCATGGCCTATTAACAAAGATGTCTACTAAAAGTTGATGAATGTTTGAATTAGTGGCTAAAATGTACAAGCATGTTTCATTATTTTGAACATCGTCCTCCATAAATTTCACTCCGCACCACCTCAGCACCCTTATATGATAAACCTAGTTCTTATCCATTAATGCATTCATTCGAAGCATTTGGAATGCATTGGAAATGTATTGGATTTCTTATGCATTAAACTTTTCCCAGTGCTTTTTTACTTTTCCGTGCGTGCTTTCTTCGCTTTTCTCTACCTGGCTTGAGGAATGGTAAATCTCGCAAGTTCCTCCACGCTAAGACGTATTGTGCGCCGAGAAAAGTGCAGCGGGGGTCGCCCAAGAAAGTGTGTGCGCCATCTTGAATTGTGAAATATTATCCGGCAGAAAAAAGCGTGGGAGGGGGTGAAAGAAGAAAGAGGAGAAAGAAGAAAAGCAGCACCAGATGTCTCCATCCACCTATGAAATTTTAATCTCCATTTTCATTTAATCTCGGAAAGGTTTCACTTGGGGTTCTTACAGATGCCGGGTCGTAGACTTCTCTCCATCCGGCGGGACCAAGGATTCAATAATTCAATGGTAACTCTGAGAAACTGCCTGGTTATCTGTCCGAGTCTCCGTATTATTCTGCGCTCAACAGGAAGCCAGAGAAAAAAGGGAAGATGGGGGTGGTGAGAGGTGGACGGAACGTCCGTTATAACGCGCGATACAAAACAAGAAAGTAACGATGCAATATTTCGGGACTTGGCGCCGCTGGTTCTCGATTACGTGCAACAAGGGATGCTGATGGAATCTTCCATGATTTCACAGGGTTGTAGGGATTGGCTCAGGGGCGTGGCGTAGACGTAACCGCTGTTACCTGAGACAACAATAAAGCGGCAAGTTACCTCCGCTAGTTGTGTTTTTAAAAAATCAGTCCACGGTCGAAGCTATACAGAGGTGACCCATATGTCTCCAGCAAACAAAGGAGGCAACAAGGCATTCGATGAAGGGCATTGGCCCCGCACGAGAGGATGATAAAGCCTGCACTACCAAAGAACCTGCTCAGATGTGGGAGCCTTGTAGTTCCAAAAGCGGCGTTGCCACACGCTTGGGGCCACCTCCTGGGGCGCGTCAAGTATCTGAGCGCTCAGCGAGCAACGTGATCGCTCAGCTGTTTGACAGCCAAATAGGTGTTGCTCCGCAAGCGCTGCTCACTTGATCGCTGAGCAAACTTGAACCTTGCTCGCCACAGGTTTGAGCCACAGAATATAGCGTTTTTGTGTTTCGATCTCGTGAGACAAAGGGAAGAAGAGGAAAACTATATGAGGATGGCGGGGTGCAATATTCCAGTTTTTGTAATTGTATTAAAATGTAACTGTTGTTTATTCCAAATAATAAATACTAAATATATACACCGTAGTTTTGGAAAGTTGTACAAGGGTGTGAAAATGAAAATTTCGACAGTTTTGTTCACATCAACTATTCTATTTCCATAATTAACAGCTTTTCAATACCGAAATCTTGTCCACTCGATGCAGCCACATTGATAACAGATTATTCAAAGGCACTGATATATTGGTCAGTGAGCACACAGCGTCAAGCAAATGGTCTGTCTGCTCAACGAGCGAAAATCTTGCTTAGCGAGCGTCAGATACTTGACGAGCCTCAGCTGTCAACATGCACCCTTCGCTCGCAGTTCAGTGGGAGCCACATAAATGAAAAGCTCTTTCATTTCCTAACCGGTCACACGTACCACATTAAAAAGTTTCTGTAAGGGGTGACCCTATCTGAAGACAGCCAAATGTCAACCTCTCTTCCATATAGTACTCCCTGGACTGCATTTTGTAGACTAACGAGGCTCTGGCGTCTGAACTCACGGCCAGTGTAATCCTCTGCAGAGCTTGTGTTGTATTCTGTCCATGTGTGTTTGTCCCTTCATCCATTTTATCTCTTTACCATTCATTCTCATTTCCGCGATATGCCAAAAATGCATATCAATCAATCATATAAAGGTTTATGTTTAAAAAATTAAGGCCCAAGGAATGGCCTAATGTTCGAAACTGTAGTCTGTGTAGAGATTTGAAAATATGAGCAGCATTTAGAGTGCACGAAACATGGCGGAAATCGGTTTTTCGTCCATCCAGAACTGCAGTGACAGATTTCACTAGAGTTCCATAGGAGAGAACGTTACAAGCCATCAAAGTGCAGTGGCTTAGTGTTAACGTCGTCGCCTTGTAATCAAGCGGGTCATGGGTTCGATACCAGGTGGATGCCCATAGTCGTTCAGATTCCACTTTAAACTGTAGATCCAGTCCCGATTAGCCTACCCGCGCCTAAAGTGCACTTAAATCAACAAGGCATGAAAGTACTACAGAAATTTCAACATAAAAGCTTTAAATTCATGGCTGCTATCGTACTCACAAGTCATCCCCACTCCTAAATTTTAAAGTACAATTTGAACGGTTTAGTGCGAAATTGTAACATTGCATTAATATAACAGTGTGCTAGAGTCCTGCCAAGCTAACAACCGGCGCAGGGACCGCCTTTCTGGCAGTGTTGCCGCGTTTACTACGAAGATACTTGAAGTCAAACAGCCAATTAGGCCTACCCTGTTTGGGCAACAAGCGGCAACCTTAGAATCCCTCCTCCCTGAATACCGAAATCCTTAAACCGAGCTCCATCAGACTATTTCTACTTTTCTTCTTTTCAAATCTATCGTCGCATCTGAGTAAACGTTGAAGGATGGTTATCCATAGAATCATCAGTTTGCGTAATAATTACCGTCACTACTTAACCTGTTGGACCGCCTCATTTGTTCCGATAGAAGCTGCGGTCGCGAGGCAGGGAAGGGACTTTTCGCACATTGTTGTCTTTATAAATGGCCAGGGAGGAGGAAAATGTCGAAACAATCTCAACGTGTTTACCGTGGCTGTCCCTACCGGTTTCCGCATTTTGTCTCCTTCGGCGCTGTTTGCGTTTCATCGTGGTTTCATCGCCCCAATCGGACCTCTGCAAACATGGTTACCCTAGAGGAGCTGACCAAAAGAGAGAGAGAGAGAGAGATTGCACCCTCTCCTTAGCCCTCCCTCTCAAACCAGACCTTCCCTTTTCGAGCTCAAACTCCTGCTGTATGGGCCGGAATGCTGCACCTCGTGCTCTACAACACAATAGAGCAGATTTATGTTGTTTTCGTGTTGTGGTGGCCTACGAGCCACGCGTGTTTTGAACTAGCAACTGTTTGCATTCCGGATTTCTTGAAAAACACCCTCATTCAGCTTCTGTTTGTGTTTATACTGTTCTTGCTCCGGTTTTTTTTTCGCTCGTTTTTTCTCCACTTCTATTTTATGCTTTGCCTCACTCTCTGTATGTGCTCATTTAATTGTGTTGTTTCGTTCTCCTGTTTACCGCAAGATATTACTTCATTCAATTTCCTACCTTATTTCACGACTGGTATTCCTAGTTTTCTTCTTGCTCACTTTATGAGTCTACTCACCACTTCCTCCATTTCATCATATTTCTTCTATTTGTTCCTTTCACGTTAAGTTTTACCTCCTAACGATTTTTTCTTCTATCACACCTCTTGAGTTGCCTCTTACATGTAATTTTCTTACTATTGTTATATTTGTAAAAAAAAAAATCTCCTGTATAATTTTGATTTCATATACTCACATTGTTTTACTCTTCCCTCTTGCATATTTCCAGATTACTTCTTCTCCAGTGCATGAATACCTCTTTCTTCTTTTAACAACATCTCATTTGATTGCATTGTTTTCAATCGAAATTTTATTTTTAACGTTGTCGTTAAAACTCGTCTCCCATCCTCTTTTGCTTGTCTATTTCTCTTCTAGCTTGTTCTGGTTCAAGTAATACTGAATTTATATATGTACAATGTACCATATACGTAGATGCTTCTATTATGAACAGTGTTGTGTTTGTTTTATTGTCGAGAAAGTGAAAATTGTCCATAGCATACGGTCTTATTATTTATATAAAATGATAGTAAATGAAACAATCGAACTTAATCAACATGCCTTATTAGCATAATTCAATTAAGACATTTTCTAATTTATGCATTTTCCTTTCATTGCAGGTGAGTCAGCTCTGACATTAAGAGGTTCATGGTTAACACCAAACGGTAGGTGATGAAATTGGTATATACAATCCATGGTCATGATAGTTCTTGGACAGGAGATACGATATACAGATAGATCCACAGAAATTTTATTTTCAATTCATTTGTCGTTTTGTGCTAATTCCGTGTTACTTCAGTGGAGTGGCACCTCGATTCTAATTCTGGATTTGTAGTGGATACGTTAATCCTTCTTTTTTTAAGAAATTTACTGTAAGTGACATATGCTAGTAATGCATTCTAATATAAAGATACGTTGAACTGTATTATAACCGTCTCCGGATTTTCTGCACAGAAAGTTTTCAACTCGGAACTCAAACAAGTTCCTCCCAACTGCTAAGAATCATCTCTGATGCAGACGCAGCTTTGCGGAGGGTGGTTTGAAGATACCACCTCCTAGACGCAAACTCCTCCTTTTGCTAGTCTGTTAAGAGTGACTAATTGCCCCCACTTCTGCCGAAGAAGCCAATCCATTGATCAACCGAAGATTGATTGAGCAGATGTAATTTGGTGTGATGTCAGGGGCCCAACACTCCCTTATTTCGTCTCACTGGATCTTCGGATTAATGGTAAGATTTCTACTTGGAGGTTGGGTGCTCAGGGCGGGTGGGGGTGACCCACCTCAGAAAGGGGAGGAAACGAGGAAATAAGGATGAGCAAAACAAGATCTGTTGAAGATTTGGAGCTGCGGAGGAAGATGATTAAGGACATTACACGGATCCCGTGGAGGAAAGGATGTCCCCTTTTCTCTTCCCGTATCATGGTCTTGAGGGGAGCTTCTTCATCAGAGAGTGAAAAACCACGGGGACTTGAATATTCCATTACTGAATCTCTTGTCAGTAATTGCCCTCATGTTTACGAACTTCGAAGTGCCTCTGGAGATTTCTAACACTCGGAAAATTACTTTTCATCTTCCTGCATGACTGTCATATATCAGCTTATCGCGTGTTTATGTCAACCATTACTTCTTACATTATAGTTGTGATATTACGAAAAAGATTTTTTTTCCCCAAAACCTTGGAAACGTAGACTTTCCGTATTAGAGAACACCTTGAGTTCGAAGCAAACTCGAAATTCCCGTGCAGGTCTAGGTAATGGAATTCGGCAAACTCATATTTTCTGTTCGCCTCCCTGATGGCGCAGTGGTAGCGTCGTCGCCTTGTAATCAAAGGGTCCCGGGTTCGATACCCGGTGGAGGCACATAGTGGTTCGGACCCCACTTTAAAACTGTAGGTCCAGTCTCGATTAGCCTTACTGTTCATAAAGTGGATTTAAAACCCCAACATAAGCCATCATCTTTTCTGCTCATTGCAGTGAAGGGCTTTAAAAAGAGACGCGTTTGGCCTAACATGTTTTGATTGATTGATTGATTTAGTTTATTTTACTTCGCATTTTGTGTCTCTTGGCTAATTTGCGAAGATGGGGATGAAATGATAAAATTGATGAATGGACATTCACAAACAACCAACCCCGAGCGGAATCCGGGACGCTTAGCGTCGCAACGCGATGTGCTAACCACTCGGCCACAGGGTCCGGCGCCTAACATGTTGTTCTTCCAAAGCTTGACCTCTCTACAAGGGTCGTTCAAGGTTGACCTGGATTTTCGTACGTAAAAAATCGATGAATAGCCGGATCATGATGAAACGTGCGGGTGACGTAATGTATTCCTTCGCGAGTAACTAGCGCCCGGCATGACGTATTTCGCGCATGCGCAGCAGTTGCAGCGAACATGGCGGCAAGCAGTGTGTCTGTGGCTGTGGAGCAGCGGTGTGTAATCAAATTTCTCGTGAAGGAGAAAGTGAAACCAGCTGAGATTTTCAGACGATTGCAAGCACAGTATGGTGAAAGAACGATGTCGCGGACAAGAGTGTACAAATGGTGTGAGTAGTTTCGCGAAGGACGGGAGCTGGTGACAAATGAAGCGCATGGACACATTCGCCCGACTGCAGTCACACCAGTGAATATCGCAGGTGTTGAGCAAATGATTCTTGAGAACCGGCGAGTAACAGTGCGGGATATTGCTGCCGAGGCGAATATCAGTGTCGGGAGTGTTGAGACAATCATTCACAACCACTTACGCTTCCGAAAAAATCTGTGCAAGGTGGGTTCCCCGCCAGCTGACATTCGATCAGAAGTGGACACGCAGGACGGTCTGTGAACAGCTTCTGAATCGGTTTCGAGCAGAAGGTGATGAATTGTTGCAATCCATCATCACGTGTGATGAAACATGGTTGCACAATTCAACCCCAGAGACCAAAAGACGCAGCATGGAGTGGCGGCATAAAGGTTCCCCGCCCCCCAAGAAAAGCAAAACTCAGCCGTCCGCTGGAAAGATCATGGCAAGTGTCTTCTGGGACATGAAGGGCGTTATCCATGTGGATTTTCTGGACAAAGAGAGCACGATTAATGCCCAGTATTACTCCACATTGTTGAGTGGTGCTGTACGAAAGTCCATTCGCAAGAAAAGACCTGGGATGTTGTCTGGAAATGTCATTCTTCTCCATGACAATGCCCGCCCTCACACGGCCAATGTGACAACAACAACTCTGGCCGACATGCGCTGGGAAGTTCTGCCCCATCCCCCCTACAGTCCGGAATTAGCCCCCAGTGATTATCATTTGTTTGCACCCCTTAAAGACCATCTGGGAGGGAAGAAATTCACGACAGACGAAGCACTGCGGAGCGATGTCCTCCAGTGGCTACGACAACAACCAAGTTATTTCTACGCCAAAGGAATTCGGGAGCTGCCAGAACGATGGCAACGGTGCCTCGGCGCGCACGGAGAATACTTTGAAAAACTGACATAGTTTGGTGTTTCTTCTGCTACCTATTTCCTCTGCAGAAATAAAAGTCGCCGGTCAACCTTGAACGACCCTTGTAGCAAGAACCGCATGACATTGTCGCGATCTACTGTCGATCCCGTTCGAGGTACCCAGGCTGCACACATGTACAGCACACAGTGGCAACATGTGCCTAAACGCTTCTTCCCTGGTTTTCCATTCGTCTTCCTCTGTCTAGACGTCATTTTCCTAGTTTCTTATTGGCATAGGAACTGTCGAGCAATTGCTAGCGCGGGAGAGACAAGTTGGAGCAAACGCGGTAAAGGAGCGTGAAAACCTGTTTCTGGTGCCAGAATTTACTTCACCAAAGATACTGTTGGGAAACCGAACTCACTTTGACTGTACAAATGGTCATCGTGTGCTTGCAACATATTGGAACGACGAGACTTCAGCCATTATTTTGATGTTCTACCTAAATTGTAGAATTGCTGGTAACAATGCGCGTAGATAATTATAATGATGATGCATTGTCAGTCAGAAGTACCAATTTCTAACTGAATATACGGACCCATTCTAAGTGAACTGAAATTGTTAGCTCCTGTTGCATGCTTTAGGAACAATAGTAATTTTGAAGTAAGTCTTGAAGCTTTCCTGGCGACGCATGATGAATAAATTCTCTCGGGCTATCGGTCAGGTCAATTCTGGAACAGTTTCAGAGCTTTCGAGAGCTACCGCCACTCTCATCTTCAGGGTAGATGTAATGATCTACTTCTACCGTGAAGATGAGAATCGTTAGCTCTCGAATGCTCACTTCTACCCTGAAGATGAGTGATGTTAGCTCACGAAAGCTCACTTCTATCATGAAGATGGGAGTGGCATTAGCTCTCGAAAGCTCACTTCTACCCTGAAGATTATGCACGTTAAGCTGTCTTGTTTAATGCATACGAACCTTGAAGTAAGCACGCAATGGAAGATTTCCGCCTTAAAGGTCTACTTATTTGCTATGGGGCAGCTATGTTATTCGAATGTAAAGATATAAAACTGTTCCAGATTATGCGAGTTTATTTACATAATGTGCAAGCACAATTAAACTACATAAATAAAGTTTGTTCGACGATAAACTCGCTGAAAGAGAAACATTGTCTTCTCACTTAGGCCAGTTTGATGGATATTCGTTTAACTAATTAATAATGAACTAGGTCTGTGACGAAGCTGAAAATTTACCGATGCCGATGTACTCGCCGATAATTTTTGGAACCGATACCGGATGCCGATATTTAACCGATTCCGATACATAAGATTATTAAACAGAAATGGAATGTTATTTTCAGAATGACAAAAATAAATTTCCTATGTATATTTCTATTGCATATCATATGTATATACATATATATTCTCAAGAGATGCGAATGTACATTTGCATCTACAAAATGTTATGTGAACCTTTAAGAAGAACTTGGATTCTCAAGAGATTAAACATTAGTACACAAGCAGTTCTTTGAAATGCAAAATGAATTCCTGTTCTGCCAGATTCAACTTCAGAAACACGAGATTTGGAAGCACTTGAGGAAGTAACCTACTTCTTCTCTTATCATAAATCTGTTCAGCAACACTGAACACTCAATCACTGAATACTGATGCAGCAGGTATGCCCAAGTATTTTCTCAGGACTTGCTTCAGGTTTGAATATTCATTTTTGAATTTCCAATACAACAGCAGATCCTGGTTCAGCAATGTACTGTTTTATTTCCGATTTATAGTTAGGTTGATCCTCTGAATGAGTTTGCAATAATTTTATTACAAAAACTCTACAATGATGACGAATCATAACCAAAATTTCAATAAATCTTACAAAACTAGAATATAAAACTTATTAGAAGGTAAAAACTCTAGTATAATCTGTACCGGTTTAAATATCGGTTTTTTGCCGATTCCGATACCGATGCCGATATCTCAATTTCGGCCGATTTTCATACATCTGTAATCGGCTTCGGCACATCCCTATAATGAACTAAATCTGTCTTTTGACTGTCAAGTCACTTCTTCACGTAGTATAGAAGGGAAAGATCATGAAGAAAATATAATTGAGTGAGTGAGTGCAAGGTCGGGACTTAAAACATTACGGAAAGTGCTTATCCTTCTCCTCCATATCGTGGTTCCTCGGACACCTTCCCAAAGTGTCTACCTTGAGGAAAACAACTTTCTCTCCCTGGATCAGAATACAAAATGCGCTGCCTTAAGGGCTGCGAGGTCGCACCGAGGCTTCCTTATTACGTCATTGTGTAACCGATTCTATTGACCTCTGGTAGCAAAATTAAGAATGATTCCATCAATCTGGCTCAAGTGAAATAGAAATACAAAATGACGGTCCGCGCGCACTACGGTCCATAAGATGAGAGCGGTGTTAGCTCCAGAAAGCTCGGACATTGTTCCAGAATTGACCTGGTCGATAGCCCAAGATAATGTAATCATCAGTAGTAATTTTGCCTCGTCGCGTCTTCCTCTACAGAAGAATGCTGGGATGGTACCATCAGCGGAAGTCACAAATTCTAGCATCTACTTCCATCGTGCTCTCACTTTCGTCGAGATTGAACTGGCGATTAAAGTTACCAACAGACAACCAACACGCGCTGGGTTTTGGTTGCGGACGGGGACGATTGGGATTGAAATCTAGGGCAAGGTTTAAAGAACCTCGAACCTATAAGTGGCGGTCTTTAACACCGGGAACGATAAATCTGGGTTCGAATCCTACCTGAGCCATGAGCTACGTTGCAACGACAGCGCAATTTTTATATCGGCAGGAGAGAGAAAGAGAGAGAGAGGAATATTGCCAACCTACACACCCAATGCACTGACGTGAGCGGGTTGGCAAGCAGTGACTATTGCCCCCTTTGTCGATGACGCAATTGAGAATAAAGCCAGAAAGTAGAAGTGGCTTTCTGATCGCCTTATGAATAGCGTACTTTCCACCCGGCTTGGTTGTGACGTCTGGAGAATTTTGGCCCGGGAAAAGTCTGAAGATCGTGGCTGGAATCGCGAGTTCTGCTTCTTGGTAGTTTAGTTCATCCTAAGAGGAGAGGAGAGGAAACAAATTAATCACGTTCCCGAAACTTTAACCCCCTTCCACGGATCTTCCTCATACTTTCAGAAATTAAAATAAACTGAGGAGAAAAAATAACAACAAGAGATTTGGTGCCTGAGACGAGAAGAAGAAAGGGAGGAGAAAAATTAATAGAATGGCCTGCACTTAATTAAGACGCAAAAGAAAGGGGAGAAAGTTATTTCTGTAATCAGTTTCAGTTTGTAAATAACTCGCAGATGCTATCCAGTTAATGCAGAGGCCGCCACTGGCGATGAAGTGTAGGGAAAAGAGGAAGAGATTTGTAACGTTTTTCATCCTCCTAATTCACAATTAGGTTTACCAGTCGCATTTTGCAGATGAAGCTAACACCTCAGGGCCCATTGTCTATCCACTTTTTCACACGTTCAACATAACCAGAACATAATTGCCATGTATAACCTTCTGGAAGCGAAACAATTGTGTCTTTCTCCATAATTCTTTCAGAATGAGAAGAGTTGGGAGATAAGTTCAAGTAGTATGTGTCTTGGGATATGTTTGTTGATTTACGTGCTCTTAACAAAAGGTAGAAAAAGCAAATATATGGATATTTTTATTGTGTATATCATTCAATACGTAGAAAATCAAATTTAATATAAAATGACATGCGATTTATATAAAGTCTAGCTGAATACCCGGTGTTGCCCGGGAATTTATTTATCCCAATGTTCTATTAGACAGGAAAATAATGAATTCTAACTATTGTGTAAAATGTAAGTAATTTTATTTCATCCTGAATGTCACCAATTAGCTTAGCGACTCCAAAAACTATGGTTTCGACACTAATGTACGTCATTTTTCACCCCCCATGCCGATAGGTGATGAACTTGGAGTTGAACGCCATTGGGAGTGTCACTATTCATCTTAGCAACCCCGAAAACTATGGATTCCACACTAATATCTGTCGTTTTCGCAACACAGACTCATTCCAGCCTGAATGTTAGGCAACCCAAGAAACACTATTGTTGTGCGGGATGCATAGAGTCACGGCTGATTTGTGCGGATATCGGTCGTTTTCGATTATCTTTACATGTCACCCCTTCCAGCCCCTAGGAGTGCCAGGGGTGTCTTACCCCCACAGTATTTCTTTGCAGATTGCAAGTGATACGTGTACCAGGTTTGGTTGAAATTGATCCAGGCGTTCGAGAGTTATGCCGGAACAAATATACACCCACACACACACTGACATCCATTTATATATATATATATATATATAAATGTATCTGTGGCGACCCTGCTATTATGCAAGCGCGACCACACATTATTGTACTGATCGTGGATCTAACTAGCGGCTTACCTACATAGCTCTTCCATCTGTCCACCTATCGTCTCCGCGGGTGTGTGGCTTGTTGAGTATCAACAACCTCAGTTGTGAAGTAAAACCTGTGGGGTAACATCGCTCTCGCGCTACAACGTTGCCAAGCGTACGTCTGTATTGGTTGGTTATTTTTATTATCTCGTTTGTACGGTATTTGGGTGTTTTGTGTACTAATTGTCCGTGCTTTGTGTCCTATTGTACAACTTCCATCAAGTAACGTCGCTGATCAACTCTATCTCCCGTTTATGTACGTTTGGCAACATGCCTTATATCCGACGCTCATTTGTTTCGTGCCTTGTGACTCGAAAATGCTCGATGTCAGTCGAAGATTGCTGATTCCTTGTTTCCCAGTTGTCAGTTGGAAATGCGAACACTACAGCATGTACTGTGTTGCGTACTCGATTTCTTGACGACTTCCTTCTTTCGGACTGCACTTGCAAATTGGCTTGAGTTTGAAGTTGTTATTTTTGGACAGATCATCGTGTTAAAGCTGTCGTCTTGTAATGAAGGGGTCCAGCGTTCGATCTTGTGTGGATCCCATAGTGGTTCGAAACCCACGATCCACATCTCCCAGCCAGGACAGTCTCCGGAACTTTACAAATCTCGAGATGTCTGCTCCATTGAGAATGTCTTCAATCTCTACGTTCGTTCTCGGTGGAGGCACATAGTTGTTCGGATCCCACTTTAAACTGTAGGTCCAGTCCCGATTAGCATGTCTGTGCATAAAGTTTACTTAAAACAGCAATTCAATCAATCAATCAATCTACGTTCGTTCTAATTCTGCATTCTTCTTCCTCTCTTACAGAGTCATGTATCCTTCTTAAGACCTTTCTGACAAAAAAACGTAAAAGCATTCTCATCAACACACATACAGCTACGTTTCGCTACATTATCCAAACACACACTGGGTATTGCTCGGAACATGATGAGGGAACCAGTCTCCGAAACGTTCATGTGCTGTAAACACAGTAAGGATAATAGTCTAAAACATTCATCATGATTCAATTACCACATCACTTACGTCGTGGTCGAACCTACTGTGCAGTGTACGTCAAAATTCGTTTCAAGTCCACTTTATGCTCAGATAGGCTAATCGTAACTGGACCTACAGTTTAAAGTGGGATCCGAACGACTATGTGCCTCAAGAAAGTAAAGAAAAAGTCACGAAATTATGCTTGTGGTCAGGAATGTTTGCTATTTTTTTACAGTATAGTAAATTTACATTGTTTTATACCTGTACTGAGATTTGAAAAAAATGAATATTTGTAAATATACAATTATATTGAGTTGGTGGTTAGAATTGTTCACTTTGCTTCTTAAGAATTACGTGACTATTCCTAATTCAGGTTGAAGTCTGAAGCATTAATTTTTACATGCATTATGAAGCAAGTCTAAATCTCTTGTTAATGAACAGCTTCAGTTTTCATCTTAACCGGCCTTGGGGTAAGGGTTTTTTATTCAACATAAAATAGGGTAAGGACGGTGCAAACGGACACCCTAAGCACAATTTTCAAAATAACCGTGAAACATTTTATTGAAGAATGAAAATAACTATTGGCATAAAAGGTGTGAACCTTCAGTTAACACATGAGAGCACTTAGTATGCAAGCAAATGAACATCTGTCTCAAAATAGTCTGATCAATCCCCGGATGCGGCAGTGTCCGTTTACCGCGCCCGTTCGGGGCAGACGGACATTTGATCGGGGCAGATAGACACGTGATGATTAATGAACTATCATCACTCTTACAATAACAACACACATAATATGGGTCATTTCCCTTTGCAACACAATTTACATGAAACCAGAGAGAACACTCTAAGCACTGCACCAAATTTTGACCCTGGTTGTACACATCTTTGCATTTACGGCACTCGTCACTTGTGGTGCGTTTAAACTTCTTTGATTTTTTGCTACAGCTTTCAGTTTTTTGTACACGAGTCAAGCGATGAAGGAAGGATCCCTCAATACATGTGATTGCCCAGTTTTGCGTTTCCTGCTACAGGTCCCAGAAGTTAATGGCAAAGGATTTAGCTCCTCAAAACTTCCACGAGATGACACATCCTCTTCGCTTGCAGTAGGCTTTGATGATCTCTCATCTTGAACATGGACAGTTGCAGGAACAAAGACATGCCCAGGCAGACGTCGTGGATTAACGGAATATATTACATAAGCATTGAACCCATTTACAGCATTGTTCGTTCTCGATGTCTCACCATCCTGTAACAAGGGCACATTGTATTAGAAACCCAACCATTTGAAGGGTACAAAATGCATTCTATACAATTCACACCTGCCATTTCCATCACTGAGTCAAATATACATTAGTATCTCAATCAAAAAGTACCTAACAATAGTTAAATGCAATACAATTCATCTATGTCCGTTTGCCCCAACGGCAACCTGTCCATCTGTCCCACTTGTAGCCTTTGATTTTACATTCCGAAAAAGTCCACCAGATGGCAGCACAATGTTGCCAACACGTGTGTATATATATAAAGGAATCACTGCCTTCACCACACTTCAAATCACAACTTCGGCGGTACCATAGTAACCTATGCAATCCTTGTGTTCGCAACACATTTTTTTTAGTATTCAAGGTTTTGCACGAACATTTTCTGCTTACCTGGTCAGGTTTTTATGCTGGATTCGCGTTTCTTCTTTGCGATTTCTTCCGATGCTCAACACAACTGCTCGCAAACGTTCAGGTTCGTACAGAACTCCAACTGCTGCAATGTTGCTAACTTCAAACCGAAAATATTCGTACTTTTCTTAGGGGATGTCCGTTTGCCCCGTCCTTACCCTATCTGTTTTCTTAATTTCCAACTATACCTAAGTAGGGGACGATTAAATAAATGTTAGGAAAAAAGGGGGCTGCAAGTCAAGAACTTTGGTAGACACCCTGCTCCGCCGTGTATGAAACCCGGGACTTCTTGATTACAAGACGGCAACGTTACCACTACGTTATCGGAGAAGTTGTGATTGTGTTATGTTGGTGAATATAGATGTCGACGTAATTTCTGTTGCTACTTTCTTTTCAGTTTCATCTATTTATTTGTCCCAGTGCCGGAATTCCATATTCTGTGAAATAAATGACTATAAAAACGAGCACCAGTATATGTTGGTAATTTGTTTTATTAAGTTCTAGCATGCATTGCATTTTTGTTCTGCAGGATGTAAAAAGTACCGTCATTTGAGTCATCCACAATTAAAGAAAGACACGTTCACCGTCCATTAATTCGCACTTAGCAGTGCACTGTTGAATCAGCGAAAGAACTACGCTACCTTGAAAAAAAAAACTGTAGGCCCTTTATTTCAGTCCACGTCTCCTTGTTTTTCGCGTTCCGCGTAATAAATTCGGGGAACTCGCGCCGGGGGCCAGTTTGTCCTCGTGATTAACTTCCCTCCGCCCCATCTTTTTCTCCGCGGGTACGCCCCTGCGTCGGGGAAAAAATTCCATGTCATTTGTCCCGGGTCTTCCCGGCTTATTGAGACTCTGAGACAAGATAATTTGATTTGGAAACCTCAGAATTTTTCAGCTTCCTTTTTTTCGTCCCTTTGTGTTCCTCTTCGTCTCCAAGATGGTAGATAGACTGTGCCAAGTCCAACATATGCACGAGAGAGAGACGGGAGAAGGAAAAAGAACAAAAGATTGGACATAGATGCTGAGTGACACAGACGATCCAACAACTGCGACCTTTGCCAAAGCGCTCACCGGCAGAGAAATGTGGTTGTCCCGACATTCGGGAATTCTGGTGAAACCGATTTAAACAAAAGTCCCCAGCGCTATTAAGAGTGTGTTTCTCTCATGTCTGGCTGATGGAGCTTCAATTTACAGGCATTTCTTTGGTTCTGTCCTTTTTGTTGTTTGCCTTTTCGTGGTGATGGATGTGGTGTTTTCAGTTTGATGTTTTTCTAAGTGGGAAGCTTATATCATTCATCAGGTGTAGTTCGTTAGGTGATGCTGCTTCACTTTTCGCCAACCTCAGGCCACGATGTGTATTTTTACTATTATTTGTTAAGGAGATGTTGCTATAATATCAGTTTTTCTCATTTGTGTTTTTTTTTTACTTCTTTCTACAACCAGATATGCTAGGTACTTGGTATTTCTTTCAAACTACGGAAGTATATAGTTGTATATGTAGTAGGTTCCGACCAGTGAACATGTATCTAATGATGGATTGTGTTGGTGTTTTAAGTCCACTTTATGCACAGTAAGGCTAATCGGGACTGGACCTACGGTTTAAAGTGGGTATCGAACCCGGAACTCCTTAATTACAAGGCGACGACGCTACCACTGCACCATCGGGGAGGACCGGTGTATCTAATGGTTCGGTTGTTAACCGAGCAATTGAGTTGACATTTTATGTATGTCAGTACACCAAGTTACGTGTTTGTGTAGCTTTATTTGATTCTCATATAACAAAGGATAGGCGTATGGTTGTCTTGTGATTGTTTTACCGTCATAGGAGTGTAAAGGGTGACTTTCCCGCAAGCATCCAAACGTTAACCTCACCCCCACGTAGTACACCCCGGTAAACTGCATATCTGCAGGTCAACGAATGTCTGGCGATACTTACAATCAGTACGGTTTTGTTTCGTCCTGAGGTTTCCCCTCATACGTGTTGAGCACCACTTTACAACCACAGCTTTTAATCTTGGTAAGGAGATTTTAATTCTTCAAGAGATATATGTTGATTTTAGCTACGGTAATACGGATTGGCTACGTACGATGACGGCCGAAAATAGCCTGAGTGCTGATGCACCCATAATTGTCACCTCAATCAATCAATCAATTTTAGCGCCATAGACAGACAATACGATCGAGTCTATTTATGACGTTATGTTAGCAATAGGTAGAAGTTTCTGTACATTGAATTTTACGTATGTTTCCATCTTTAGTAGTTTCCTAGTAATCAATATGTATCGATTTCTTTCGATTGGCGATCAGAACAAACAGATGGACGTCGCATCAATTAGATCAGTTCCTTCAACTTGGCCAAATTTCGTATTTATAGAGGTCGCAGCATTGACTTTGACTGTCAGCTGTTTCTCTCCCATATAGACAGACGAAAATCATCATTGTTCCAGGTATAACTTTTGTTGTAGTTCTGTTTTTTAATTTTGTTACCGGATTACAAATACCTCATTTTTTCCATTTTTTTTTTTGGCTATTTCAAAACAATATTTCGCCAGTGGAGGTCGCTTTGCAGATGGTGGCCCGGGGGCTGTAACCCTTCCAAGCCTCCTTTGGAAGTGACTGGTCACACTTTCGCAAGGATCACGTTCCCAATCCATTGCAAAAGTGTTCCACTTAACGCACCTTCTCTCTCGCAATGCGTAAGTGGCGTCCATCATCGCAGCAGATGTCGTCCTGGGCTATTTATGTCGCCCAGTTGCGTTAAGTGTCCCCGAACACATTCTTATATATATATGTATAAAGGGAAGAGATGCCTGGACGTCGGCCAGAAGAAATATGCCCCACCCGACAGCTGCTCCGAAATCTTGGCCGAAATGGATCATATCTTGTTCTCAAGAAAGGTGCTTCACTTGCAGAGAGATACACGGCCCTCAAGCACGGCGGGGGGCCCACCTGTCTTCCGTCACGGCATCTCCTGTCGTTCGGGAAGCCTTTGAGGCCATTTGCTTCGAGAACTGGCTCTGGGAATTTTTCGGCTTTGCTTCCTGCATATCGGATGGTGTTGCTCTCTATCATCAAGTCATCGACGTAGCAGCACAATTTGGCTGAACGCCCGTGAGAAAGTACGAAGGTAGAGTCTGATAAAAAAAGGATACCACCCTGAGCGCATAACGCATTTAGTAATGATGCCCAGGTGCTTGAATCCCTGCTATACCCATTGCGAATCCGTGACGTATAATCTTGTGTAAAACTATATTATTCACATGTATACCTACCCTATGCCCACGGTATTTGAATTTGAATGTGGCAACGTTTGTTGCAAGTCCACTGCACGCGCAGGGAGTGTGGCAACGTTTGTTGCAAGTCCACTGCACGCGCAGGGAATGTGGCAACGTTTGTTGCAAGTCCACTGCATGCGCAGGGAGTGTGGCAACGTTTGTTGTAAGTCCACTGCATGCGCAGGGAGTGTGGTAACGTTTGTTGTAAGTCCACTGTATACACACAAGATCCGGGAAAGTTTAAATCTACTTAATTTGCAGAGAACGTGGCAGAGTTTGTTTCAACTGCACTTAATACGTAGCGACTCTCTCGATGATTGTTATACTTCACTTAACGCGAAGTTTGTTTTAGGCCTACTTTATGCACAGATAATTTAATCAGGAATGGATCAGTTTGAGAAAGATCCACGCATAGGCGGAGTTCTGGAGGGGCCAGGGTGGGCCTGCTCCCCCCCCCCCCCAACTTAATAAAAAAAGACAAAAAAATAACACATGATTAAGATCAGTTACTACATTTTTGTTATGAAGCCATACCGCAAATCTTGACGTTTGGCATGATGGAATGTGAGGTAATTGCTCCGCAATAGCGGGTCTTAAACGATTTGATTGATGTGTACAGTTTGAGGAAAGAAAAAAGTAAAATGATTTTGTGTTCAGTCAACACTTACTGCTGGGGCATCAAAAGAACTTTTCAATTTAATTTTTCTAAAATTTCTGAAGCTTACTGTTGTACCGTATCTTTTTTAAAGTAATACGGGTATTGTATCAAAATTTAATGAAATGCAGAATGCAATAATCGTACTGTTTTGCTTCTTTTAAAACTGACAACCAATATACTAATTAATATTTGTTTACTTAAGCGAGGAAATTTAACATTTTCAAATCTAAAAGGCCTAAAACTAAATGTTTTTAAGTTGTCGTTTTTTTTAATTTCCGGGAAGGCCTCCGAACCCCTTATAAACTAGGGGATATTCAATAACCCTCAGGTACATCATATGCTTCTCCCAGAGTCTGCCCCCCCCCCCCAAAGCAAAAGCTCAAACTCTGCCCATGGATCGACGCCGCAGTAACATGCCTACTTCAGGAATTGAACCCTGGATTCTGTAACTTAGAGACAGACAAAAACTTTCTAAATTGTTTTTAAATTAAAATAAAAGGTTAAGAAAACCCAATAATCCAATAATTACGTTAGAAAATATCTCCACAGAAAAGTCCTTCGGCCCCTAAGATGCAAAGCTTGCAAAAATATTGCCATTTTATCATAATTACGTAACCGGAACATTGCAACTCTCCTCCAAAACTATTGCTGGAACGAAGTGTGTTTTGTTGTGTTATGCAGTACTTTATTAAAAGTTACCCTTTCCTCCACAGGAAATTTTAGACATTGTTTCCTTGAAGAATTGCAACTTTCGCAAACTTCAATTGATTTAAACAAGATCACTAAATTAACGAATACGCTATGCTAGAAATGTTAAGTTAAACGAAGCTTTCTTGTTATGCGAACATACGACTTCTGTCTTTTGAATGGATGACATTGCGGGAACGTGGACCGACGGTTGGGCACCGCTTTGCCGGTGCAGAAACTGAGGTAAACGGGTTGTTAACAGGATGGTAATGCAAGGCAGAATTTGAGGAATCCCTTGATTGACGAATCACCTCGTGCACGTGGGTGGTGCGGTGAGATAATCGGGTGCAGACGCCGCAATCTTTCAGAGCGAGTCTATTTTTCAACCCTCCGTTCTGTTTATGTTTTTCGCGGCGTTCATTAAAACACGGAGGGGAAAAAAGACGACACTCTGAACAAGGAAACCGCTGATTCCGCTGACTGACAATATGGCGGCGATCCAAGGCTTTGATGGAGACGTCTCCTCCTTCGCAGGCCGGGAACAAAAGATGAGCTGTGACCGAGACGGTATGCTCCGTCCCTGAATGTCCTTTTGTTTTCGGGAACCTACGTCTTTCATTTGTTTTTCTGGCTCCCGTGGCCTTAAGGCGATCTGCGCCCGAGAGCGTTTCCTTATCTCGATCATAGATGTCAGCACGGTTCGTCGCTCTGGAAAAACACCGCTGAGAAGCGGGTAAGATACCTTCCGTTCCGATGCCTTTCTTCTTGTCTTGCGTCGCGTTCTTTGCCGCTTTTTGGCTAATTACGACGATGCGGATGAATGGTGATTCGATGAAATTGATGAATGGACATTCGCAAACGAACTCCACACATACTCAGGCTGGTCGTTGATTCAGTTAACTTCAGTATTAGCATATTGTTGGCCTTAGACGCACCGAAACGGGTGGATTTTTGGGATCACCCACATTTTTTGGACTACGTCTCTTGAAGAAAGTAACTCAAGATAGGGTTAAATTTACTTTTTTCAGTAGCTGAAGCCTTTCCTCCCTTAAAAACTTTGTGGATGCACCTATGTAGTCGCTAGATCGGCTCTACCGATTTATGTCAGGAGGAGAGGAGTTTTTTCGCATCTCAAAGTCTGTCAACTAAGCAGCGATGTTGATTGTGTGGGGGGGAGTAATAGAAACCGGTGATGGGAAATATCCTTTCAGTTGTTATTCCAGCAACAAAAGCGAGCCACTATGGGTACCGAAACTTAACAGCAGATACGGTTTCTGCAGGAAGGGAAGCGACGGTTGTCTCAATTGCATGTCCCACGTCACTCAGTGTGTCTGGCTTTGTGCCGTACACAGCATTTATCACAGTTCCCCACAGGTAGTAATTTAACTGTGTTCAATCAGGTGATCTGGATGGATATTCGACTCTTCTTACGTTTCTCGAAAGAAAAAAAATTCTCACCTCTGCCATTTTGTGTACACTAATGACTACCGCTTGGCAGGCTGTGACGGGACTAGAAACAAAAGAAGACCTATATGCTCTCACACATGCTCAACATAGGTATTGCAGCTTCAAATGCAAAAAGTCCACTCAAACCATCTTTACTAGTTTCTCTGTTATTAAAGTTCAAAGAGTGTAAACATAATTTGGGAGACACTGTATACTGTGCTTACTTACTATGCTATTTTCCAGTCTCGTTGGAGCCTGCAGTTTTTTTTCTTAATTTACGTGGAACGTCTGCCTCTTTACGCTAATCGCAACGATGAGAATGAATGATGATGAGATTACTTGATGCGACACACAAGACTCGAATGTAAAACTTTGGGAGGCAACACGTTCGGTCACCCAAGCAATAGGACTCTCTAGGCATTTCGATATAAGTGATGTGGAAATATCCAGGCATTCAAGTTGCTGGTTGTGTATAGATATGTTATATGTATTTCATTAACATATTTGCTCAGTAAAAGAAATTAACCTAATCTTACGGTGAACCTTCGAGCAGCTAGAACCCCAGTGATATCACCGTAAGATTACTGTTTTGAGCGTGATGATTAAATGAATTGCACTAGTAGCTATTATAGGAATTTGACTATTTCGATTACAGAAAATTAAGTGTAATTGGAAAGAACATTTCACCGTTGTCTGCGGTATCTCCCCGATGGCGTAGTTGTAACGTCGTCGCCTTTTAATCAATGGGTCGTGGGTTCGATACTCAGTGGATGCACATAGTGGTTCAAATCACGGACACGATTAACCTTTCTGTGAAAAAAGGGAACTCAATTAAAAGCAAATAGTGACTTATTTGAGACTTAACGTAAGATAAGTTTAAGTTAAAGACTCAATTTTGTCTGGGGCAGCAACTCTGCTTGAACAGAATTTCACTGTAACAATAAGTTACTTTATTCAGTAAAACGAAAGTTGAAAGAAGTTGAATTCACTGGCTTCAGCTGTCTTATATTTACGGTGCAAATACTGTAAAATAAACTTACAGAGAACCACCAGTTGATTTTACGGTGATGCAACTGTAAAATTACGTTGTTTTTTTTTTGTTTTTTTTTACAGTGCAGTGCGCAAGTGCGATGACTCGAACAAAGTCTATCTTCTCTCATGTTATAACTCATTGTGGGAGAAATCTTGAAGACAAGGAATACATCAAACGTGTCATTCAATTCTGAGATGATCTAAGAACCGAGATGAAGGCTTCTTCCCGTCCACCTCCTCCCCTTCACCTACTTCCACACACCCCCTGAATCCGCTTCCACTTTTCGCTTTCTTGCAGCTTTATCCTAAGCGGCTCAATATTGAGCCACTTTGCCGTCCCTCGCTAGTTACAAGATTGGTCGCTAGGGGCCTCATTATCTCGAAAAAACCAACATTCGCCGCTCGCCAGCAGTTTGTCTTCCTCCTGGCAATCTAACAAGATAGTTTCTGCTTTCAGGGTGTTCATTCGACCGAGGGCAGCTGCTGTATATGAGTATTTTTTTCAAAGTTTTGAAGGGAACCTGGAAGGTATAGTCGAAGCATTAAACTGAAGAATGAATTGAGTCAAGTTCTTGTAAGGGTTTACTTCAGTTCATCACTACGACATCAGACAGTTACTATGAAATTGAATAGTGGAAATATAACAATGAAAAAAAAATAACAGTTATTAGTACAAATACTAAGAGACTGTTGTTACACTGCCAAATTATTATGATTGTAGTTAAATCCTTGGAGAGACTTGCAGGAAACAATGATAGAGTGACTAATTTATCTATGGTTGTTGAAATTGCTCTTTTGATGTCAACAAAGATGCAATACTTAATTAAGTATCGCACGCTGCACTCACATTTTTCTTATCTTCTCAACAAAGTGATGCATGACAAAATCGTCGCTGGCTCAGTGTTGACTTTGTATGATCAATAGGACGGTGGTTTCACTTCCCGTGAAACTGAATTCTCTCTTCTTTCTCTCCCTCCCTATCTCTGTTAATGATCCCCGGTTCGAATCCTGATAAAACATCAGCGTTTGCCTTTATCTGCCTTGTTGAAAATTGAAGAGTAATGACAATATTTGATAAGAGCATGCAATGGAAAAATAGCTCTCGTGCATTTGGTGCAAATTTTCCCAGGTTGGATCCCCGATTAGTGTTCGAAAATGTCGGTGTTAATCCAACATCGTGTCTCCCCGATAGCGTAGTGGTAGCGTCATTGCCTGCTCATCAAGGGGTCCCGGGTTCGATACCCGGTGGAGGCACGTAGTGTTACGGATACCACTTTAAACTGTAAGATCAGTCCCGATTAATCTTACTGTGCATAAAGTGGACTTTAAACTTCAAATCAATTAGTGGGCCACTGTCTGGAAAGCCAGACAACAACGGCGGTGCGACTTTGTACGTAACATCCAATGAAAAGCCGCTGAGTAGGTTTTGGTCCTCAAAGGGATGTTGCATCACCGATTTAGTTTAGTTTAGCAAAACAGTGAAAGCTGGGGGAAAAACTACAGAAATCAGAATTATTGGTAACATGACTATAATTAACATCGTAAAAGTAAGGAAAAATTTTCTCTTGTCTCCAATAACTGTTTAGGATTTTGTTTTATGTCTCCTGGTACGTATTTGTTCACATTGCTAATGTCCAAACCTACTCTTATCTGTCTCTCTACTTTACCACTCTCACGAATCTGTTTTCATATAAGCTATAGAAACATCCTTAAATCGATCGACCAACATTTCTCTCTGAGTTGTGGAGAAAGTCGCCATGATGTTTCGTTTCCAGAACTTAACGTGCCCTATGGTGCATTACCACCTAGGTGTTATCGGTTATTATCACACTAACACAATATTTTTACGCGCCTCTAGCTTGATCCTTAAGTATCTTTATAGGGTGTTAATTTCCCACTCTCCTTTCCCATATAGCGTCATGAAAACCTACAGGATGCAGGGAACCTATTTTTTGATCAATCTGAAAGTTGAAAATCCCAAAGAAATCTCATAGCACGACGTGTCTGGAATTGAGAATGGGCCAGGGATATGGAGTTTTTAGTTTGGTTTCGCGAGCCTATAACATTGATTGTTAAGGTTTCTGTCCTGGTAAATCTTCTGAAGGGTTGAAAAGAGGAGGGGTTAACTTAGGGCGAGATGTGACTCGAATCCAAAGCATGGGATTGGTTCTTGATTCTCGTGGTTCCCCCTCCCCATTCCCGGGTATCATATTTTGAGAAGTAGGCTCGAATCCAATGTAATTACTACAGGATGGATTGATTTTATCGTAGACGTGCAAGAGCTAGGATTTATTATTTACTAGAAACTAAGGCGCACCATAAGGAAACTTTATCCACTCTATAACTCTACAGAGAAACGTACACAAATTCCGCGGTGTTTTTCGATTTCCACATTTTGCCCAGCCAGACGCAGAAGAAAGAGTGCCACTACCTTAAAGAATCTGACAACACAGGATTCGAATCAAGACCATCTGGTTTTTATGTACCACCACGGAGCCAGGCTGTATTACAAAATTTCGGTTTAAGTGAAAGTTATCGTCCATATCTTCCCGACCTTCAATAGTACAAGAACGTCGGCACGTTTCAAGGACATTCTCTTTGACAGCGCTTGCTATAATCGTCCAATACCTTTGGTTCTACATTAGTATAAGAGTGCGGGCACATATATGAAGGGCATTCTCGTCTGACTGGTTCTTTGCTCCTAGTGTTCTCTGTGATCATCCAGAACCTTTCTGTCCTTCAATAGCATAAGAGCGGGGCACATTTCAAGGACATTCTCGTCTGACTGGTTCTTTGCTCCTAACTTTCGCTGTGATCATCCAGAACCTTTCTGTCCTCCAATAGCATAAGAGCGCGGGACATTTCAAGAACATTCTCGTCTGACTGGTTCTTTGTTCTTAGAACTCACTGTGATCGTCCACTATCTTTCTGCCTACGACTAGTAAAAGAGTACGTGTACATTTGAAGGACATTTTGGTTTGAAATTTATTTATTTCGTAAATATCGACAGTGGCGTAGCATGGACATTTCGGGTGGGAACGCAAAGTCCGAAGGAAGAGTCGGCCCTTTCTTGCTTAATAATTTACTTATGGTATTATTCGCCACAGGTATTATTTGCCTGAAGTAAGCTGGGTTTTCAATAAAACATCATCATTGCATGTTTTAGCTAGAAAATTAGATGCCTCACTATGCCACAGATGTTTTGAACTCTGGCGTTCTATACCTTTTTTTTATATCTTTCTGCATGACGCAAGTCATTAAAAACCTACCTGAATCACAAGCGCCTCTGTACAACAGTAGACGTCATTGTTGTGGGCGATCCAACTACTGATTGATTTGGTTTATTTTACTTCGCTTTTCTGCCACTTTTGGTTAATTGCGAATATGAGTGATGATATTGATGAAGGGACACTGACAAAGAACACCCGTGCTCACGCCGGGATTCGAACCAGGGACATCTGTCGTCTTGGCGCACTGTGAAAAGCAGAGTGGATGATCCAAATATCGTACACTCTACTGACGTAACAGTGCCGATTAGTAATTCAGACCACTGTTTATTACATCTTGAGAATGCTGATAAACATTTTAAAATAATTTTCTCCAGAGACCATTCGATGTTAAGAGTTTTGAAATGAATGATAAACATTTCCATTCACACAATATTAAGTAGTTATATAATAACGAAAAAATACAATAAAAAATAATAGTTTTGCGGGTTAAGTGGTAGAGCAGCTACAGGCTGAATTTCTATCACGAGGACTTCACCAACTTATTTGACAAAAACTGTGTTGATCTTTTAGTTTCTAATACACATCGCTGTTCGTGCGATATATTATACAATGCAGTGGCCATTAAGAAGCAGTATATTTGAGATTGGTAAAGTTACGTCAGTCAGTATTGCATATTGTAGCATCACATAGAACGAGTTGCATGAGCGCGAAGAGCGAAGAACCGGGTAGGAATTCTGCCCCTGTCGTCTGCTTCAGAAGGCAGGAAGGGTCACATGAACCAATCACGGTAGACCTCTCGTACGCTGGCGTAAGAGAGACCATTTACGCACGTGCTGTAGAAATCGAAGCTTTCCCTCCAGAAAGGCAGCAAGGAATATAGAGTCCTGTACGCCGAACCTGCTCGGCGTCCGGCCGGGAAAGGCATTGAAAAGAGATGCTAGAACGAGTGTTGAGAGTGGAGCGTTGCAAGCGGATCGCGAAAAATAGCTATTATAATGCCATGAAGGTCAAACATATATGAAATTAGTCACGTTTTACTTTATAATCACAGCATTTTTGAAATTTTAAATCTGGGAAAGCCAGGCGTACGGGCGTACTATAACGCCACGCCACTGGATATCGATGTGCTCGTCCAATATCTTTCTGTCCTCCACTAGTAACAGAGCGTAGGCACATTCTCGCCTGACTGGTTCTTTGTTCCTAGAACTCGCTGGATATCATCCAATAACATAAAACACTCGCATATTACAAAGACTGCATTGCTTGACTGGCAGCTCTCACCACTTACTGCGACGATAGGAAATACACCCAAACAGGAACCAATCACATACCCTACACACTGGAGAAAACCTAACCGGGAGCAACCCACACCGAAAGCAACAGCAGTTGTTTTGGTATAATTACGTTTTCCTTGAATATTCAGTGTTTTCAAAAATGTATTTATCTGTTAATCCAGATATGCACGATAGTTTTCGTACGTGGAAAATTCATATCTTATTCTCTTTTCCTGCTATCGAATTTGCAGTTTTGTCATTCCATTGTTTCCCCTCGTTGCCCCACTTTTAAGTTGCGTCCGCCGCACCCCTGTCTCGGAAACAAAGCATGATGTTCCCATCCTCCCCCCTCCACTCGAAACCGGGGACCCATGCGGCCATGGGGAAGGGAGGGCAACATCAAATGCGCCCGAACAGAAGACCGCTGCGATTTGACCGGTTCCCAGCGGAATCATTTCACCGCTTTATTTCACCTCATCCAGCAGACGAAAGTTTCGTGCCAAAGGCATACGAGCTTTTGCATGTTTGCGACCTGTTCATTCTAACGCACACAAACGCTTCCCACTATCCTTTAGCCCTCCCACTCCCCCCCTCTCTCACGGTCAACTTGTTATGTTTTCCCAGCAGCAGTTTTGAGAGCTTTCGAGTATCGGAATCCTGGTAGCCTCATTCAATCTGCTCGGCTTTATGTAATCTCATGTTTTGAACCCCCCACCCTACTCGCCCCCCCCCCCCTCTTTTCACCCGCTTCTATACTCGATTGTGGCAACTGCCGGAAGTAGTTCCTTTCCTCGGCACCAGAGGTCTCCCTCGTTCACTTTGCAGTTTGCTCCGTTGCCAAATTTCAGTTCGCACCTGCGTTAACTTTTGTTTCAAAACAGATATAAATTCGAGCTGTGATGACTGTATTAACACGATATGCTCGATAGATTCTGAAATACCGCATTAAACTATTTCTTTCCATGCAAGTGTTTTGTGTTGTAGAAATTCCCAAACGCTACCACGGCTGTAACAATAACCCGTGACGGAATAGCTCGTGAGAGCCAGTGCCTACCTAACCTAACCAGTTACGGGGTGACGTGTGGTCAGCATACGAACCGGGTCACGCTACTCATTCGTAGCTCCCCGATTTCCTCACGATGGTGGATGACCACCGGTCCTATACACAGGCCGAAATCTCAGGAAAAGTTGTTACGCTTTTTCCCCAAATCAGCTATGGCACTGCTTGAGTGGTAAGACACATTGGCATGGAGTTCGTGATGTTATGTCTCCAACTGTAATGAATTGTCGTGCACGCAGGGAATTATGAGGACATGTTGATAAGGCGCATGCAGTAGTATTTGGTTGTTGAGCATTTCAAGTTGAATTTCAAGATTTGCAGCAATACAATAATTAGTCTTTCTCGTATTGATTTAGCAAAGTTAACCAAAAGATTAAACTAATTATCCGAGGAGATATGTCATCTTGGAATACTTAGATTCTGTCCGAAAGGTACAAAGTGCAGACTTGAAGTATGGTCTTGACGGAAGTGACGTCACCAAGTGCAGTTCGAAAGCGCCAAGTTCACGAGGAATCAAGACCACAGAACAGACGCGCCAAGTTGTAGTCTTGGTCACGCCACAAGTGAGCTTGTTCATTTGTTTGAAATCACGGAGGTAGAAAGTCAGCAAGTTGTAGGTTGGAGTTGTTCTAATGTGTAGAAATGTATGTATAAGAACATTTGAAAATGCTATGTGATTTCTATGGTGAAAAAACAAGTGTTTATAACGCGGGGAAAACAAACGAGTACTCGGTTATATCTACTGATCGTATTTGGCGCTGCAATCGAAGTACGGTTGGAAAGATTTTCACTTATAGTCCACGACTTCCAAGACCGCACTGCAAGACCATTCTCAAAGGATGCTTGCTTCAAGTACGTTCTTGCATCTTTCGGATACGACCTTAGGGAAACTTGATGGCTAGAGTTGCGCGTGCAGGGCTCTTGCTTCCTGGTGTACACCACATCTGGTCTCCTCGAACATCTCCTGGGATAGGAGATTTCCAAAAGAAACGGAGGTGACGAAGGATGGCCACTGTATGGTGTATAAGCCCAGGGTGCCAGGACAGAGGGACGTCCACAGATTAGAGCATCCAGTTCTGCTATCAGGATGCAGAGGCAAGCGTTCACACATCCCACGGCCTTTTTCTTTGGCACTCTGAGTAAATGATTCAAAACATATCTCGCCCTTTCTTATTGCCTCTAAAGAGTGCTCTAACAATTCTATGGTCGGCTAAGCGCTATTAGTTACTCACCTTATATTACCTGTAATGCTTCTATGATTGGTTGTGGAATACGTACATCAATAAGTTACTAGGGTTATCCCCAGCATAGTTCGCTACTTCACAGGGCGATACATCTTCTATAGAAGATAAGAGTATGCACGGAGTTCTGTAGGCCTAAGCCGGGTTGTCTTAAGAATTGGTTCAAATCATTAAGATACGGTCCAGAAACCTGTCCCACCCGAGCACTTTTATCAGGTCACCTTAACGAAAACTGAGACATTCTCTTATTTTGCTGGACGTCTGGGATTCTAAAAGTAAAAACACAGTGAAGCACATCGCTCATCGCACATCGACAGAAACTCGCAGGGACAAGTTTCCGGTAATCCAAAACCATGGAGTTAAATGGGGAAAAACATAGTGGAGCCCCGCTCATCGCGAGAGGTTCCCAAGAAAAAACACGATTTGATCTTGGGTCCCTTGTTTCAAGTGGAAGGCTCCGTGATTGGTCCACTCAAGGTCACTTCTCCCTTTTTTGAAAGACACCGTCCTTTTTCCCCACTTTTTTTGACAAAGTTGTCGTTTGCAAGCTTGTGCGATGGCGGTCAATGTGCCTGTACGACAGTCGGTTCATTCATTATATCCTGACATTTTTATGGCTTGACCGGACTCCGTGCGATGAGCAAGGGTCCCTGTGCCTCACCGTGTTTTTACCCTTAGTTTCATCACCATACATTATTCGACTTTATTGACTATACTCCTGTGGCACGAAGGTGGAAATTTGTGTATATTTCAACTTGCAAAATGTTAGCTACTATTGCTGGCTTTCGATATTACTGCATTGGAGAGACGAACAGTCACAATAATTTGGTAGCAGTTGCGGACTTGATACGCCCACTCGCTACGTATATCTACTCCCCCACAATCTTGACCCTCCCCGATGGCGTAGCGGTAACGTCATGTGATCAAGGGGACACTGGTTTTTATTTAGAATCTTTCTAGCGGAGTTTCTATGAGGTAGCAAGTTCCGCGTTCCAAGTTGGTTGGCAACACTACCGCAGGGAGCTCTCTGGAAGAAAAGAAAGGCAACTTCAACACTCAAGGGAAATGCCACATAGGTGGCAACACTAGAAGGAAATATCAGGAAAGCCAATAGGGAGTAAGTTTCGAAGTCCCTCTTGAGTCGAGCGGATAGACCATAACTCATCACCAAGAAGGAGGCCACCGAGAAATCTGCTGACTCACGAGCTTCCCCTGTCTCACAGCTGGATGGGACATAACCGATGCACAAACCAGCGGACTATATTCAGGTGCGGATAACGGCGGAGATGTGTGTCCCTACGCCTCTCGAGACTTGATTTCATTCGACATCCATTCAACTCTTCTTCGACATCTGTTCGTCTTGGTGGGCGCCATTTTCCCTTCGATTTCTGTCCGGGATGCTTCGGATATGCCATTTTGGTTTGTTGTGCGAAATTGATTGAGGCGATATTGCATCGCCCACGCCTGGAGAAAATTTGAGAGCGGCAGTGTAAGAAGCTGATTTCATGGAACTTGATATGGGACTTGGTCCCGCCTGAAGAAAGAACGCCCACGAGACATGTCACCGTACAGCAGTGGCGAACACATCCTTTAAAACAGGCTTGTTAAAGGTCCAGAAATTTTTAATTGATTCGATTCCGGTCCAGGAGAGAAAATCAGCAAGCGTAAATGGGTTCTGAACCGTAAAGAACCTTTTTATTTGTAATTTCAATTCGGTCCAGGAACCTTTTTCCCGTATCAATTTAAATACCGTCCAGGAAATGTTTTTCCGGATCAATTTAAATAGGGTCCAAGTTTCGTATTCAAATGAAACAATACGCAACTTGGACCGAAATTGTGCGAGAAGAAAAGGTTGCGGTCCTGTTACGGAACCCAATAGAATCCATTAGAATGTATGGATTCCTGAACGTTTAACAACCCTTCTTTTAAAGATCAAGGTGCCTCGAGTTCGATACCCGGTGGAGGTATCCCACTTTAAACTGTAAGCCCAGTCCCGATTAGCCTATATGTGAATTAAGCGGACTTCAAACTTTTAAACGCAGTGCTCATTGAGGTCTATTTTTCGATGTTACGAACCGTCGGAAAACAATTTTATATTTTACAATGCAACCATACATCACCCTCACGGTTGCCACTGGAATGTATTTTATCTGTCGAAATTGAACAAATTTAGTAATGACACAAGTAGATAGTGGAAAGCCATGGAAGGAATGGAGTATGAACACCTCTAAAAGACATTCTATAATACAACAACAAAAAATGACTGACAGATGGGGGGAAATGTGCTTGAAGCCACGCACAATGTAATTGTACTATATTACTTAGCGTTCTTTTTTTGCCACTTTTGGCTAATCGCGACGATGATGGTGAATGATGATATGATGAAATTGATGAAGGGACACTCACAAAGAATACCTTTGCTAGGACTCGAACCCGGGAACGTCTGTGGCGAGATCGAAAGTGGACCACAGAGGCAACTACAGGATGAGATACTGACTCCACTGTCTGCAACGGTCTCGTGTTATTCTCGCCGTGCCAAGGTGTATTATCGGTTCAATCCCACTGGTTTTCCTGGCTGAAACTGAAATGTTGCCTCCAATCCAGTGTGTCAAACCCGCCGCGTACAGGAATAACAAACATTACTTTATTTTTTTCTATTTCAAATTACATTACGCAGGAATACTTGTATCAGTTTTATTTCTTCAGTGACACAGAGTTCAATCCATTTATACACTACATAAAATCGTTGGAAAAGAGCACTTAAAGTACAGCGTTATTAAAGTCTTGCAAACGTTCTATAAGTACTAAATATCTATTCAATATTTAAATAAAATGACACACATCTGACTTAAAGTCAGCATTATAAACAGGGACTTAACGAGACTGCATCTATATCGTAGATTTCCGTAACGGACGTATCTTTCGACGTTCTTGTACGTGGACACAATATTTGCAATGTAACACACATTTTCTTTAACAGGTACAAAAATCACTATAATGAAATTGCTTACCTAAACTATCGAACACCTTTGGTCTCCCTCCTCTTCCTGCAATGCTGATCTTCGTAAAGCTGTTTCCATATTCTCAACCATCTCGTCGTCTCTCAAGACTCCACTCTACATTAGCTTGTCTTCTTCCGTGGAATACCTCTTGCAAGAGAATTATGTGAAACATTGATATTTTCGAATAGAACACTAATTCCTCTCACCAGGTTTGGAACTGGCAAGGTAGCTTGTAAACATACTTGTATTATAAACACTTGGGCGTGTTTAAAATCAGCGTTATTACTTTTCTCTCTTCTTTTATTTCTTGTCAGCACGGAAGTGCTTCGTCAAACTTGGCTGAGAATTTGGTTCACTCAAGTTTTTGAACATGGGCTAGAGCCGATACCTTTTGAAGTGACCCGTTTCCTCATATGTGCGAATACACTTTCCAACTCTCTCGTCGATTTTAATGTCACGCTTCTTCCTTTTCTGACCTAGATTAAATTCCATCCGCATGTACTTGATGTTAGTTTCTTCTGCTTGGCTCTTGAGGCAGGCCAGAATCATCATGAATATTTGGATACGGTTTTCCAAGCCACCTATTAATTTTGTTGTTTCAACCTTCAACAGCATTTTTAGTTCTGTGGAGCCTTTAGTTAGGTTAGGTCCTGATCGTCACAATTGCCCTACCAATTTGTAAAATGACCTTCACCGTCAAAATCCTCGCAATTGTCCCTGGTTTTGGCTTTATCGTAATTGTCCGCCATCGCAATTGTCATAGATTCTCTTTCACGGTCAGAACTACGATTGTATTAATTTGCCAAAGTAAGATCCCTTACATACATTCACCAATCATATCGGCCTTCAATCGAAGTTAAACAGAGGTGCAAGGCCATAAACACACGTGCACCCGGCGGGTTTGACACTCTGGTTTGTAGGGAAAGAAGTCAACACATGTCACGGCGGGATTGAACCCATAAGACGCCGTGGCGGGACACTCTGCATTCTGCAACATATGTGAGAGATAGAGGAGAACCTTTCCTATGTAAGTAATGTTTTATCATCATCACGTTTCAGCGCACCCTCCTATAGGTCACAATTATACACGCGTAATGTAGCTAGATACTTATTTGTAACAGTCCTGAAATACGAATGAGACTTTTCTATGTAGATCACGAAATACTTCTCTTGTTGCCACTGAAAATGTTAAGGTAGAAGCTCAGAAAAACAGTTCAGTTCAACTCGTGAAAAAATACAGTCGTTGGTGATTTTTTTACGCTCACAGCTGGCAACACTGAGAGTACAAAGTTGTGTGGCATAGCGTTAAGAAGATTATCTGGTCGTATCATCTGTAACTTCCCCCGGCCCTCCTTTTTCCTCCATCCCTCTCCTTTTCTCTTAAAGAAACCATTTCGAAGAAATCGTCCGGCATCTTTTTCGCCTGCGTCTTTGAGATTTTTCGCCCCCTCCCCCCCCCCCCCAGATCTTCTTCCTCTCCTTTCTCCGTACATGCTCTCTGAAACCTTCAGCCATTAGGTTTAAAAGTGGTGGCAAAAGGTTTTGACGATAGAAGTAACTACTGGAGCTTTTTCATCCGTGTCGGTTGTGCGAGGAATTCAACGGGAGGTAAAGAAAGATGAAGGAAAGCGAAGGTACAAAGATAAAACGACTCTGGAAGTTCTAGCCCCCCTCATCCCCCTCCCTGCGCTGTTAGGAAAACCAAGAAGCGAAGCCTGGTGGTGAGGCTTTGCCGGGGAAAGATACGCCCCAGAGGTAGAAACAGGCTTTCGTCTGTGTTTGTGGAACTTGGAAGCGAACGTTCACAAGAAGTAGAAGCTCTTGGGCCTTTCTCAACGATTGGCGACCACTGGAACATATATGTGATCCAGATTGTATACCAAGTGAAGTGGCATCGAATCGAATGGCAGTAGTCTGATTTTGGGTCGAACCTGTAGCTTTCGGTGTCGTACAGAGACTTCTTTTCTACTCTTGCGTCGAATAATTGGTCTCTTGAACATAAACGTACCAGCGGCCATATTGGATTTCAATATGGCCGCCAGTAAACTACACTTACCGTCTTATTATGGAGAAAATCATAATCGTTTGTCGTAGAAACTTAAAACCAGCGTCAATCACAAGGAATATCTTCACACAAAATAATAACAAATTAATTTTTTTTTAAAAAATCGTTGTATGGAATCTGTTTTGAGATTACATATCTTCTTCCATTATGTTAGATGCAAAGTGATATCTTTGTGTTTCTCGTTTCTTAACAGACGTTGAAAGAACTCTCTGAATAAGGAGAGGGAGAAAAGCAGTGGCGCAGTGGTAGCATTGTCGGTAATCAAGGGGTCCTGAGTTCGATACCCGGTGGAGACACATAGTGGTTCGAATCCCACTTTAAAATAGCCCCGTTTGACTCTGTTTGCACCGAGTCCTCTAGTTCGTTGATTTCGAGTCAAGTAGTGTATTTGGTGTCTGCACCGTCTGCACTACCTTCTGGACCGGTGCAAGTGTGGTGTATGGTCACGTGGTACGTACTAACTAATCAAATGACCGTTTAAAGCATCAGACAGGCATTTGTTGAATCTTCTGAACTTCAACACCGCTTTCCGTCTAATTGGTTGAACGTCATTTCCTTGCACCACCCTGACACTGGATACACCTGAACTGCACCGAGTGTCAAAAAGTGCAGCCAACTAGACGCGGCAACTGTAGGTCCAGTCCCGATTAGCCTTACTGTGCATAAAGTGGACTTAAAACACCAACTCAAACTAGGAGAGGTAGAAGATATAGCATATACCAACCACAGGCTGCCGAACAATTCATATATAGCTTTTATGCGTATAAGTTACAAAAACTTGTGAGGTGTCTTGGGTGGCGTAGTGGTAATGCTGTCTCCTTTTCTTCAAAAGATCCCGGTGGAGGCACGATTTACAGTGGTTTCAGTTCCCACTTTAAACTGTAGGTCCAGTCCTGGGTTACCGGGGAAGAGTGGGCTTAAAACACAAACTTTGCCAAGAACTTGTGTTTTAAGTTTGGGAGAGAGACCGATTCTGGAGACCAAAGCAGACCTCTACTCCCACCACAATGGAGTGGGTCAAAGCACCTTATCTCCCCCCTTTATGTCACTGATTCTGGTACCTGTTTCGCTAATACCACACAAACGGAACTTTCCCTTTTTAAGTTCAGAAGGAAAAACCCTAGAACGGAGCGTAGATGAAATGGAAGCCACATGCCGAATTAATTCACTTACCCAAAGAATCTAAACGATACAATCAGCAGGGTTCTGTCGAGAGAAGAACGCGAAATTTGATTTCGTTCTGCTTTCCGAATCTCCAAAAATTTTAAACATGCAACGGAAATTCTGGAACGAAACTGGAATTTCGGTAGGGACTAGCATCTACTCCCTGATTAGCCATTCCTGATTTGATTATTCAAGAGAGATTTTTGGCTGGATGAGGGGGGGAGGGGGGGCTCTTCCACTTCCGTTGACGTCTGTTTGAAAAATTTCGATCATGAATAGTATATTATTTTTCCTCTCTACAACACTGCGGGATGAGAAAGATCAGAAGAACAGAAAAGATTGGCTTAGCGAAGCAGTGTGGGGCAACAGAGGCAACTTGTCGCAAGTTTCATGTGGCCTCAGAAAAACCTTGCGTCCGTATCGTTTCAGGTTACAAATGCCTGTCTCGTTTTCGATATCGTCTTGAAATTAGAGATGTCACTTGCCCCGATATCAAGTGGCAGGTGACTTATGTTGGCGTCGTCCTAATTGCGAACAGTCCTAGTTGCGAACATTCCTACATGCGAACAGTCCTAGTAGTTTCGAACACTTGGCGCCTGGACAGGAATATCCTCTGAGAGCTGTGTCCTAATTGTGAACACATCTCTACCTTGGGACCTACAACTTTGTAGTAATTGTTATTTGGGCAAAATGGTAACTTGGAACATGATTTATTACAACTCGCATGTTACAAAACCTCCATAAAAGGCATAACTGATAACAAAACACAATCAAAAGCGACGTAAAACAACCAAATTCATTCAGTCAATCAATCTAAATTAACACAGCAACCGACACAGTCTGTCTTTACATTGTCTTGTTCTCAATATCTGTCAAGACTGAAAAAGTGATATGACCTTGGATGGATGTACAAAGCAGAGACCATGCTGGTCCATCAGGTTGGTTATTGTTGCTAGTTACACTACACTTATGTGTTTTTGAAAACAGGGTTTTGAGATCCATGTATTCGGAATTACGGCATGGAATTATCTTTTTTATTTTATGTGTTCGCAATTCTAGATCAAATTTGAAATGTTGGAACTTCCACGCTTGCACAAATGGTTGCAGCGCTACACATTCGGCTATAAAAAATAACAGTTGAAGAATACAGCTGTACAGGGGGGAAAAAGTCCAATTTGACCAATTTTGCTGTTGTCGGTGGCTTTAACTGTACAGGCCAAAAAGTAAGTAAGTCCTGAAAAACGTTGAAATGGTATACAGGGGAAAAGTAGTGTCTAGAAACTTTGAATTAGTTCTCTCGTATTAAAAGAAGAAAGAAAATGTGACTTAGGTTTTCCCCTTGGACTCTTCAACTGTGAAAGTTACTTTCAAAATGAGATGATCAGCTGTTACTGAACTACTTTTTTCAATAAAGTTCAAGTCTATAAATTTTAATAAAATTACAATTTTGGGGAGCAAGTGTGTCTTTTCCCCCCACAAGGTTACGACTATTGCAAGTGAGCTCCTGCTGCGTGTGGTGGTCTTACAATAACATAGGACAATCATGGCGCTACCTAGCGGAATGCAAATTAAACACTCGCTTTTCGGTTAGTCGTCAAGCCCAAAACATCATGTTACAGCATCGTTCTATGTCGAGTAACTTCTTGCACGATCGTTTCAGTCACACTTGTCTTTCTCCTGTGCAGACCTCCCCCACCCACTCATTAAATTTGAATTAAGCGATCAGTAATGCACTAATTGTCTCCTACTTACAGTTAAGATTAGACAATACGGACAATTTTTAATTGCCCTCTTTGACGACATTAAATCCCAACACTCGCACTGGCTACAAAGGAAGCAAATTGTAATTAAGGCTGCCCTGTTGTACTTGAGCTTTTTCCCCTCGTCCACAGATGTCTCTGCCTGAATCAGTTACGCGGGGTAGCCTAGCCTGGAGCGGACAGCTTGTTTCAGAGTCAGTTGCTGGTTACTTTAATGGAATTTCTGATCTGCATGATGATTGTGAAACTAGAGTCCACCCCCCATCCCTTCCTCTCTCCCCTCTCTGCAACTAAGTTCACTCTGTTTCCGTTCTGGAATGTCTTCTTCTCCCTCGACTCCGTCACGGTCCCTCTGCGACCGAGACTCTACTCTGTAGGTGGAGCAACCGTGCAAGTACTCTTAATGTCACGGATCTTGGTCGATAATGATGCCTGAAATAACATTTCTTGCATGAATTTATTTGAATTGATTATAGAGTTGCGTAAAATCGAAAAAGTTGCTTCCTAGATAATGTAAGATTTGAAGCAGAGCGCTCTACTATTGAGATCCTATGTGGATTCTGCTGTCTCGTAGTCTACTTTTCTCTAAACAAGCTTGTTGCTACATATGGCTCGTCAATTCTTTTCGTATCGGAATGTATACACATTCTTATGAACTATTTTAGTCCAACTTGCAGCCTCAAGCGACAGGGGCTAGAGTTCCGGAAATCACATAACCAACAACTCACCACCTGTAGAAGCCATGGAAACGACACTTCACCAGCCAACAGCCAGATAATAAGAAGGAGAGAGCTACATATTCAGAAAGATTCATCATGTGATATTTCTTGTTTCGTTATCACTTCAGTGCCAATGTAATTATACAGTGAGTACTCTATAGAATCTAATGAGCAGGTACTCCTTGAAGGAAACGACTGTTATTCTGGATGTGACAGTATAAGTTAATTCCCTTCATTACTGTACTTTTTCAGTCGTGAACACTTCGATCGACACCCGCTTGGAACTTAGATAACAACTGTCACTCTTCTGAAAGCTTGAGAGGTTTATTATAGATGTATAACCAATCTACTCTGTGGCACGGCAGACCGCTGAGAGTCAAGTTCGAGTCATATCGCCGCTTTTGTCTGGCTTTATAAACTGACGCCTGTAGGTCCACATGTCCACATGCAGCTGGGCCAACACAGCAATCTTTTAAACTGTGAAGAGTTTCTAAAACAGAGAAACAACTATATTATATATATTAGAATTGGTTTGAGTTGAGTTGCTGTTTTAAGTCCACTTTTTGCACAGTAAGGCTAATCGGGACTGGACCTGCAGTTTAAAGTGGGATCCGAAGCACTATGTGCCTCCACCGGGTATCGAACCCGGGACCCCTTAATTACAAGGCGACGAAGCAACCACTGCGCCATCGGGGAGGCCTTATATACACTGCACTTTCAAGTACATAAAGTTTTTACATTTGATGCAAAGCTGTCCCCCTGCATTGCATAGTGCCATGAAGGCTTATAGGAGTATGAAGGCACAGCCCCACGCATTCGGCCGTGCTGGAAGCCGATGCAATCAGCACCACGCTCTGGCCGCCTATACCTCTCTAGGGTTGGCCCCCGGGGTATTCTTTCATTAGAAGATGGACGAGCCCCTCAATGGAATGGCATTGTCCGAAAAATTCCCACGTGAGATGATTGATCTCGGGAATGGAGGCGAGGTGTGGCAGTTTTTACATTTCATGATACGTGCAGATGTTTTGTGTTGTATTCATTTAGTTAAGTTTTGTCCACGTTATGCAAGGAAAGGCTAATCAGGACTGGACCTACAGTTTAAAGACGCCAGAGCCTCGTTAGTCTGTAAAATGCAATCCAGGCTGTACTAGGTGGAAGGATCACCCCTTACACCCCAGTTAATGTAGTAAAGTCTCTTCCTTACTGTCAGCGTAATTTTTTCATATGTTCGCATAGTTACACAGTGTACGTATGTTCGCTTATCTTGATATAGAATTACCTGAACACTAAGGTTTTAGAATGTTCCTCAGCATCTATCGAATTGTTCACATTTCTTTGCAAATTTTTTCGAATAAAGATGGAAGAATCTCGAAAACGTTTTATGGGTCTCACCTGTCCGCATGTCCCTCAACATATGTGAACGCTACTTCAGCATCGCCCTACCCTAATTTTCCTCCTCGTTCGGAACTTGCGTTGCTTAACCAATGTGGAAATTGAAGACGTGAGTAATGAGGCGACGGGTAGCTGCGAAAATCGAGGCGTGCCAACTGCTACGACAGTTCCTCTTCTGGAGAGGTGAATTACGAGTTTCCCCCCCAACATAATTACTGGGGGAAACTTTCGGGTCTCGCCTCCCCCTCCCGCCCCCGTGCGCTACGCCGAACTCCTGCAACATCCCTCCACGGGACCTTACTTTTCCAAGAGACTGCTTGCATCCGACTTGCTGATTTCGCTCCGCGCCTCTTGTTCCTCGAGAGTTTCCATGTGTGTGTGTGTGTGAAAGGGTACAAGACACTAAGAACCTCCCTTCCTCCCCCTTTTTACCCCCGCGTCCTCCATGGCGAATGGGAAGTTTTCTCAGGGATAAGTAATAAAACAGACGAGCTGCAGCTCTTCAAGTTAATCGGAAGATGCGCTATCTCGGTGAGCAACTTCCCCGCAACTTTGCTCATTTGCGGACTAAGAAGCCAGCATTCTTTTCCTCCCAACTCTTTTTTTTTTCTTTTCCTTCCTTGTATTTCCTCCCGTTCCTAGTCATTCTTCCGCCTTCTCCCTATCACCCTCAACCCTCTAATCCTCTTTCTCAACCGCGAATTTTCGACGGACGCCAGGAATGTTGGACGGGGGATAAAAGAAGGTTTGGTATCCCCAATCACCTTGTTGGTCTTTGTTTCGAAGGCACCATTTAACGGGAAATAACCTTCCCGTTCGTTATTGGCATCGCTGCGATTTGCCTGATTGACTAAACCCATTCTGAAGCCACTGTAGCGCGTTACTTAAGTCAATCCTTATATTGAGGACGGACCTTTTCCCTTGCTCCTCAGTTGAGGGAGCATCACGAGATGTCTCTCACGATTTAAAAGGTTATCTAGAAAATATCATTAGTAAGGATCAAGATAAAATATGGAACATAAGCATAAAAGTTTACATGAAAGCTCCACGACACAAACACAAAATATTAGGCAGAGGATAATAAAAGAAGATAAGACATTTTTATGATAGAGGAATTGACAGAAGCGAGAAACAAGAGGAAAGAAGATGGAACAGAAAGTGAGTAAGGAAGGACCAAGAAGAGGAAAATGGAGAAGAAAGATGCTGAAAATGCAGAGAATGGAAGAAGAAGGATAAAGTAAAAACAAATAATAGAATATAGTAATGGAAAACATAGTAGAATGAAGTAGAAAGGATGGACCAATCTCCTTGGCGGAGTGGTTAGCGCGGTCACGGGTTCGGCTCCAGGTTCTTTGTGAGTGTCCGTCCCTTCATCCTCTTCTTCGCAATTAGCTAAAAGTGGCCGTGCGACGTAAAATAAACCAAATCAATCAATACGGTGGAAAGGAAGCTACGAAAGTTATGTTATTTGAGTGTAAAAGTATTTTGTGCAAGAAACTCGGGGAACCATGCGACCATCTACATAGAGAAAGCGTATCAACACATTAGAATTGATGAATGAATCCTCCTCCATCCACTCCCAAACTGAAGTGTTGCGTAACGAAGTTGAAGTGCAAAGTTATCCCTTGTGAATTGCACGCGAATACATACAGAGGGCTTTGATGTAGTCCTCCACACAGGTTACGTATCTGTATCATAACGGAGGTGATTTATCATCATCACTCTCTGGCCGCCTTGATTCCCCAGAAGATGCCGAGAGGCTGGGTCGCTCATGCAGGGACATCGACAGAAATATTGCTGTCTGAGATCAATCAATCCTGGAATTCAACCTTTTTATGTGATGTGACAGTCGGGCGTCATGCCTGGCTTTATTTTTACCGAAGGAAGAGTTCATTCATGCACTGTCAAAACTTGGGAATACAAAGTTAGTTCATCCATGCACTGTCACATTTCTCTGATGTGACAGTCAGACGCCATTCCTGACTTTATTTCTACTGAAGCAAGAGTTCATTCATTCACTGTCAAAACTTGGGAATAAGAGTTCATTCTGCACTCTAAAAGTTTAGAATACACAGTTCATTTGTGCATGAACTCAAAACCAGGGAATACAGAGTTTATTCATGCATGAGCTCTAAAGAAATGGGAATATAGACTTCATTTATGCTTGAACTGTCAAAAATGAAATGAGGGATGCAGAGTTCGTTCATGCGTGAACTGTCAAAAATGGTGAATACAGAGTTCGTTCATGTATGATCTGTCCAAAATGGTGAAAACAGAGTTCATTCATGCACGAACTGCCAAAAATGGTGAAAACAGAGTTCATTCATGCATGAACTGTCAAAAATTGGGAATACATAGTTCATTCATACACTGCCATAATTTGGTAATATTAACAGATTTAATTTTTGATACCAGGGAATGCAATCAGAGCCACAACCACAGACTTTACCATCTTTGCATGGAACTTTTGTGAACTTAAGTTTATGTTAGTGTTGCCAGAATATATTTATATGTTGTAATCTTACTCCCCACCTCTCTTATAACCAGTAATAATAGGATCTTCCTTTTTTTCTTTCCAGGCTTCGGTTTCGTGACGTTTCAAAGCGAGGATGTAGTAGATAAAGTGTGCGAAATACACTTCCATGAGATCAACAACAAAATGGTGAGTTCTTATTCTTTTATTTGTAAGATTTTCAGTATAATGTAAACCTGGTATTTTTGTGTTGTATCTTCAAAAAGCTATTAGTACCTACACTTTGTGTCTTCTCTAAAAGCAAAGTTGAACTTGTTAGACAGTAACCTAATACGGAAAGTAAAGAAATCGTTCGTGTTTTAGCATTTCGAAAGAAGGAAGTGACACTGCTTGCTCATTTCCATATGGCTCACTATTTGGAGTTTACGGAATAATTCGTTAGCAAATTGAGCACATATTTAAGATCACAGATTGAAGATTATGGTTGCTTTATAGAGATTCAAATACGTGCTTATACATTACAGAAGTCCATTTTATTCACAGATAGGCTAATCGAGACTAGATCTACAGGATCCGAACCACTGTCTCTATCCACCGGATGTCGAGCCCTGGACCCCTAATTAACGGTCCTCATAGAGCTGCTGTTATTATTGTTAGTAGTAGTAGTATATATGTCATAATTCTTATTGTGCAGACATATTATTACAGTAATAACAGGGTGGCGACAGACCTGGAAAACCGGGAAAAGTCAGGGAATTTGAGGTGCCAAAAAAAGTCAGGGAAATGTCAGGGAATTTCGTCTTGATTGACTTCGAACAGTCTTTTGACGAAAATTGTTATAACTCTGGCACTATGGGAGCAATCTACTTCGGATAACTTTTGTTTTGCAGCTAAAACATCAGCGCATGCAACGGTGTACAATTTACAACACCGGACCGAGGAAGGGGGCTTGGGGGGCACGTCCCCCAAATTTCAATGGAAAAAACAAAAATCTGGAGTTTGCCCCCACTTCTCCCGCTATTTTGGGGAGAAGGCGCAAACTTTAGTACTCTTTTCAAAGAATGGACATTTCTCAACAGAATGAAACATGTTTTATGTTCTTGGGTGCCATACAAGTTGAATAATAAGCCAAAATGTGATTATTATTTTTTTACAAAATATATAAGTAATTTGCATTTTTGGAGGAAAATTGTTATAACTCGGGCACTAAGGGAGCAATCTACTTCGGATAAGTTTTGTTTTGCAGCTAAAACATCAGAGCATGCAGCGGTGTACAATTCAGAACGCCGAACCAAGTAAAGGGGGTTTGGGGGGAGCGACTACCGAATTTCAATGAAAAAAAAAAAAAAAATATGGAGTTTACCCACTATTCTCCCGTTATTTGGAAAGAAGGTGCGACCTTTAGTATTCTTTTCAAAGAATGGACATTTCTCAAGAGAATGAAACATGTTTCATGTTCTTTGGTGCCATAGAAGTTGAATAATATGCCAAAATGTGATTTCTCTTTTTTTACGAAAAATAGGTAATATGCATGTTTGGAGGAAAATTGTTATAACTCGGGTACTATGGGGGCAATCTACTTCGGATAAGTTTTGGTTTGCAGCTAAAACATCATAGCATGCAACCGTGTACAATTCAGAACACCGAACCGAAGAAGGGGGGGGTTTTGGGGGCGCAACTACCGAATTTCAATGAAAAAAAAAATCTGGAGTTTACCTCCTCTTCTCCCGCTATTTTGGGGAGAAGGCGCAAACCTTAGTATTCTCTTCAAAGAATGGACGTTTCCAAAGAGATTGAAACATGTTTCATGTTCTTTGGTGCCATACAAGTTGAATAATATGCCAAAATGTGATTTTTCTTTTTTTTACGAAAAAATAGGTAATTTGCATTTTTGGAGGAAAATTGTTATAACTCTGGCACTACGGGAGCAATCTACTTCGGATATGTTTTGTTTTGCAGATAAAACATCGGAGCATGCAACAGTGTACAATTCAGAACGCCGAACCGAGGAAGGGGGTTTAGGGTGGTGCGACCCCGAATTTCAATGAAAAAGACAAATATCTGGAGTTTGCTACATTCTTTTCAAAGAATGGACATTGCTCAAGAGAATGAAACATGTTTCATGTTCTCGGGTGCCATAGAAGTTGAATAATAAGCCAAAATGTGAAACTGTTTTTTACGAAAAATAGGTAATTTGCATTTTTGGAGGAAAATTGTTATAACTTAGGCACTATGGGAGCAATCTACTTCGGATAAGTTTTGTTTTGCAGCTAAAACATCAGAGCATGCAACGGTGTACAATTCAGAATGCCGAACCGAGGAAAGGAGGTTTGGGGGAGCGACTACCGATTTTCAATGAAAAAAAAAACATAAACATCTGGAGTTTACCCCCTCTTCTCCCACTATTTGGGAAGACGGTGCGAACTTTAGTATTCTTTTCAAAGAATGGATATTTCTCAAGAGAATGAAACATGTTTCATGTTCTTAGGTGCCATACAAGTTGAATAATGAGCCAAAATGTGAAAGAAACTCTGTTTGGAAATGTGGCATGGATATGTTGCGGAGGGGGGGGGGGGGAGAGCTTGGCCATCAATATGAATTTCCCAGGCTTGCTCCAGACCTGTGTCAGAGTTTCCACCCAAACATAAGAGTATGAAGGTCCAAAACGCACATTCATTTCGTAATCAGCACCATGATACCATATGGTATCATCGGGCCAGTACGACCTTATCACCAGTATCATTGGAGGAGTAAAGGTTAAGCCTCTAAATATTATGTGGTGAAAAATGCATTGAATTATCATTTTTTCTTGTCCGTATGGGAGTAGTAAGGGAACTTGTCAACAGATGGAGGAGATAAGAGCCGGTGGCACCGTCCGATAGTTGTCGGACGTCGTAGTAAGGCATTTTGTTGGGCAAACTGAAGGAACATGGAAACAAATATGTTCCATTGATACATACGATTTTTGTCGAATATCACCACCCGACAAAGTATCTCACTACACCATGCGACAGAAATTGCATGGACTGCAACATCCAACAAAAATCGCATGCATAAACAAGAAGAGGTTTAGACTGAAAATATGCTGCTGGCATTTTATTACTCTTCTGGCTCACTTCACATTATTTAATGTAGCAGTGCTTACGAAGGTTTTCTTTCATCATCCTGACATATTACTGGTTTCGCACAAGTTTACAATGACATTGCACTATTCTTAGATATCAAGAAGAACCCAACCAAATGGGATATACATATATTGAATACTATCACGAAAACGTTAAACATAAATCTGCATTGGTGAACGTTATAAAAATTGGCAAGTGCATGCTCCCAACATCAAATTTACTGCAACACTAGTATTGAAATGAAATTAATGCCACTCTCTGTCCTGTATGTTTAATCTCGTGAGAGATGGTCTTAAATTTCTCACTGAGTGAAGTTAATGTCCAATATTATGAAATAAAATACTAATAATAAATACGTAAATATTTTAATATCATATTTACTCGAATCATTCAATCATAACAGCAAATCACTTCCTTCAAGAATTGACTTTTCTCTGCCAGCCCTGCTAAATTTTCACTTTCCATCTACTGATTTATACGAGGGGTGGCCAGAAAGTAATTTCCAATTAGTAGGTACGTTGATTTTTTGCAAACGCCAAAATCGTTAAAAAAGGTAATTGCTGCGAAATTATGTTTAGGAATGTGCAGTGATGTCTGGACACATTTTTCGCCCGTTCGAAATATCGAAATAATGCGAATTTGGCAAAAAAAATGCGAATTGTAGGCATTTTTAGCGATTTTTTTAAAAGAAATGTCCTAAAACAATGAAAAATTCCATGAAATCTAACATCCTTGTCTTTTCTAGGCCATGTTTGTGTATAAAGAACATGCAAGTTTTCCAACATTTTACTAAGAGTAAACTATAGAGTTATACGTACGTGAAATGATTCCGACAGCCACATTAAATCATATATTTCCCACGATTTTTTCAACTTCTATCAAAACCATTTGCATCACAGAGCAAAGTGGCAAGGTTATAACAGGAGATTGAGTGCTTATCTACCGTCACATGGGAGCCACATCTTCGTATTTGTCGCACGAGATATGTTTTGAATTACCAGGCTAAGTGCGTTCTATCGGCATTTCTCGATTGAGTAATAATGGAGCTCAGTCGTTAGGGCATCTGACTACTATGCAAGAGACCCGGGGTCGATCCCCAGTGGGGGAGAACCGGGATGTTTTCCGCCTATTCAAACTGCTCCGGCGCCCACCCAGCATCATACGAAGCTGGTACCTTGAGGAAACTTTGAGGGATAAAGGCAGCCAAGAGTGTGGTGCTGATCACATCATCCCCACCTTCAGCCGTGATCAAGAAAGTGTGGGGCCCTAACCCCACACCAAAATTTCATTATCTAAAATCCTTCCCTTAAAATTAATAAAGGGGTATGGAAAATAACTTTCAAGATATCAAACTCTCGCGAAGAGGCATAAGCCATGTGACTTACAATTTGAAACAGTAGTTTAAAAACACCATGAAGGTATAATTTCAGATATTTGCCAGAAAATGCGCTAAAATGAAAATGTGAATTTTGGGAAAAATTTTCGGCATAATCACCACCGTTGTTCTGGCATGTGTCGCACCATGGCACTAAATTTTGTATGCCCATGGTATATGTGTGTGACACCAAAGAGTGGAACAATCTCTACCGCAATGTAGCTGTCAAATCCTTGCCTTGCCAGAAACCTCTTCAGTTAAACAAAGAGATGAAAGTAGGTACATTCAAGGCCAGGGCTGTACAGGGAGTGGTCCAAGTTCTCTCACCTGAAGTGATGCAAAGGGCCCGTGTGTACTCAGCTCTATGGGGTTGTGCACATTCGATTGGCCTTCCGTGAATTGTCTGCACCATCGTCTGACCATCCTATCACTCACGACGTCCGGTCTGCACGATTGCTGTGTGCCAAATTCTGAGCGTGCAATGTAGGCTACATCGCAGTCGGTGGGAGACTGTATGAGAGCTGCAATCTTTAACCTAGAACTGTCCTAAACCGGCTACATTGCAACTGTACCAGATTACAGCTACATGCCACTTCTTCCTGCCTGTATGTGTGTGTCGCTCTCCGACCACTAGTGCTGCGTATAGGCACCATTGGAGTTTTTCCAGGATGCCCCTCGTATATGAACTTTCAGAAGCTTTTATTATTAGTGTGTTCCTGTTTTAATGTGTTGGTTAGCTAAATCAGGTACCTATACAATGCAATTCTATAAATTCCTTGATATCCCATCGATAATGTAAGGAAATATTACACTTTCTTTTGTTTGATTCAGTTGTTTCACTTATATGCAAGAGTTAAGTTGTTTGTTTTACAGAGAGGAGAGAAGTAGCTTTATGCATTGAAAAATGAGTCCGCACTCATAGTTTTTGCAAGCAGAGGGTTCCAAACCTCAGTGGAAATATCAACATATAATACCGAGAATGTATAAGGAGACTGGTAAATTACAAATTGTATTTCTTAATCAATGACTCTTATCTCATTTAGTCGTAACTTTACCATAAAGAAGTATGTTATTTTAAACTTACTGCGTATGACAAAATTCCATAATCCTTCCTTAGCTTGTGAATTGTAATAATTTTCCAAATTCACTATTTTGCAGTCTGAATTCAAGTCATAGAGAATAGAGAAATTAAGTCAATTTAATAGAAGATAATATTCATACTTAGCAAAACCATATGTGGATCTGTATGAGTTTATTATTTCCATTTGTAAAAACATCGATTTAGTTTAGTTTGTAATTGTCAGGGGAAAAATGTAAATTTTGTCCTGGAAAACCTGGAAAAGTCAGGGAATTTCATTTCTGCTTGTTTGTAGCCACCCTGAATAAGTTCTCAACTAGAAATACGAGAGAGTTCCGAAGGCGGTTCATACAAAGTTCTCCAGTGAAGTTTTCCGAAACATGAGCCCGCTTCGTCCTCTACAAATTGCTTGCATTTACAACTCTAAGCGTTCCTGTGAGGAACCTATACTAACCTATCAGTCTCTATTATGAAGTCAGTATATTCTAATTTGAATTGAAATTGCATGTTCGAAATATCTCATTGTCGCCTGATATTCATTTTCTATTGTTGGAGTGGGGACCATGGCTCCATCCTGTCCTCCACAACTGTAATATGTTTAGTGCTAAGAAACCAAATAACCTGTAATGTTATTTGTAATGTTTGTAATGCAAGGTTATTTTTACCTTCTTTTTATAGTTCTCGTTTTAATTGTTTCTTGATACTATTCCTTCCCTTAACAAAAAAATGTGAATATTCTCCCACAAGCAAGGCAATCTTCCTCACATTCAACTCCCACGATTATACTCTCCCAACTGTAAACATACTCTTGTTAGTTTGTATTTGGCGTAAGGGTTTATATCAGAAAAATAGTGGGAAACTGAATTTTGGCTAGATGTTATACCATGATAACGCGTATACTCACGAGATTCCTCCTTGTATCCCCTTCACGTCCAGCTGAAGATCAAAATGGCGCCCAATTGTTTTCGCATCTGGGAAACGAATCATCTTAGGTTTGACTGATTTGGTTTATTTTTCTTCGTTCTTCTGCCACTTTTGTCTAATGGCGAAGATGAGGATTAGTGATGATATGATGAAATTGATGAAGGGACACTCACAAAAACACCCAGGCCAGGATTCGAACCCGGTACCTCTGGTGTCGTAGCGCGGTGTGCTCACCACTCCGCGAATCATTGTAGGATCTTTGATTTTTCAACAACGAGTTAGTTACTCATATGGTCAGCTTAAACCTTCCTCCATGGGTGACTTGCAGGCGAAAGTCTGAAAGAATTGCAGAAGTCATGCACAGATGTACGAAACAGTACAGAAAATCGAGGGATGACTTGCTCGTCATAACACAAGATGAGCAAGGGAAGAAGCGTTTCCGTCCAAGGGAAACGGCCATCGTCTGTACGCCAAACCGCAGCAGAGGAGATATTCATCAGGGGCTCCACCATGCGGGGAAAATTTGTATTTTGGCTGTGACGTCATTACACCATTCCCTTCCCTTTTTTCCTTGAGCTCATCCTATTTTCATGTTTTGGCCGCTTTGATCCCCGCAGCGCTGCAAGACGGATTCCTCACATTTCCCGCCAAAAGCTGGCGAATGTGTTTCAGGCGCTCAAGATGAATCTGTCTGTCGGTGCAGCGAAGTCTGCCGGCCATTAAGGGGGATCCCCCTGGTAGAATCTTGACAAAGCGCCCCTCGAGGAACCGAAAAAAAGAGGAAAGAAGAAAGCAGGGCTTCAAGGGGGTAACAATGGTTTTCTTCAAAGGGGTGGCTCCTCTCTGGGGAATAGAACTATTCATTTTCTCTGTCTTCGTCTCTCTCTCATGCGGTCGTTATCGTCTTATTATTTCATTTTTCGCCCTGTGCGGACCGAATTTCTTATACCCTTCCTCTCTTCGTCGATTCCTCCGTAGTCTTTCATCTCCCTTCCCGCATCATTCATCTCTCTCTGTTTTCATCAGGTTGTCTCACTCCCTCTCTCTTTCGTGTGAAATTTTCGTCGGGTGTTTTGTAAAACGCGGACAAAGACATTCAACCTAGTATCATCCTAATTCTTCCTTTCTATATTTCGCGCATCTTCAACTCGTGATATCTTGCAGGGAAAGATAGATATACAGGGTGTCACGGACCACGGAAACGTATAGAGAACATAAAAACAAACAACATTTCTCAATAACATTTTTTCTCCTTGGTGCATCATTTCGGCGCTACGGTCGTTCAAAAAAGCCCGTTTTGCCGCCTGAATGCTGGCAACCACACGCAACATTTGATTGCATTTGTGACGTCATATCCCGTCGTGAAGCGATGCGTTCCAGAGTTGATACGAACTCTCATATTCTGTGAAAAAGCCACAATCAGCCACATTATGTACCGTGTTCTTTAACCTAACAGGAAGTAAACAAACGATACGAAAAATGGTAGAAAGAAAATAGAACGCAAGTGGTCATATCGAATTTTGTCTCAGCTTACATGTCAAATATTTGCAAATCTAGTTACCAAGTTGGCATCTACAATTTAGTCTATCCACTTCGTCCTTCTGATACTAGTTGTCTGTGACACACTGAACAGATGGCAAAATAGAAATGAAAGAACTCAAAATTCCAATGGTAAACAACACATAATACTATAATGTATATTCAGGGCATTATGAGGCAAGTGCCAAAATGGTTGAAAAAACAGGGATATACTGTAAGTAGTAGTAATACACGCTCTCCGACGACTGTGTTTATCTATGCACTGGATACACATGTAATAGTTTGCAACTGTGAACAGGGCAGTACTATATACGCTACTGATTCATTACGTGTTTTAGCCGTAATGTAACAACGTGAACATCGGATACTTCTGTTATCAGCCCAAACGTACCACAAGGCATCTGGATACAAATCATGGGCGGTTATTCCATGGAATGAAGCGAATGAGTCATTCCCTTACAAAGTAGAAGTATTAACTGTGTTTCTGTGGTCAATTTATTTTTAGTTTCATTGAAACTATTCTTATGTAGTCGTATAGGTGTGTTTCACCTACGTCACAAACTGTTGCATTGTGGGATCGAGCGGGCGGGAGATTTCAACCTTGTTTACGTGGTACTCTGTGCAGTTTTTGGTTGTTTAACAGAAACTCGCGTTTATCCTCGAATTTTTCGATAAAGAACAGAAGGTGCGCTTCACGGCACGGGACTCGACATAATTGTTGATCAGAAGATACCGCGTCGTTTGATTGGCGAAAGTAAATCGTGCCAACATTAATGAACAAAGCAAATATTACAGTGCGTGCAGTGAACATTTCCTCTCAGGTAAGTTCATATGCCACCTTTCTCTGTGACTTTTAGTACAAATCGATCGAACTCGTGTGTTTAATCATACTTGCAACAGGGTTTCCTTGTTTTTTGGTAGAAAGGTGCTACTTCCGATAAGTTTGATGATAGACATGATAATCTTCAAAGTTTAATTTATTTTTATAATTTTACGTTTGTACTTGATTATTTATTATATTTCGTTCGTTAATACAAACTGTTATTAATTGTCATTCGATCCATGAGAAGAGGTGCCGCTAGTAGGCTTTGCGTACTGTAAGAAAAAAAACACTGCTATCAAAGTATCCCAAATTGATTGATTGCTTTGGTTTATTTTACCTTGCTTTTATGCCAGTTTTGGCTAATCGTGAATACGAGGCTAAATAAAGCGAATCTCGCAAAGACCCATGTCCAGGCCGGGATTCGACCCCGGGACCCCTCGCGCTGTGTTAACCACTCTCCCACTGAGGCCGGTATATCCCAAATTGTTAAAGCAAGGAGTGAAATGACTGTTTTCGAGCACCTCAACATTTTACATTACAGCGCTACAGAGACGACAATGGCGGAGCTTTGGAATTTACAGTTAATCTTTACTGGATGTAAAAGTTCCAAGCAGAGTCCTAACCACTAGTAAATACAAAAACAAATTGATTCCAGGTAGCTGGGTGAAGTAAATAAACACACGTGAACTGCAGTTGGCCAAAGTTTTAGGCCCCTTTTCATATGGATCTACACCGCAAAACTTCGCTTTTTCTCCATATCTTTCTGCCGACTGCGCAAAGAGTTTGAACATATGAAAAATTACCGCTATTTCCAGATGCCACGACATTGTCATTAATACTTTTATGCAATGTTACCAACATTTTACACAGTACTAACAAACGTACAGTTGGCGCAGGTGTAACGAACGCTACGTGGTAGGTATTTCCTTGCAGACGACAAACAACTTGGCCGCGAACATGGCGGCGCTGTGAATCCTGACGTCACATGAAACCCACCTATATCTACTTGTAAGGGAAGGGCTATTGTAAAAACCGCGAGACTTGTGTCCTCGTCGTAGCAGACGACCGTCAGTGTCCGTGTCGCTCACCCACAGCAAAGGGAAGGGAGCATTCGGCATTCTTCGTAGATCTTCGGCGTAGGGAACGCATGACCGCCACTCATACCAGTCTCAGTTTTTCTCGAACTAAATCCGCCTAAAATAAATTATTTCGCAACATTTTTTCTTCATTTACAGCGAATTTTGTATTGTCAGTTATCCCAGTAAATTTCATGTGCGTAATTTCTGGAATTTGTATGAAAAACATGGGTTTAAAAATCACACTTAACAGTTGACCAAATCAGTGCGGTTCAATTGACTCGAAGGAAATGAATCCACAGAACTCATTCCGGGTCTTGCGGCAGCTAGCAAATGGTGCGTGGAGAGAGTAGGTGGGTGCTGGAAACACTCTTCGTCCAGGGCTTGAGATCAAGAAATTATGAAGAGAAGAGAAGGGTTATTTCTGGTGGTATATCAATGTCCGATTCAAACTCTACCTGGTATAATAGAGGAAAAAAGTGTTCGACATTTTAATCCAAACTAATGTGGAATAATAGGTGGTTGCAGAAGAGCATTAAAACTCTACTGTTGGTTTTGGGTCCAATTTTCAAATGAGTTCTGCTGCTAAGCCCACTTCATGCGTAGACAAGCTAATCGGGGCTGGACCTACAGTTTAAAGTTGGATCCGAACCTCTATGTTCCTCCACCGGGTATCGAACTCTGTATCCCTTCATTTCAAGGCGACAACGTTACCACTCTACCATCCGGGATGACTTATTTTCAAATGAAAAGGGTGTGTGGAGCAGTTTAGGTGTCGATTATATGAACAATTTACTTAAACATCACAGCGTCATCGGCAAACTCAAATCCACGCTGAAATTCTCCTGACAACATTTGCAGAGAATAAACTTGCAAAAAGATCAACAGCCCCAACTGGAGATAATGAATCAAAAAAATAAATTAAAGTTTTTAGAATTAGTTCATAAAAAGAACGCAAATTTTCTTTCTGAAGACATTTTCTATTCTTGGAAATTAAGTTGTGATCAACATTTGACATGGCTCGTCACGGAAGTGTCTCTTATTCTTCAGATTAATATATCTCGATGGGAGTACAAAAACCTTTGTTTTACTTGAAGAAAGCTTTTTTGAATTGTTTAAGTTAAGTTGGTTTAAACAATTCCCGTGTCTAGTGCTTGAGCTGAACGATCTTGTCATCATTTCACCGAATTTACAGTTAATGTAGAAATACTAGGGGTGTGCGGGACAGAATTTTTCGGGTCGGGACGGGAAATTTTTTTAAATCCCGACGTTCGGGACTGGAAATGTTCGAAATTTCTCGAAGCTCTGGAAATCTTGAATTCTACACGTCATTTTCAATTTAAGTGATTATTTTTGCATTTCTGGACTAAAAACTAACAATTTCCGATAAGTTCCAGAAACTTACAATACAGAAAACGTCGAGAATATAACGACTTTTTAAAATGACCATTCGATATTTCCCGACTTTTCGGGATCCCGCATACCCGTAAGAAATACCCAAGGACAGTAATTGAGAGCTGCTAAAACTGAAATGAAAATGCAGAAGAGGAATTCTACAATCTCGTGATAGAAGAATTCATAAAGCAGGCGTTAATAATAATAATATTAATAATAATAATTCTTTTTAAAATTTCTTACGATATGAGCTTCCCTTGCTGTAAAAGTCACGGACCGCCTCTGCTGTAGATATTTCCTTGCAACGAGATTTGCAAATATTTGACATGTAGCTGGGCGTAAACAGCCACACGTGAGCTGTAAATCCAATAAAATGTATTGTTGTTGATATTTGACATGTAGACCGAGACAAAATCCGATAATGACACTTCATTTTGAATACATTTTTACCATTTCTGATATCGTTGGTTCACTTCCCCCTTCCCCTGAGATGACTGCTGCTGATCTTCTGGTTGGTAGGCTATGGTGTTCGGTCTACTGGACGCTTTTCTCGATTCGTTTTACACCTAATCATGTGGTTGGTAGTTTGTCAATTTTCACAAAATTTGTGTGTTCCTTGCAACCCTGCCGTGCGCTGTTTCGCCGCAGGAAATGACGTCACAGATACGATCAAATGTTGTGTTGGGTTGCCAGCATTCAGGCGGCAAAACGGTCTTTTTTGAACGGCTGTAGCGTCGAATCGACGCACCAACGAGAAAAATGTTACTGAGAAACGTTTGTTTTGATGTCCTCTATACGAATCTGTGGTCCTTTGTCGCCATTAAAATGATACCCTGTATATTCATCTTTTTTCATGTTTCCAGTTAGGGTATGGTATAAGAGGACAAATGATCATAATTCATAAATAGTTGTCACCGGTGAACATGCTTATGTCACATTATCTCTGTTAATTCTTGAAGCTAACCTATCACCGCTATCTCGGCTTGTTTATCATTGATTTCATTGAATGACTATAGTACTCAACTCGCACATTAGAATTGAAGTGTGAGGAAATGCGTTATGGCAGCTGGTTGTAAAATGCTGCGTTTGTCCTTATGTGTGCTGAGTGTATCTTTACAGCCACAGCTTTTAACCATGGTAAAGAGATTTTATCTTCAGAGACAATATAGCTTTAGTTGTTGTCAGTTGCGGTAATTGGGTACCAAAACGGGGTGGGGTAGTTCCAACGACAGGTTACTTTCTCTTGGGAGACAAGGCTTAACATTAAGTAAAAGGGGAGGGGGGACAACTGTCCCCTTCGCCTCCATAATTGCCGTCACTGGTTGTTGTTAGTACTTTATGACAATATTACTCTTAGCTATTGATTTATGAAGTTCTTAACTTTTATTATTCTTGTATTAAGGTCCTGTCCTTGTTTTAGTTAAGAGGCTTATCCGTGTATTTGGTGGCGGGCACAAATAACCTATGTGCTGACGTGCCCATAATGTTAGAATCAATCAATCGATTGTACAGCGAAAGCTTATTTTATCCTAGGTGAGATTTATTCAAGTGGAAGTGATCAAACTGAAGGGGAGCAGTGAGATGTCGAAATACAACATTTTTTCAATAGGAATCTGAGGGATCAGAAATTATTCTGAGTCGACACAGGTCTCTGATTTACTGATTACAATGTATTTTTCTTCTTTCGCTTTGATTTCTGTTAGTTAGAGTAGCTTTTGTGTCACTTTTCGCTAATCGCGACGATGAATAGGGCAGAGGCGGCGATTGAGTTCCAAAACTGGGGGAAAGACCGTTTATTTCCCTTTGTTGATAAGTATGGGGACAAGTACCCTCTCTCGCCCTCCCAAATCGCCGCCACTGAGTATGAGTAATGAAGCTATGTTGAAAGATGTGTTATTTTCAGTTATTTCTTCTTCCATACTAATTCCATTGTTTTCTTCTCCCACAGGTTGAGTGCAAGAAAGCACAACCCAAGGAAGTAATGTTGCCTGCAAACCTAGCAAAAACACGGGCTGCCGGTCGAGGAGCTTATGGTGAGTTACTTATGCTCAATGCTGGGATCCCCGCAATTACGGCGTACCGCTACTCCCCATACACCATCCCTAGCAGCGTAGGGGTGGGCCTGGGAGCGGTACCTGCCGCAGCCGCTACTGTGCCAACCAGCGTTGGGGTGGGCCTCGGCGGTGTGGTGGGTGGGCTAAGTCCTTCTCCCATTGCATCGAGCCTGGGACTTTCCTCGGTCTACGGATCCATGTATGGTATGGACTTGGCAGGAGCAGTGCAAGCAGGGGGTGCCGCGGGACACACATTGGGGGGCCAGGGACCCGCTTCCACCTGCAAGAGGGCCCTGGCAGTGGCTGCCATGGTCCCAGCTTCAGCAACCCTAACGGCGAGACCTCCTACATTGACCTACAGCATGAGCGACCTGATGGGAGTGCAAGGTCTCGATCTTTCCATGTATCCCATACCTGTTGGTCTCTGACCCATTGTGTCCCTCCCTAGACCCCAGCAATAACATTTGTCGGTTGTTGAAGCTGGGACCAGGAGCTTTGGAGAGGCAGATCGTGTAGAATGTATCCCTGCTTTCTGATGACAGCGCCCCCCTGCAGTGCGATGTTGTATACTCATTTGGATGTTATCCTTACGTCTACTTATACATTTTTCATGACCGCGTGTCAGAAATGTCAAAGTATTGGCCACTGTACTGATTGTTGTCCGTCATTCCTGTTTTGTAATTGTCCAAAAATCTCGATCCTACTTTGTAAGTGTCCTATACTCTGAGTGAGATGGATTGGAGAAAGAGGTTGAACACACTTAGTATTATATTCTTCAGCGAGCTGTCTTTCAGTGTGATAGTGTCTGTACTAGGATTTTCTCTGCTATATACTCAATGTGTGAGAAATCTATATGGGCATAAAACTTTGCTGTTCCTTTTCATCAACATTCATCTGTAGGTTTCCTTGCGATAGGACCATCGGATAACGGCTCTCACTTATCGCACAGGCCTCTAGCAACTTTGCCTTCTGATGTCAGCCAGGAATCCTTTAATTGTTAGGATAAATGCCTTCGTTGTTAGGTTTGGATCTCTTGCTTGGCATAAATAATACATTTGCAGTGTATTTATGCTAAGGGCACTAAACCTAACAGACCTGACCTAACCAAACAACGAAGGCATTCTCACGTCAGAACGCGAAGGTTGCTAGAGGCTTGGGCGATAAGTGAGACCCATCAGATAACTCACTGCTTGCAGCTGTGGTTCAAACTTAGCCTGACGCTGTTGTCAGTCGTTTAACCATATAGAGAGCAGACATACCAAGGAAATTACTTTCGAATATTTTCAGACACATGCCTTTTCAGTATTAGTATCTCTTCAATTTTAGTTGTTCATATTTATCTCAGTTCCTACAGGGTAACCCGACTGAACTCTTCCAAAAATCAATATTTGCAATATGCATAAGCAAAATTCAATACATTTCTCGTAGTAGAACGAACACACACAATTCGTTCCCAAACAAGTGAGAACATGTAGTAAACTAGCTGCTGTGACGTTAGATTTATCATTGTAGTAAATGATCAGCTCGTGCAAAAATAGTTTTCAATCGACTTTTCAATACGACAAACTAAGAGCCTCTGCAAAGTTACCATTTTCAGTACAATTGCGATTGTGATATCTTAGGATCTGCTGTAAAACAACAAGTTACCAATTAATAATCAACATTAAAAGATTCTTTACCAGTATTTTGCCAACCCTTGTTTATGTAGGGGCTGCTTTAAAAATTATTAATAGTAGCGATAATTCGTCGTAAATGGAGCTACGGTTTACCTTTTCTGAAGTGTCTTTTCTATGGGAAACTGTCCATTACTCCTTTATAAATTTTGTTAACCCTGCAGAAAAGTTGATCAAACTCGTCTTATACAACATGTTGGTAGAAATTCATCATTGCTTTTACTTTACTTCATTTACTTTCGCGGAGGTTTCGATTAGATCCATATTTTAAGATTTGTTCCACAAACTTTTGTGGTGTAAGAAGCTGCGTTTAGCACATTCGCTGGTGAAGAAAGTATATCTCTTTAAATGTGGGTTCTTGTTAATATTTGATTTCCTTTCATAAGTATAGTATTTTTGGCATTTATGAAATTCACTTGTCTGTTACATTTGTAAATATTTTTCCAAGCACTCTTCTCGGTACTATTGCCAATCGTTCACTTCGAATCGTTTTCAAAGAGACATGCCTACTAGTTGTATGTTTGCAAAGAGATTATTAGCTCCATACTTTGACAATGCCCAAGTATTTGCATACAGAATTTCTTACTGATGCCCGACAGAATAATATTTTATTTATGTGTATTTTTATCAGTATTACTATATACCTTTAAAAAATGTATTTAATGACATGTTCCTCAAATATCGGTCCGCATACTTAATGTTTTGTGTGTTTGGTAACATATTTTCGCTACCATGCGAAACATTGGCCACCTTGCCATTCATCATATTTTATTTACTCTGCAAATCCATTTGCCTAAAGTTAGGATTTGTTACGTCGCAAGTACGTATAATAATAATTTTATTATTATTATTTTATGCAAGGAATTACTTTTTCACACCTCTAATGGATCATTAAATGTGTAAGTTGTTTTCAATGATTCGTTACAAACATAACATGTAAACAAACTAATTTATTTTCCATTATGGAGGAGTTTTATTTTTTCTGAAAGATGAAAGCAGCGACTCTTGCCTTACTTTTAAATAATTCATTCACACAAACATTTTCTATGTAATGCTTGGTTGTACATTACACAGCAAAGGAATATTGGATAGGGCTTTGGGTTATGCCTAAGATATGAACGTGTATAAGTGGACTCCCAAGTTCTCACCATTTTGCCAGTAGTACTTTTCTATGAAAGAGAAACAACATATTTTAAAACTAATATACATAGTTTGTTGCAAACCAGTTGAAATCAGCTTGTTCCTAGTTCATTATAATAACAACGATTTTATATCGAATGGTTTTCATTAGAATACATCAGATTTTTTTTCAGCGAAAGAGCTTAAATCAATTCCTTAGGCTGAAGGTTTAGCATTTTCTTGACTGTTGAATGCAATAATCTTATTTTTTGAATCTTATTTGACGCTGCCCTCCAGTACATTTACACATAGTTCTTCGTTGTTAGTGTGTAGTACAGCTTGCAGCATGAACATCTGCCAGAAGAGCACCATAAAGCATCATGCCATTGTTCTGGTTTTCTTCTTGAAGTTCTCGAATGTTTGGAAAGTTGTTTACGGTTAAAGAGAAAAGCTGGATTTTTGTGTGGTGTTTGCCTTACCATATGTCGAGGGGAATGGAAAAGTGTGTAGCCATTGATGGAGGCTAAAGGGACAAACTGTGATGATAGTTGATTAGCCTGAGTACTTAGGTAGAAATTTCTCTACAATTCTTATATTTTTCACAATGAAACGCGATAGGTGAAAATGAGATTTTTCTATTTTGGTGAAGTTGGATACAATAATGGTAGAACTAACTTAGAAATACCTTACGTCAACAAAAACGACTGCCACTCTCTGTTTAGCGCCTGCAATGGTGGGCGATGGTTTAGTAATTTATACCTCGCTTTCTCAGAGGTACTAAGTTCAAACGTTGTCTTAGGTAGACTAGTGGGATTACAGTTATCCGCCCAATCTCATTAAGATCGACATCAGCTGGAAATATAGAAGAAACACTGCTGGGAAAGGCATGCTTCTTGTGTGGTAGCTTTGGTTAGATTTAAGTCATGGGAAGTGATATCAGTATTCATGCTGACCAAGCATGTACCGAAGTAGAAGTTGGAAAATTTGGAGGCATTTTATTTCTGCGAGGACCAAATCTGCTTGCACTGTTCCGCTAGTTGTCCTTATATAGAAAATAAGAATGTATTTCATGTGAAATATATATATATACTCATACATATTGTGCTTAATATAAACTGTTCTCTTGAAGCATATCAAAATGAATGTTGCCTCATGTAAATGTCATCGTATCCATGTAGCGGTAGCAACAATAATTTATTTATAAATATATCTATATGCATATATTTACTCCGCAAGAGATTTTGTTTAACGAAAATAAATTACTTGTAGTCAGGGCGTTGCATATTCCATAATTTCAGTTAGCAATAACGCCCTTGCATGAATCTTGTGGCAAGATATTGAATCAATAATCGAAAGAAATAATGATAATGTATGTTCAATGATGTGTGTTCAATGTTATTATTTATGTGACCATTATAATCTAATTTCTTCTGTTACTTGTTGCAGGTTTTAAAACAAACCATAAAAATTAAACATCTATAAATGTGTCTAAATCAAATGTTCACTATATGCTTAAATTACAAATTAAATAGTGGTCAGGAATAAACTGTAATCGTATCGAAAATTTCAAGCAAGGTCACCTACAGAATTACTTTGGAGTATCTTGTTTGAAGTTAGTTCTTTGCCGAAAGGCGTAATTTCACTGGCGAACTGGCTGAACAGCAAGTTTCTTTTCCATGTCTTGATTTTTAAAAAAATCGTATCTGTTCTTATTTCGGAAACGAAAAAATACCAAAGTTGACGAGGGAATCATAAACTTTCAAATTCTAAAAAAATATATATATATATATTTTTTGTGGTGTTCTCACAGTTTTAATATTTTCGATCCTAGTATCATTAATAAATTTCACGAAATATTTTAGTATTATATGCAAACTCGTTTGTGAAATTATCCTGTATTTGCTTCTCTCATAGTTCAGAATGAGACGTTGCGATCGAAATTTCAAGAGTCAGTTCCGTTTTTTTCTTCTTTCAATTACTCCTGTATAGTATCATTTATTTATGTACATTCTTTACACAACTATCAAGCTATCCGATACTATGAAACAACCGTAATTAAATTCTGTTAGGATAAGACTTTTAATAGTTCTCCAGAATAAGACACTTTGGTGGCATGGAATATACGTACAGTAAATGCTTGATGTCTTTGGAGTCTGTAGTTGCAATACGAGAAACTATATATGCATCAGAATACATACTTTCAACACTGTTATTCTTCGAAGTAATCCAATGTGTAGGAGGGAACGTAATTTCATATTTCTGTAGCATGTCTGCATGAGCTAATTTTTCATTATTCGGAACTAGTTGGATAAGGAAAGGAACCATGAAATAATGCACCATCCCTGAAGTTATACAGAAAAGATGAAATCAAATTTATTATTTCTCTGTATTTGTGATAATACTGTAGACGTTTTAGAAAATTTAACATTAAGAATATGAATAATAATATACTTTATGTAATCCTAACACCGCACACACACAATTTGATGCTGATAAATTATGTTCTGTCTTCTGGAGTGCATTTATGTGCTTCACTTCTACACACATTCATCGTTTACCAAGTGTCACATCAATATACAATAAAAATTTGCACAGCTTCAATATTGTACAATATATTTCTCATGAAATTTTTCAGTATACAATAAATTTAGACCTTGATTATACTGTTTGTGCTATAGAGAAGGGAATTATGTATTTAATTGGGAATGCTGTCTCTGTCATTCGTGCTGAAACATTCCACAATATGCAAACCTATTTCAATTAGGTCCTGTCACATTCTAACTATTGTGCTGAGAGTTGCAGAAGACCCTGTTAGACAATATGCTGTTTTTTTAATGTGAGAGAACACAATATTTATGGTTCTGCATAGTATGTATGCAGGCTATGTGCACATTTTCAGAACTAACATGTTGTGTGTATTGAAAGATGCATAACTTAGAAGCAAAAACATACTAAACAAGTAAGAAATAATCATAAGCATGATTATACCTTACATATGACGTATTTCTGTATAATCATCACAGTTTATTCCTGATTCTCTTTTCTTAAAAACAAAAGAAAGTGGTAATATAATACTATAACATACTTGTCTGTACTCGGGAAGAAATATAAATAAGGGAAGCAGCTTTCATGAAATTTCATAATTTATCCATTGTTGTATTACAATGTCGTGTTTATATTGGATGTAATCCAGAAGCAAGAATAGTTTGTGTTAATCCTATAGGAGATGAAGCTATATGGAGACATATCTCAGCTTTCAACGAAGACGAAGAAGACATATTTTTTTCAAAAGAATACTTTTTTTTTGTTAACTTCTACTTTCAAAAATAACTATAATATATATATATACAGTTTCTGTTTGTCGAAAACAGAACAGTAGCATATCCTGTGTCAGGAAAGGAGAGAATTAATCTCAAGTGTAGTGTTATATTAGGTTTATTAATGCGTATATACAAATCTTTTTATATTTATATACAAAGTATATACATATATATATTTGCCGACTAGGTAGGTTGGTAGAACTAGTTGAATATGCTTCTATTAGCATGGTCTTTCAATTTGTGGAAGAACCGTTCTGTACTTATGAAGGCTGTCAGAATCTATGCAAAAGTTAGAGAGTTTATTAGTCTTTCTAGTTGATCCTTTTTTACTTAGTGAGATAGCTTTTTACATACCAAAGAGAGTGAAATCTATTTATTTTGTATATTTTTGTCTTACATTACCTTTTTGATCATGTATTAATGTAGTTCACTCCAGTTTGTCTTCTTCGTGGGTGATGGAGGTTTTCCTGGAATTGTATTTCGAATAACCATTTTAACATTATACTGTGTACATACATATATACTTATTCATTAATATTTATCGTTAGCAGTGTGTAGAGAGCAGTATTTTCTAACCATTGTTGTTTTTTCCCCGGTCTTCAAACTGTTGTTGACGTAAGTTACTATTGTAAGATATGTAAAAAAAAAAATAATGCAATAAGATAGAGAAGTTTTGATTGTGAAATGATAACAAGGCTTTAAGCTTTGATTTAAGTTGTGCCAACACAAATGGACTTAGTGGATGCAGCTTGTTTGAAAATAACACCTCTGGACTGTGTGGAAATACGTATACATGTTATTTTATCTATTAGACAAACAGTAATTGTGATAGATGAAAGTAGTAATACATGCTGTGTAGTACGAAAGAATTTAAAAGGTTGGTGCGGGACTTGTAAAACTTGTCTGTTTTCTAAAAAAATAAATACAATTTTAAAAATCTATAATACTTTGTTGTCTTTATGTGCGTAGAATAGATTGAGTAGAGTAGTAGGTAGAGAAGTAGATGTTGTAGTTATTCCAGTAGTGTTCCTGCCTTTTCAGAAAAATCCAGGTTTACTTTACATTTCGTCCACTTAACTTTTTTTAATGCAGTTTAAACTGATTCATTTCTTTCAGGAAAGTGCTTCATATCTAACATTTCTTTTTTCTGAGTGACCTCCTTTTTCCATTACATATTTTATTACATATAAATACATATATGTCCTGTCTTCTAATAATTTGTTTTTACTTAGAATTGCTTCTTACACTTCGCTTCGGACAGACTTCAGCATAGCAGAATTTCTTGTGAATTCATGATTTCTATGTTTAATGATCGAATGAAATATCTCAGACTGAATCTTTCCATTTTTTTTCATCCGTGAGAAGGAAACGCAACTGTTTTCATCACATGAAAGCAGGTGAATTATGAAATTTCATGGATGACGATACTCTTCTTATCGTGGGTGTATTAGTTAACTTTTGACCAGGAAATTACGCCATATTTCGTGGAAGTTTTAAATTCATTATCTCTAAAATTAAAAGTTCAGAATGTATACACATAAAGAAGTCTCGCACTTGTTCAAAATTGTATTTTAGCAGCACATGAAACAATCGAAATTAATGTAGCTGATGTCTTTCTTCATATCATATTGAATAATTCTCTTCTTTCTTCCGAATTTCTAGATTTTATGTGGTCACTTGGTGCATTGCCAGATGGTGAGTATGTCACGTTCTTTACTTTTGAACCAATGCTTTAGATACTATTTTTTATACGTTGATATGTGTTCAGTACATACTAGTAATGCATGGATTGTTTTCATTTAAATTTTATTCGTAAATTTAGATTGTATAACGTTTATTTTATTATCATTACGGGAAAATTTATTATGTGTTTAAAGGTGAGGGTTTTTCAACGTACATGTTAATAATTACAACTTGACCAATAACTTTCTAGGCTATTCCAGAAAAAGAAAGATAAACGAAATAGGCTGTTCGGTTTCCATTAAGATATTAAATGTATGATATTAAAATTTAACGTGTAGGGGAAAGTGGGGTAAGACAAGGTAGCTAACACTCGAAGGCTTGCTGGAGCTAAACTATTCGACCTAGAGTTTGCCAGATTTAAGTAAAATATTCATTGTTTAACTGAGTACACTATATATCATTCCTGAAAATCATAGTTGCACTACTTTTTTTATCAATGAATGTTTTCTGAAAAAAGGCAAGTCTATGGGAAAATAGAAAAACGAGATTTTCAGTGGAAACTAGCAAAAAAAAAAATATTTTACACCTATGACAATTTGGTTTATGCCTTAGCTGAACAATTCAAGAATATTAGTTACAGAAATCACAAGTAAAGTAGTTGTCTTCTTCCTCCGCTCCACTGCAGCTTTCGTGGGCTCAGCCAAGACACTTTCCAGATTGGATCCACCCTTCTCCTTGTTCTGAGTTAGAAAATACATCATTACAAAAAACATAATGATGGGTAGTGCCCGGTTTTGCCCCGCTCGGCGTACCCGGTCTTGCCCCGAGTGCAGAGGTTATAAAAGCGAAACAGAACCACGCTACTATTGGACTAAATCCGTATTGTTTGTTAGGGTCTCGTAAATCCTTAGTAAACATATAATAAGCTGGACTAAAGAGTGTTTTATAACTGTAATGACTATTAAATAAGGATGGTTTAAAAACAAAAGAACATTAGAGAGATGACATCGTAAAACAAACTCACCTACACAGACGCCGTGAATTCAACAGCAACAACACGCCAATATGGCCGCTGCATCTTCTCGACTAGTGGAGTGTAGTTCACAATCTTTCCGCTAGAGGATAACTAATGACGACAGAACCAAGGTACCCGGTTTCACCCCACTACCCGATCTTACCCCACCTTCCCCTACGTCAATATCTGGATGCTCCAGTTTTCAAGTTTGACTAAACATTTTCAACCTATGTAGAATATATTACAAGCACGCGTTTACTTTGATAAAAAAAAACAACAACATCTAATCGACTCCTTGCAAGATATGTGATCCAGTGCTCCCAAGCTCATTTAAAAGGTTTTATTTTTACTTATCTTCGTATTACACAATGATCAACACTTGAAACTGTCTTGTACACGATATGAAAATATTCAGGATCTAAAATTGTACACCTATATCATATTGAAATTATTGAATAACATAATTTCTGTCCGGTTTCTCTTAATTCCAAGGATATGGATAGAATCGTAAAAAAATTGAACTGGACAAGGAAGCAATAAATTGGTTTTCAATAGAAGTTGCTGACACTCGTCGTAACACACAATAACTGAATGTAAATTAACGGGAGGATTTCTCCAGGATTGTCGTGACAAATAATAAAGATAATATAGGTTATAATATCGTTAATATAGGTTTCAGAGTTCGTAACCTGCTTTGCAATTTAGAAAATATATAGAAAAGCTTAAGTTGTTTTAATTATTCTTAGGTTTGTCGTCGATTTTGATGCATGTGTAGTATGTATGATTTATATTTTAAGTATCAATGTACTGTGATTATTAGTGTTCTGTATTAGATTTTTCAAAATGAATATGTAATAATTGTTTCAAAGTTACAGCAGATACAGTAATATAGTACATTTCACAAGGAAATGTTCAGTAGTTTCGTATGTTTGTGCAGATGAATTTTTGCAGACTCTGTCACAGCAATACTGAACATGCAATTTTTGTATTTGGTGTTGCAAGTAATTGTTAAAAGAAAAGATTGATAATAATCCTACCAACAAATGGGTTGGAATTTTGGTCAAGTTAAGTTTACATGTTAAACAATTAAGAAAACATAATGAAATTCGTGTTTATTTGACTAATACTTTCTTTTCTTTTATTTCCCCGTCGTCTGGAACCATAGGTTTTCCAGCTGCCGCTTATGCAGCTTATGCCGCAGGCCGGGGGTATTCAGGATACCCCAGCTTCGGACTTCCATATCCTACAGGTAATTTGGCCAGCTTGCAACAAATGTTTATTCCGTACCCGCTTGACCATCTCAGTATATACAATATGCATGCCATGCCTCTGTGAATTGTGGAGACTTTGAGGATCAGAAAATAACACATCACTAACATAACACGACCTTCGCAACCTCTTCCTCCCGGTAGGCGTTCCAGTTAGGTTCCAGTTTCCTTCCAGCTATCGTACATTAGACATATAACTGCTTATGGAAAAAAGATACTCTATTATTATCCTCGTTAGTTTATGGAACTGTACTAATCTTGATTATAATCAAACAAATGATGTCGATGTAGTACCACCACTTGTAATAATTAGGGTCTGTAAGTGGCTTTTCACTTTCCATTGTACTTGTTGTTAATGTTGTCGTTAACATTTGATGAGGGTCTGTTGGGCTACCAATTTGTCCAATTCACTTCTGGCAGATGATATTGCACACCTTCGAGTTTTTATTACCTGATATATGGTGCTTTATTCTACATACAAAGAATAATAGCTTTGTGGTTCACATAATAATGTGTCTGCAGAGAAAAGTGTATATTTCTTTTCTTTTTACTCTATTGAATTCTAATTCACAGTGTATTAGTTCTGTCCGAGTTCAAAATTCCTTCTACCTAATTTCGGTTCATAGAAACAGTATCTGCGTCAATCAGCTCGCAGCAGTGAATGATATTGAAATAATCACAGTTTATTTACATTCGGAGCTGAGTATTATTAGGCACAGTCACAGACAATTCTAGGTTGTAATGATCGCACTGACTATCAGTTTAATTGCTACAACCCAGAAGTGTCCCATAAGTACATTGCGCATGATATAGACCTGGGCCAGTATTTAATCCAGTTTTTCTTGAAGCCTCTGATCCATTTCAATAATACTAATGGGTTACCTAAGTGATTTGAGGTGTTTGAATTGGTTTGAGAAATGGTCAGTGCTCTATTCAGCTACCAGACAAGGGAAAAAAATCCTATTCATAATGTGAATATGATTTTTCAAACTGAAAATAATTTATTGGAAAGTAGATGATGCCTTAGAAAGTCATGACAAATGGATGAATACCTAAAAAAAAGAGTTACGAATTTTTGTCATCAACACTTCAATGAACATTATTAATTTCTTCACGCAGACACTATATGAACAGTTAATCTTAATTGCAGTTATGTTTGTTGGGGCATATTCCTAAAATGAATATCACCAACACTTGTGTATGGGGCAACAAATTCTCTGTTCTGGTTCGTGCTGGAGTGAACCCTCGACTCCTGCAATACAATTTGGAAATTGCTTGTTCAAGGTGATAGGTTTGTGAGAATTTGTTTAAGCTACAGTATCCCAAATACCCCGCTCAAAGGTGTGCACGTTATCTACCATGGTGAAATATGGCGCCCGTTCCATGTGGATCGAAGTGTGAGAGTTGAATGCGAAGTGTCTTCTTCCGATTTCAATTACTTTTTTCAGGTCTGTGCATCTATTCACACTTGCATTTACGTTTGTCCACAGCGCATCCTCATTCGTCCTTGTCGACGAGTCACTAAGCTTCGGCTACAACGCTTTTTAAGAGATGTTTAAAACATTTGTATATTTTTTGGTGTCCTGCCTATATTTTCTCCCGCTCGACGAACGGGATTTCGTCCACTACGAAGGGAGAGGGGGAAAGATTTTTTGTACCCTCGAATTGGGCTGAGTACTTGGTATGGTGCTCATTCGATCGTTTCGTCGTCTCCCCCTCCCTGCATTTTATCTGAACTGGCTTCAGATGTCCTCAATTGAATTCCTTCCATCATTGTAATTTTGTGCAAGGCGTATTTGTTTTGTCCTATATGTTGTTACTCGGTTTTTGCACAATGATGCTGTATTTTTGATTTTTTTAAATGTGGAAATAAATTAAAGATTTTTAAAACACTTTTAATACTCCGTGAGAAATGTGAATATGTTTCTAAGTCTGCTATGCTTTTTTAAACAAGTTATTCTTTCAACGAATGACTACATAATATTTTTGCACATATTGTTCTCGGTACAATAATATCACGCGATATTTACTTTCAATTAACGTGTACATGTACATATAATACACACACATATATATCTATATACAAAATACGTAATATTTATTTGTTTCTGTAACGCTATGAATAGTTTTGGGGTATTGATACGTATCGAGAATAAGTGATATTGATTGTGAATTTTTTTCATTTTATGTTGGTTCGAAGTTTGTATGCTTGCTTGAATGGTTGAATGCAAATGTGCAATCTTGTGAATATATGTAGTAGCTGTTCCGTTGTATCTTTCCATCACCTATAATCAATTAACTAGCAAATCCCTCATTGACACCAAGCTGTAACATCAGTAAAAGGAATTGCAATATTATTTCTAACAGATTTCGCGTACATCTTGGAGATTAGACATAAATGTTAATGTATAAGTTGTTGACGTAGAAAAACAAATTGTAGCATGACATTATGTGTAAAAGTAACACAATAACATCCCCCATGCTATGTACAAATTAAAAATTATAGTACATGTGTTATACATGCTACGACCCCTGTGTTCAAAGAATGAACACTTATTTATACGTGTTAGTTATACATGTCTTAGATAACTTCGCGTGTAGCAAGGAACTTTAAAATATTAAATAGTAGCGTAGACCTGCATGCTTTCATACTTAGTGATGTACATCAAAATGCAAATAAACAACAGTACTCGTATAGGTCTTCACAGCAAATAGATGGCATGTAGCCCGTGAAGATAATAATTTAGATGGTAGTGTACAAGAAGGAATTAACATATACTTCATTCGAATGGGAGATATTATTGAGCCAATAATTGTTACAGTTTTCTTTTTTTTTTTTTAAGAAAGAAGCTCCTGATTTTGTATTTTCTATTTTTTTTCTTTCTCAGGTATGGTGGGGGTTTTGCCTGATAACAGGTTACTTCTTGGTGAATATGTTAATGTGAATCTCGTGGGACATTCGTGAAAAGTGACTGGGAAGTGTACACTCTCTTTCGTCTCATATTCTAAAGACAAATATTTACACATGTGCAGGAAGCAACTTTCCTAAAAAAAATCGTGAAATACAAAAATAAGAGCAAATTTGTAATATTCCAAAGGACGGTGATATACTAGTCATTATGAGTTATCTCTGTCAGTATTACATTATATCTGTACTATTCCATTGAACGAGTCACCGGGCAATGAAAATTCTGAGGGAATTTACTGACGAGCTGAAGATTATACTCTTAAGTGAAAGAGGTTCCAAAATGTGCCATATTTTATGTCCATTCAGATTGGCCTTGCAAATCATGTATCCAGTTTTTCACCCTTTCACCTTCCCTCCATAATCTCGATGGTGCTACTTTTGTATTTATTTGTGCAACTTTTCCATTTGTTTATTTATTTGCTTATTTTTTATCTGTAAGTGTAAATTGTAGCATATGAGACATATAGGAGTAATAATTTAAGTTCGAATATAGCTCTTTTTAGCTTTCATTTTATGTACTGTACTTGTTATATGATCTGCATAGATGGTATAGGCCAAGTTTGATTTTCTTGTATATGCTTAGTTCTAGATATAAGCTATATAGTGTCTCATGCAAGACAAACATATTTTCCTTTTGTTTTCTTTATATAAGTAGGCTGCTTTCTCCGTAGCTGCATAATAATCTTTTCTTTATTATCCGGGGTACATATACACACAGTTTATTGTGAAATTATCAATCAATTGATCACAGAAAATTTATTGCGCCTTCAAAGGTGATTTCCTCTATATGTGCGTTTCAAACAGAAAATGGCATTTTCACCATTCATATCAGTCTTCCTTGACTCTCCATTCCAATTGTATTTGTGTACAATATTATTCCCTGCTTCATTGTATCATTCGTTGTTCGTGTGGTCCTTGTTTAATGCATTTCAAAGTAAATTCACAACTGATTCCTTCCTGATTCCCACTTCACAGAAGCATGGCTGTTAACGGTGCAATTATTTTAAGATAAGTAAATTTTAATTAACGGTACGAAGGAGGTCCACTCTAAGGCTGAGAGAACCATGCTTGGCAATGTTTTAGTATGCATATATTTATTTGTTTCCAAATAAGGCTATAATATCTGGAAGTTCAATGAGTATTGAAAGCAATGCTCATAGAAGAATATGATTTTAAGGTTTGTGATCGTGGTAGCAGGTTGATATTACTCTGAGATATTTCATGACCTGGGTATTTTGCTACTCTACGGGGTGAACATGAAGGAGAATATTTTTTTAATCATTGCGTACATTCCCAAAGACCACATATACTTTCAGTTAAATTTCCTGTGAAATAAAGCGTTAATTGTATTTTCCTGCGTCATGCTTACAACGAATCTTAAAGTCTCAAGGGTAAATCAACGAGCTTACAAACAGGTCGCATTCAGTAGAATCTATGATGTAAAATTTAACACTTAAAAGTCATGCTGATCTAAAGAAATTATCCTTGAAAATGTAGCAGTGTAAGAATGACGTATGTAAGTGTACACATGATACGCTTAAGTGATTCCTTTGGTCGTCAACAAGAATCAAGTATACCAAAGTACGTTCAAACTACTTTTGAAACTTTGTTACATCCAATTCTATTTGCTTGTGATTTTGTAAAACTATGCAATGTCATACCATCAGCAAATGTAAGCTTTGATATAAAACCAAAAGAAACCATTTCAAGTCTTGGAAGCCGGCGTGTGAGTGTCTGTACATAGGTGTTTTTCTCTTGTGCATAAATTAAGTTTATGTCTTTAATGTTATGAAGGGTTTATTGAAGTTTTAATGCAGAGGCATGTGTATATATTGTTTATTTGAGAAAGGAGTTGATTATGGACTGAATTTTACTGGTGTGTACAAGATGAAATACGGTGCAATAAAAGTTGAAAAAAGAAACTGGCAGCATTTTTGGAAATAGCATATCTTTTTAACTTGTAGTTGTAAATTATAAAGCACATTGCCTTGCTATGTCCACCCAGAACATGCTCTCTAGTTTCTCTTGCTCAAAATATTTAATTTATCTAAAACAATTATTTTAAATTTGAAGATATTGCTTGAAATTGATACCTTGCATTTATCAGAAAATTTACCGAAAATGTTCTAACTATACGCGACAATACTTACGGAGAGTTTTTGACTTTTCAGCTTCCTTTTGTTTTGTTCACTATAAAATTATTCCTATCACTTACTTCACGTATGCCTTTTCTCCTATTCTATGCTGTTATAGCATATATTTCTCTCATTCCAAATACATAAATAATGTTCAAGCGAATTCGGTAAAAATAGTTTTAGTTTCACCCACATGCCGAGAATGTGGAGAATTTTCTTTATCGTTTAAAAACACTCTGGTCGAATCCATGCAAAGTAATCTGTATTTACAAACGCAAAAAAGCAGGCAGTTATGCAGACATAAAGTAGAATGAAAAATATTGTGTAGGTGCAAAAAGAAGTGAGATTTCGTTAATCATACTAGATAAAATAAGGAAGCATGTTTTGCACGGTAGCAACCATGGAACCCATCCAGTAATCTGTGTTGCACTTAGAAGTCAGGGTGTGCGTGTATGTAAATTTATATACATTAAAATTACTACAACTTAGACTTTAGATTTCATGTAAATAGAAATGTTACTATTGTAAACATTCATAACCTGTATCTAACCCACCTAATCAATTTTCAAGGAAGTTTCTTACGCAGGATATTTGTATACATTGTATCCAATCCTATTTCATGAACTTCATCTTAATAACATTAGAGGTGTAGATTAACATTAAAAATACTAAAGATTAAGGACAGTAGGGTTTAGAAACTACTTAGGTAGTTGCTACGAAATAGTTTGTGTTACTTTTTAGTATAGCTATGTTGTATTCTCTCTTCTAAACATATGTATTTATTCTAGTGTATAGATGTAGTTCTGTCGTACGTAATTTAACTTTTAAGAATTTGGGTATAAATCTATAGCATTTTCCACTAACTATAAATTATTAGAATATAGCAATCCCTGTGTTACTACGTATGAAAATAGTTTTCCTTTCTCTAAACATTATATGACACCCATTAAAGTTTATTTCCATTTGTCTAATTGACTTGATTGATAGATTGACTTGGTGTTTTAAGTCCACTTTATGCACAGTAAGGCTAATCGGGACTGGACCTACAGTTTAAAGTGGGATCCGAACCACTATGTGCCTCCACCGGGTATCGAACCCGGGATCCATTTGTCTAAGTCTTAAAATTCCATACAAATCATTTTTCATTCAATTTAAGATGCAACATTGAATTATTTCTGGAATGATATGAAATTAATTTCATAAACGTACTGAAAGATTTTTAGTTAATTTTAAAATTGCGCCATTCTTTTTTTTAATGTCCGAATTGTAATAGTTAGAAATTACAATGTTAGTATTTCAATTTGATTGGATCTTGTTTTGCAAATATAATTAAACTAATAATATTCAGACACGTTCTGGAAGATGCTATTCGTTCATTTATATAGTTTGTTCTTAGCTTTCCGTATTTGTGACTAATATTTTGTATTAAGCTCTTTTATTTGTTGATATATATATCTTCGGAGCATTTACCTACTGATGCTTTGCGCAAAGGAATACCGAAATAATAGCAGTGTTAAAATTACCACAATATTTCTTCGTCTTTCTGATAAAAAAAATAGTTTCTTATATCCTTTCTTGCATTCTAACTAATCTTAAAAACTCTTTATGACGCTTTATTGTTAGCCGTTTCCATAAATTGACATTTATAAACAGAACTTGTTTATGTATAAAGTTACACATACCTTCAATTGTTTTAACATCCTAAATTATCATCGAACACTGAGTTTGCGCTAAAATAATTTGCAAATTGTACGCTGCTATCGTAGATTCGAATATGTTGATAATTACTTTCTAAGTAGCTCTCTGCAGTCTTCGATATCCTCCTCAATATGTTTTAACCATACATCCTCTCCTTGAGAGCCTTAGGGTATATGTTGTGGTAATATACTAGATAAACTTAATATAGTTAGAACTTGTGTAGTTTACATAGTTACTAGCAGAAGAGATGTTTGCCTAATAAATGATCCACAATTACGTCTGCTGCCTGCTATACTATAAAACAGTTCAAGAGTTTAAATGAAAGGAATTTGGTTATTGTTTAGAATACATGTTCAACTCTTCTTTCATGAAGTTTTATTTTTGTGTACAGAATTCTATGAATTACGGAATGTGGCAACACATGAAAGTGTACCAACATATCTATAATCTTGAATAATTTATGTATAACTTTGTGAAACTTAAGAACTTGTGTTAATGATTCATTTTACTTCAAGGTGTAAAGATTAACCTTTGCAAGGCGCATGTCCATTTTTTTAAGTGGCATCTAACTGCGATTACGGTTTGAGCAGTGAGCATATTGCGAATGTTTCAGTTTTAATTGTCGGAGTGAACGTCCTTCTATGGTACTGGAAGTATATTGTTTAGCTATCTTCTAAAAACAGGTTGAAGTACAAAGGTGTTGATGATAATGGACAATTAGAAAGCGATATATTTACGTCGTATGAACACAATTTGGAAATGTTTCAGCATGACATCTTTTAAACGGTTGTGAGAAATTACTTTTTTCGGGTACTTAAATGTGTTGTCACTGTCTGATACTAGCCAGTTTATTTCGATGGTTGTTTCTCTACTTTAGTGGATTTGGAACTTCTCTCGAATACTTTTTTTTATTCATTCTCTAGTAAAAAATCCTTGCATTTTTGTTTGAACTTTCCCAAATACTTTTTATGCTACAAGGGATGGGTGTTATATGTGGTGTAAAGACGGAGACTGTGATCCAAATTGTCTTGTAAAGGTGCTTGTATGCAACGAATAAGAACGTGGAAGAAGCATGAAACATTTTTATTTTCGACGTTAAATTCGATCTGATAGCACTCTCCTTTTTTACTGAGCTCCATTTTATTTCATTATTAATGAATAGTTTTTCACTATGTGAGTAAGAGAGTATACTTAAATTGGTCTTGTATTTTTTCAGTTGAATTTTTATATGGGCAAGTAGATTTCTTTTCACATAATCCTGACAGATAAAATTCTGTTTGTCTTGGGTATTTTAAGAAATTCCACAGTGCACATTTCAGTTATTTTTAAATATTTTTATATTTATAATATTTTTTGCGACCCACTTTCATATACTGAACCTATTTCTAAACCTGTCATTTGAAAATACCTTCAACATTATTCAAAATTTTGTTAAGAAATCTTAACATACATATCTCCAGTTAAATTTCATACTGATAGGACGTTTTCTTTGGAAACATTAATGGACAGAGATTACCATCATTGTAATAAAGTAATGATAGAAAGGATAGAGATTTAGAGTGGCGAATTAAGTAACAATTGAAATTTATAACACAATATTTGAAAACTTGTTTGAGTAGTGTTCAGGGAATGGGGAGTACTTCTAAACGATTTGGGATTTTTTTATATAGCGTGGGGCACGTTTGATTTAGTGTTGTATCTCATTGTCAGCAACAGAATCTTACTTGATTACATTGAATGTAATCCATATTGTGTATTCCGATAAAATATTATTAATGCAGTTCCACACAGTCCTTCTTTCAAGGTTATGGCCCTTTTTTCTTAGCAATACTACTAAAATTATTTTATACCCTTTGGGTTCCTTCTAAAAATATTATGATGTGCAGCTTTCTTATGTAGGGACCTTTTCCTAACAAAATATGCACAACTGACACTGCACTAAAAGAATATATTGGTCTCAAAGTAAATGATTTAAAATTTCGGGCTAGATACATTAATGCTTTTCGTACTCATGTGCTTTGTTCCTTTGTTAATCCCCATTAGTTTTTCCACTAACTCAAGTTAAGGGCATATCTGATTACATATTCTGTCCCTTAGGACTCGCCTACACAACAGCCCTTACCACCGGATATGGTAGGGCACGAAGCAGTGTTCGTACATCTACCACGAGATGTCATCCGAACCTGCAGGCTGGTAAGCCAGCACCACCTATATTCCTATGTAGCAAGCTATGTAGGTGGTTGCTCGTAGATATGATGGAGCTATTACGATCTCGCTTTAGAGGGGATCACTGTTGTTTTTTTTTCTTTCATAGTTACCATTTAATTTGGTTTAATGATCTGTTGTTTTCCAGTCATTCATTTTTAGTTTTCTTTGTTTAAGTTGTGTGTTCGTCAGTAACAAACCTCTTACAGTATTGTAAAAGTAAAGAAAAACACACAGGAGTAGGATGCATAACACAATTGCTACCTATTTATTACAAACTCTATGTAATATTTCTGTTGAGTAGCTCGTGTCTAGTGCTTGCTTAACATGTAACTGCTGTGGTTATTTAGTATGAAGTTCTGTTGTAATTAATCTCCTACCACTAACTTATTCACACACAGAAGAAAAGTGTAACCTTACTAGTGTAATGTATTTATGGTTTACCGATAGGTCTTATGGTGACGTCACCGTGACGTACAAATGAAGGACGCGTATATTGTTTACTTCCACGTATTTTGCGAATGACTCTGTGTAAAAGGAAAACAAATCTATCATCCAATCCATTCTTTGTTTACAACTTAAGTCTAATTTGTGTTACCAAATGTACAGTTGCTGCATCTGAATCATATGTGTGTGTACACATTTTCTATTCTTAAGACTATGGTTTCAACAGCAACATTAATGCAACCCCTTTTTCCTGGTCAAATAGAGGATAAATTAGTGTTTCTTCAATAGGTTATCTTTTCTTCTGTGGATTATATTAGATAAACACCCTGAATTCTCCGACTTAGTGTTGTTCCCAGTTTTGAAACTCATTATAGATCTAGATAATTATCATGTATGTACTCTAGAAACTCAGTTGTAGATCGCCAGTGATCATTTTTTCAAGGAAAAAAGATATATGCCCAACTGATTACTGGATGGTTTGACATGGAGCATAGTAAGGTGATGTGTGCAAGAGGAAATTTATAATGATTATTCTATATATATGTGTGTGTATCTGTTTGTGTATGTATATTAACAATACATGTGTAGAATGACGTGAAGAATATAATTGTGCTCGATTCGGACGCCATTTCCGATTTACTCTTACTTACGCCATTGGTGAAATAATAAGGAAATACAAGCAACTCTTTTTTTTCCTTCGCACGGTTTAAAAACAGAAATTGAGCACACAACACGAGACATACAGTATTCAGTTTACACGCAGAGAGAATTATTGTACACGTTAACACCTTCGCTTAAAAATTATTCTTCGACTTTTTTGACGTAATACATGTTCATACACGCACACAATAAAACAAGCAAGGGAAAAATTATCGGATACTTGCAAGACAACCACTGGTACAATACAAAGTTAGAGACAATTTATTTTACAATACGAAAGTATTCATGGTCAACGGATAGATGTACTGCCTATACATTCAAAAGAACTGGAAGATCATCAGCCTCCTCGAGTCGTCGTCCAGGAGAGACATCTAAGATGAGAGTGAGGAGATAACTAGCGTAAAACAATTGAAAAAATGATGGTCTGGACCCTGCTGACACACTGGTGGCGAGTAGAACCAAAAGTTAGGCCCTGTTCCATATCTTTTTAGACGTTATGTTTCTTTGTGAGAGTATTTTTGACTGTATAGTTCGTTATTCTTAGAACCAGAAACCGTAGAGCAGTTATAGAGAACTAAGTTAGTATGTCTTTACTGTGCCTTGGAAACAGTTTATGTTACTAGAGCTCGATATATATTTATAACACTGTTAAATCATGTAACTATATGCCGCTACAATACTATCAACAATAATATAATGTAGCGTGTGCGTATTGTAACATTTAACTTGTTTACTAATTTACTCTCTAGTATCAGCGAAATAGAATCTAGCTTTAGATGATGTTTAGTCATAGAATAATAGATAGTTAGATGAAACTTATTTAATTAAATAGAACGTAAACTATGGTGGACAACTAACAATATAATATGTATAGTTCATAACATGTTAGTGTGTAGTTTATAGTATTTCATATTAGCGCAGTAGTATGTGCTGTGTTTTACTTTCATATGAGTGAGAAAATAAAAATAGTAAGCGGCATTTTCTTGTAGATGCAAAATATGTGATGGTTTACCACTGTTACATAGGGTAGTTTGTTAGTAATAGCTTACAATTGGTAGATGTAGGTGATTTCTTTATCGTTGTGTGGTACAATTTACTGTGTAAATTTTTGTCTGTGTTTTTCTTTTCAAAGGTGCTTTATATGTGTAAGTTTGAATTAGCTAACACGTGTATTTAGAATTCACTAACTTGACTAAGCATAACTTCTCATTAACATGAGTTATTTGAATGTAATATGTGGCAAAGGGATTTTGATGATCATGTGCCATATTTTAAGTTTCTTTTTAAAAAAAATATTTAGTAAAGTGGGTGTGGGTTTTGTTATCTGATTGGGATTTACCGATTTTGTGGGTACTACTCAAGCAGGATATATGAATATCGGATGACATGGTGTTGAGAATATTTTTATTTTCTATAGACCACAGTACTGGCTAGTTTATATCCTATAGTAAATTTTCTGGCACGTCCTTTTTGCTTCAAAGTTGCCTGAAGTAATATGTACGGGTTTTAATCTATCAAAAAAGTTTTTTTTTTTTTTTTTTGTGAAATAGTCGAACACACTGTTTTGAAAGCAAAATATAGTATTTGCCGAAAAAGGCCATTTGAAATTATACGCGAACGATAATTTGTGGAGATTGTTCCTCTACCTGCATGGCTCGGAGCTGTGTCATATGTTGGGTCACATTGGTATTCGCCGTGAGAAAACCCCTGGGAGTCGACAAGAAACATTTGCACATTGTGTATAACATTAGTTAATATTGTAATACCTACATGTACAAAATGGAGACATACATCCCTTACTGTAGGTACATATGGTGATATGGGAAAACTACTTTTAGCTGGACTCGATCTAATGGTTTGTGTTATAAACATGATTTTTGATGTGTGCAAATCTGTACCTTGCTCTGCTTGGTTTCCAGTAGTTGTCGCAACTCGATCAAAACGTTGGTTCTCATACTATAATCACACACGTGCGAGCAGAACAATTAGTTAAATCTTATGGAAGCTTTAGTACAGGCCACCCCGATGGAATAATATTTACGCTGTCGATTTGTAATTCAGGGATTCTCGGCTTTGATCCCTAGTACACTGCACAGAGGTTCGGATTTCACTTTAAACTGTAGGTCTAGTCTTGATTAGCCTGTATAAAGTCGACTCAAAACAAACTTCGACCAGCTTTAGTACTGAATTGGCGCTCTTATTTAAGACATGGACCTATTTATCATGGTTACGTATTGGAAAACATGCTCAGAATCTTATAGTTTTCTAATGCATCAGATTTTTTTGTGACAAATTTACTCCTTAAACTTTCGTTCAGGCCTACTTTCTGAAAGCATTGTATGACTATAAAGCACACAACCTATTTCCCCCCATGCATCTACGATCGCCATTAGAATGAGCGAATTATAAGTTTATGACATTTATAGATTGAATATTTTTAGAACTATTTACATGAATGAGTGAATGCCTGCTTTGTGCTTTGTTAAGTGTTTTCTGCTGTTCAGGGTACGATAAATAAGAGGCTCGTTGATAAGTAAAAAAAGGCATCAAATAGCAGGGTAGCAGTCAGAAGGTTTTTTAATGTTCGGTTCTAGGAAAAATAATGAATTTAGTTCTTCAAAACCTTCCATCAGTGAAACTTCCATACATATTTAAGCACATAGCGTCATTAAGATGACTTAATCATTAGCGGGGATACCCTAAATTTCACCACCCAAGGAAATCTTCGGTAAATAGTGTTAAATTTCAGCACGCATCTTTCTTGACGTCGTTTGCCATCATACCGGGTAATGCGAATGGTACTATGTCAATAGTTCATGCTACTACTTTTAATGGTCTGTTTTAGATCACTTTCTCAATAGAAAGGTTTCTTCACACCGTCGCAAGAAGCTGTTACACTGAAATCATGCTTAGATTTTTGTTCAATTTGGTGCCCTAAAATAAATAGTGCAACCTGCCCCAACAACTTTTTTGTGTATGTGTGTGTGTGTCTGTGCGCGCGCGCGAATATTGTTATTGCCGAATAGTATTAGCCGTTTTTGCTGCTACAAGGTTCGGATGTTCATACAGGTCCGAAACTAAATACGCAGGTTTGTTCGCAGAGCAATCGGTGTTAGTAAAAACTTTCTTCGCACAGATTTGGATGGCGCTCATGATTTTTCACTACACCATTTCCCTCCCTTGCTTTCCAAATTTTGGTTTCTTCTTTCTAATGTTCTGTTTTGCTCGCTGTTTGTGTTTCATTTGTCACAGAAGTTTTTAGTGTCGCGGAGCTTCTAGTCACAGCTGCAATCCTCCACATAGACGACACATGTAAGTACCTTAGTTCTGTGTGCGTGTGTCTAGATAGCAATTGTTTCCTTAGATACATTAGAATAGAATCAGCCGTTTGTTTCTCTCTACCGCCCTTAGTAACTTTTTATTGCTTTCATTTTCTTGCTTAAGTAGAGCAGTTTCTTATTTGAAAAGTAACCAACCCACCCTCCAATATTTCATTGATATAACACACCCCGCACATATCATTAAGATACAACATTTTATAACAATTTCACACGTGCTTTCCCGCGCATGCGTAAAGCATGTTCATTTTGTGCGAGGTGCATGTTTGCGTTTTTATGTAACAGTATTCCGAAAAACATAAATGCATGTTTATTATTTTAATTTTCAAAGCAGCTCTGTAGATGCCAATTTTGCGCGCGAGTATCTTCTATTGCACTGCACTAAGTCATGTCCTTGCATTTCCTTGTTTAAAAAAGTTGTTTTTGCATAATATATGACTCCCACTTACCTCGATAACAATGAGTGGCAAATAAAAATACAGTCAAAGGACTTATTCCCTCACTAGCTTTTGGTTTGAATGAAAGAGTGCCTTATTTATGGCAGACGGTCCAATAACCACATGAATATTTGCTTGACGAAACGCATACATTAGTTTTCTATCCGTTCCAAAACAATCATTGAGCAGACAAAAATGTACCATATCACTATAGAATATGAATTTGAGAAGACAATTTTACATTTCAGAACGTTACAAGGCCAGAACTAATGCATTCCGCTGTACACGAAAAAGACAATTGTCCTTTTTACAACTATGAAAATCACATCTGGAAGCAAATGTATAAGGATACCTGTGAGCTTACTTCAGGATTAGTGTTTATTGTTTTGCCATTAGTAGCCACAACAGACATCACAAATTGATGGGGTTAGGGACGATGTGCTGTGGTCTTAGAAGTTCAATCACCTTGTATTTTCCTGCAACGAAACACATGAATATCTTAGTCGCTGGAGCCTACTTGGTAATGGAAAATTTAAATTGATATTTAGAGTTTCTTTTGTCAAGGTTGTATGTTTCATACAATTCTTGATGCTGATTGGGAGGGAAACTTGTTTCACTTTTCCATATTGATAGTTTGTGTATTTTTTTTGGTTAATATAGTTGTTCAAAATTAAACCAAAAATTTTTGGATTAAGAAAGAGAGCTCTTTTTTTGCTTGCTTTCATCGATCTAATGGCTTGATCCGTGTTTCGTTATTCACAGGATTCCCTGGGTACAGCTACTTCCCTAACCCCACCGCCGCGGCCACCAGCGCCGCTACTCCGGCAGACCGCGCCAACCCGGCCACCTACTATGACTACGCAACTGCGGCTGCTGCCGCCGCTGCATCCAGCGCCGCGGCGGCCGCTGCAGCTGCAGCGCAGGTCTCCGTCGCGGCGTCTTCTCGCAACGAACCTAACGCCGTCGTGAACAGCTCACCCTTGCATCGAGATGCCACTGCTACTTACCAACACAGTCGCACCCCAGCTACACAGAGTAAGCATGCTTCCTGTGTTCCTGATCTGGTATTTGAAATTTTTAGACTAGCATTAAATTAGTGCATGCTTTATATTAGTGCACATTCCCGTGAAGGATTATTTTTAGTTTAGCACATAGCTGCATGTTACGTTTAAGAACAGTATTTTTTAATTTTTATTTTCTGTGCCACCTATTATAATAGTAATATTGTGCAACCATCTGCTAGCAATGAATGGTTTGCTGCTGTGCTGTCATCTGTTGGTAGCTATATGTACTAACCTGTTTCTTTATGATGAACACTTGCTCGCAGCTTTCATCCATGTTTTCATGGTTAGCTTTGCTGTGATTGGGAGAAAGAATGTACCAGGTGTTTATAATTAAAGTGACGGTGTTCAGAGTGGTACAGCACGGGCTGTAATGAGAGTAGCAGTCTGAAACTTAGTAGAAATGCTAATGAAGCAATGCGCTCGCGAATTATGGAAAAAAAATAGTTCCAATTCTCTCCAGGGTAAAAATGGCGCTGTAAGCAGTCAAAACGTGGAATTTTCCGTAACTCTGACGTCAAAATCGGTGACATTGCCTAACCATTGTGTGAGCTCCCTGGTTGTTGTTGGTGACGCTTGTTGCTTTTTTCCTTTAGTAATGTTCATGTAATTCGAATGGTGAAATTGTAGCGGTATTTTTTTACAAAGAGTATTGTTTTCTGCGATTTATAGTGCATTTTTCCTGTAACTATACCACGTTTTTACTGCTTACAGCGCCATTTTTTACCCTGGTGGCGAGAATTGGAACTATTTTTTTCTTCATAATTCGCGAGCGCATTGCTTCATTATCATATCTACGAAGTTTCAGACTGCTACTCTCATTACAGCCCGTGCTGTACCACTCTGAACACCGTCACTTTAATTATAACCACCTGGTATATTGGTAGACACAAATACATGTGAGAGATCTTGATACCAAATTCCAATCGTTTTTACAAAGTATACAAAACAAAATCAACAGTCTTCTAGCCATATAGATCATGGATGAAAGATGCTATTAGCCGCCTTTTATTGTCCAAGCTTCTCCATAGATACAATTTATTATTTGTTGGTATTATTTGTTGATCGTTTTGCCCCATCAGAAATAATTATGTTGACATATTATGGTCTTGAAATTATATTTATTTAATTGAGGTCTATAGCGCTTGAAAAATCTAGTGGAAACCGCGTCTTACTCTATTCTGCTACAGAAAAAAATATCATGTGGCCATCAGATGTTCATCGTCTGCCTGTATTCATGTTGACATTCAATCTCTACTGTCGCAGTGTATTGTATATGCCGAAATTAGTGCAAATTAAACTAGTAGTTGTATTGACTGTACAACCAGTGCCAGAAAGGAAGAGCCCCCCTGAAGCGCATTTGCTTACACTTAAAACTAGCTCAACATGCCAATATGAGCTTTTTGATCAAGTGTGGAACCCCGTCTAACCCAAGATTTTTGTAAAAACGCCCTCGGGAATTTCCCGAGAAAAGGAAGAGGCTCTCAGATTGATTTGTTTACACTTACAAAAGGCACTTCTGCCAGATTTTTGTCCACAAACTTGCTATTTTTACCTGAAATTAAGCCAAAACACACACACAGCGCACAGCACACACACAGCACACACACACACAGCACACAGCACACACGCACACACAGCACACACACACACACAGCACACACACACACATATTTATTTTACCTGGAATATTTCAATTGGGCACCAGGCTCAACTTGCATATCTAGTATTAAGATAATCTAGAATTGCTCCGTGACTCTCTCATTATTATAATCTATTCATATTTAGAGTCTGTCCAAGTTGTTATATAAAATTATTACACTTGGTATTAGGTCAGTGCTTTCTGGGACACACATGTCTGTGCAGGTCAGATTCCCGCGCACAGAGTTGCGGGATCAATATTCGGTGCAATTTCTCGGCGCGCGCATTACTGCTCCCCGCGGCAATCAGATCAATACTTGGCTCGGAATAGTTCTATTTGCCTTCAGCAGTTTTATCAGTCTTGCAGTTTTATTGAGTGATCAGAGTTAGTTCCAGACAAATCCGCTCGCCTCAGCGTGGAGGCGCTGCGGTCTGGATTGCATGTACGCTCAGCAGATAAACGGGATGTACGCTCAGGAGACAAAAATATAAGAATGTTTCTGAATGCACCCCCAACCCACCCCCACACACCCCCAACCCACCCACACACACCCCCAGCCAACCCCCACACACCCCCACACACACACCTACCCACCCCTAACCCACCCGTACCCACACCTACCCACATTTATACATATTTACTCACCAGTTATTTTTATTGCATCATGTTGTGCTATATTAATCAATTAATATTGTACGACATAATGCGATGCGTGGTGTTTTCTGATTGGCTCTGCAAATCTATATAAGCCAGGGCACAGTGCAGATTCCTCACCTTTGCTGGATCGGCAGAGGAACCCACAAGTGGGGGATAGAACCTGAACAGGCTCCACCAAAGTATAGGAGACTTGAAGCATATAATTTGGCGGAATAACCCAAGTAAGGTCATAGAGACAATATACACTAATTTTTGGCAGGGGGGCCAAAGTGGTTCCTAAATACAATATCTCAAGAACTAATTGACATAGAGCTATGCAGTTTTTTTTGTTTGCACTGGAATAACCCTAAGGTCATAGCGACAATATACACTAATTTTTGGCAGGGGGGCCAAAGTGGTTCCTAAATACAATATCTCAAGAACTAATTGACATAGAGCTATGCAGTTTTTTTTGTTTGCACTGGAATAACCCTAAGGTCATAGCGACAATATACACTAATACAATAAAAGCCAATTTTTGGCAGGGGAGCCAAAGTGGTTCCTAACAAGAACTAATTGACATAGAGCTATGCAGTTTTTTTGTCTGCACTGAACCCAACTGATCCAGTATAGAGTTTTGATTTGAACCCCAGGAAATTTTATATAAATACCAAAGCCAAAAATATTAACATACATACACACATACACACATATATACATACACACACACAAAGCACAGTGCTGAACCAACTGATCCAGCATAGAATTTTGATTTGAAACCCAGATAATCTTATATAATAAACAACAAGAAAAATGCCAAGTCAAAAATATTGTGACCAATGCAATAAAAATATATTTAGCTCTAATTGGGCCAGACACCAAAAGATTTGCAACCCGGACAAATACAAAACTCCCAGAATAATATGCCCCAAATGCCATAGAAAATACAACATGAAATACTTCATAAATATACATAAAGATACTTGCTCTGCACAGTCATCAACACAACCATCCACATCTGCTCCGAAAAGGAATCACGAAGCACCTCTTAATGCCAGAGCAGCAAAGCAGCCACGCCATGCACCCATCCGTAGCAGTTTTAATGCCCAACTTAAGGATTACCAGTTTGTATCAGAGCCAAGATGTGGCATTGAGAATTTTTTGAACAGTGTAAATCCTGATCTGCAGGCAATTCTTAATGCACAAAATGGCTCTTATAAGCTGTCCCTCAAATTGTTTACACAATATAAGAAAGCAAACGGCACAAAATTTACACAGCCCCACATAACAGAAACTGTACCTGTATATTCAAATACAAATTCAGACACAATAATAGGCAGTTTGATGGATCAATTGAAAATCAAGCACTCTGAATTTGCTGCGAAAGAGTCTGGCTGGAGCTTATGCGGCTCCCCACACAAGCTCTATGTCAACATTTCCGAATTCAGCCCATTACAAGGATCTACATATCTTCCATTACCTGCCAATATTAAAAACAAACAAGCCGTGGTCAACATACAAAATCCCGACCAGAAATGCTTTCTGTGGTGTATATTAGCTGCCTTGTATCCAGTTTCAAGAAATCCTGAGAGAATAAGTTATTACAAACAACATGAACATCAATTTGATGATGCTATGGAGGGTTTAGAATATCCAATGTCTCTTCAGAATATTGATAAATTTGAAAAAAGAGCCAGGGATATCAACGGTAAACAATTATCTATTAACGTATTTATTTGCTCTACTGGCCGTGGCAATTGCTCGATAGAACCTCTCAGAATCAGTACAATTGATGATGAATCTGCTATTCCAATTGATTTGCTCTTAATTGAAGAGGATGGCACAAATCATTACACTCTGATACATAATCTTCAAGCTTTAGTGAGAACACAACTAGACAAAACTCATACAATATACAAGTTGTGCAGAAGATGTTTAACTGTATTTTATGGTCAAAAAATGGTGAAGGGGGTTCGGGAAGAAAATGCAGAAATTGCCAAAAACAAGTTAATTGAGCATCTGAAATACTGTAAAAATCATAAACCTGTTCATATGGTGATGCCTAATCCAAGTGAAAATTGCAAATTCAAAAAGTTTGAAGCCTCGTTGGAACACCCATCATATATTGTCTGTGATTTTGAATCGAACCTCAAACCTATTGCATTCTGCAATCCAGATCCTGAAGATTCTTCAATTACACCATACCAGTTACATGAACCTTCCAGTTTTTGTTATACAGTTATACGGGACGGTGTAGCTAGTGAGCCACGCTCATACTTGGGACCAAATGCCATCAAAATATTTGCAGATGAAATAGAAAATGAGTGCCGCGACATAGCATCTAACATCTTATTAAAATCAGAGCCTATGTTGCCTTTAACAGAGGATCAGATTGAAGATTTCAACAAAGCAGAAAAATGCCCGGTATGTGATTCTGAATTTTCAGATACAAATATCAAGGTGAAACACCATTCTCATACAGATGGTAAATTCTTAAAGGCCCTGTGTAATAGCTGTAATATTAAGATCAAGAGACCAAAATTTATCCCCATATTCTGCCATGGAGCATCCAATTATGATTTCCATCATCTGATCAGGTACGAGGGGTTTGACAAGCAGAATTTAAATATTTTAGCTGAAAATGACGAGAAATATATTGCCATTAGCAAGAAAATTAAAGTTGATGGTGTTTCTATTCAAATGAGATTTCTTGATTCTTACAGAATTTTACCTGCTAGCCTGGCCACACTGGCCTCTCAATTATCTGATGAGCAATTCATAATCACACGTGCCATGTTTCCAAATCTGGACCTGAAATTAATTAGGCGGAAGGGTGTATATCCATATGACTATGTTACAGATTTTTCTAAATTTAATGAATGTTCCCTGCCACCACAAGAAGCATTTTACAGCAAAATCAGAGGATCTGGAATCACAGATGAAGATTATCGCCATGCCCAATTGATGTGGAACAATTTAAAATGCAAGACATTTGGTGATTATCACATGGCTTATTTGAAACTTGATGTGACCCTCTTAGCTGATGTAATGCAGGTAATCAGAAAATCTTCTATGCAAAATTATGGATTGGACCCAGTGTATTTTTACAGTGCCCCGGGCCTAGCATGAGCTGCAATGTTTTTCAACACCAAAATGCAATTGGATCTGATCCAAGATCAAGATACGTATCTGTTTATAGAGAAAGGTATAAGAGGAGGGATGGTGCAATGTTCCCAGAGATATGCCAGAGCAAATAACAAATATATGCCTGATTATGATCCAGCACGGCCATCAAATTATATATTGTATGTAGATGCAAATAACCTGTATGGTTATGCCATGATGCAAAAACTGCCATATGCAGGGCTTGAATGGGTTGAAGATTTCAATATTGAAGATCTTAAGGACTTTAACGACAATGACTATGGCCTAATCTTAGAGGTTGATCTGATATTTCCTGATGATTTGCACAATAAAGTTTCTGATCTGCCCCCAAATCCTGAGGTTCAGTGCTCACCTGGCTCTAAACAGAAGAAGCTCATGATGACACTGGAGCCGAAACAAGGCTATGTCATATATTACAAAAACCTCCAGTTCCTGATGCGTCATGGTGTTCAAGTAACCAAAGTTGGAAAAGTTTTGAGGTTCAGGCACTCAAGATGGATGAAACCATACATTGATACAAACACAGAGCTTCGAACATCTGCAAAGAGCCAATTTGATAAGGCCTTCTTTAAATTGATGGTCAATTCTGTCTATGGCAAAACAATTGAAAATGTCAGAAAACATACCGATGTTAAAATAATTACTGACCCCAGCCGGAGCAAAAAATTGGTTGCAAAGCCCAACTTCAACTACAGAAGAATTTATGATGAGCACATGGCACTTTTCAACATGAAAAAAACAAAGATTAAGTTTGATAAACCTATTTATGTAGGGGCTGCGATATTGGATTTGTCCAAATTACATATGTCACAATTGTATTATGATGTGCTGAAACCTTTTTATGGTGATCGTGTAAAACTGTTGTACATGGACACGGATAGTTTTATCCTTGATATTCAGACAGAAGATGTTTATCAAGATATGTCACAACCTGAATTGCTTCAATATTTTGATACCAGCGAGCATACAAGGATTCAACCCCACAACAAAAAGGTGCCCGGCAAGTTAAAAGATGAGACACTTGGTGATGTTATTGTGGAATTTGCTGGGTTAAGTGCCAAGATGTACAGTTTTAAAACATGTAGTGCTGTTGTCAAAAAGGCCAAGGGCATTGGCAGAGTGACTGTTGACAAAGAGCTCCAATTTGAAGATTATAAAAATTGCATCAAATCATGTAGCACAATCAAAACATCAGAATCCAGAATTCAGAGTGCGGATCACTTATTGACTAGCAATATTGTAAGAAAAGTGGCTCTGGACCCACATGATGATAAGAGATGTATTCTATCATGTGGCAAACATACTCTACCATGGGGTCATTGTGATTTGAAAAATGGCAAACAATGCACAAGCACAGAGCATGATTTGGAATAAATAAACATGCCCATGAACTTATTTGGGTTCAAAAAACAGGCTATTATGGACCTGCCACCACCACAACCCTCTCCTGATTTACAATCTGTAATGTCTAAACTGAGTGGCTTGTTAATTATTCATCTGAACAGCATACTTACAGATATTGAAGATGAAACAGGCAAAATATTGTACATATTTAACAATAATTTAAATCATTACCAATTACCTGTAGGTGGGCAATTGCAATTTATTACAACCCCTGAGGGTGATGTTAAAATTTCAGTAGGGAGAAATATTTACAGAATTAAGCACTCAAACATGATTTCTGGCACTGTATATACTGTTTCTGCTGGTGACTGCTTATATATTGAGGTCCCTGGATCATATGACAAGCTTATACCCTTTTTTATAGAATTAAGAATCAGATATTCAATAATAAATAACTACTAAACAAAATGCCTAATGATATTTTTGGCCATACAAGACATGAAGATCACAGTGATGAGATTCTGATGCTTGATGTCAGAGTCAAGAAATTAAGAAGTGATTTACAAGCTTTACAAACCACACTCAATGCCAGTCTTCAATTGGAAATTACAAATTTACAATCACAATGCATGGACCCTCTTCTTAAAATTGATTCTGAACTCAAGTTGCTGCTTCAGAAATATACTGACCTGGCTACATTGGATAATTTTCAAAGTTTAGAAGAAGCTGTAGCAGCTCTTCAAGCCAAATTTAAGACCCAGGCTAACAATTCTGAGCAATTGAAACAGCAATTGGAAGAGCAGATAAATAATGTCCAGGCACAACTCCAAACAATTGTCAAAAGCATAAAATCACAAGAAGATTTTGATCTAGTGATTTCCACTCTAAAAGAACAGATTCAGTCACTCCAAATACCTAATCTGGACCCTCTGAACAATGCCATAGCCGAGGTTAAAGGAAAAATTGAGACACTTGAAAATTTTATGAACAACTTGCCATCTTCTGATGCTTTGAATGCAATAACTCGGAGTGTAGCAAACATTAAGCTGCAACTTGAAACGTATGAAGATTTTGGAAAAATTCAAAGTTCCATAACCCACCTTGAAGGTACAATAGCAGCAGTGCAAAGTGATTTGGCAAATGTACTAGAATCTCGCCTGCCTGGGATTGTAGATACCCTTGTCAGTGTCCAGCAACAAATCACAAAGCTTGAAAACCTCAACACTGAATCTGAGCTCTCTCATTTCCATCACTTGATAGATGATATCCAAACAAAGCTTGAAATTTTACAACAATCCACACCCTCTCAGGCGGATATAGCCCTGCTCCAAAATGCTATGCAAAATGTGGCTGATGCTTCTGAATTACACAATGTGAAATTGGCACTTGAATCTTTGCAAAATACTGTGTCAAATTTGCCTACATCACAGGAACTTAAAAATATTAAGAGGGCAGTGAATAGGATATTGAAATCAGAGGATATCAAGAATATCCAGGCAGAGATCAAACAACTCACACAGACAGTGGCCACTCTACCAACAAATCAACATATTAATGAACTGCATGCCCTGTTTGAGGATATCAGAAGACAGGTCCATGATCTTACTGCTCAAAATTCAAAATTGGCAGTTGTTGAAAATTTACAGCAAATTGTAGCTAATATCAAGCAACAGCTAGGGACCATGGAATCCAATCAAGCAAATGCCTTGTCTGTTTTTGCCACCCAGCTTCAAGAGATTGTGCAACAATACAAAAAACTTGCTGTGGACATAAGAATCAAGCCGGGGCACGAAGAGATTGTTAGGACCATCAATGAGCACCTTGAATCTGTAACAAGCAGATTGCTCACAGCGGAAAAGGAAATAACAGGCATAATCGAGAATCCAAAACATTCAGTAATTCTTGAATTGCACAGTATCCCCAACAGAGAATATGATTCTCCATTTACACCAGGTGGCAAAATATATATGCTGTCCCCTGCACAATTTTATTACCAGTTTTTTGTTGGGGGCACACTGAGACCAATCAAGATCAAATATTGGCATCAACCACAGGCACACCACTACCCTACATTATCAATAACAAATGCTGAGAACAAAGTGAAAATAACCAGTGTAGAGTTGGAGGATTTTACAGATCCCAATACATTAGAAACATCTTATGCTGAAGATGATGGCACTTTGGAATTTAAAATACAAATAGGGGACAAATTATATTTAGAAAATCCTGCAGTCTCAGCTGCTGAACACCCCATAGTTGCAATATTCTTGTTTACATACCATGTCTAGACAAATTATAGTTGATGAATTACACAGACAGGCCAGACATAATTTTAAGAGACTCCCAGTAGTCACAAAAGGCATAGATGATTTATGGCAAAGCGACTTGATTGAAATGGCAAGTGGGCAGTTGAAAAACTTAGACAAAATCAACAAGGGCTACAAGTATCTACTCACTGTAATAGACACATTTTCAAAATTTGCCTGGGCTGTGCCACTCAAATCCAAGACTGGAAAATGTGTTACAGAAGCCCTCAGGACAATCATCAATCAGAGTGGAAGATCACCGCGCTATTTGCAAACAGATAATGGCAAAGAATTCTATAATTCAGTGTTTCAACAATTTATTAAAAGCCAGTCAATACAACATTATTCGAGTTACAGTGACCTCAAGGCCTCAATTGTAGAGAGATTCAACAGAACCTTAAAAAATCTTATGTATAAACAATTTACACTCCAAGGTAATTATAAATGGATTAATATTCTTCCAGAACTTCTACATAAATATAACAACTCGGTCCATTCTACAATCAACATGAAACCCTCTGAAGTAACTTCATCTGATGAGCAAAAATTGATCAGCACTGTTTATTATCCTAGATACCAGCCAACAACAAGAAAGGCCAAATACAAGATTGGTGATCAAGTAAGAATCAGCAAATATAAGCACTTATTCAAAAGAGGTTTTACGAGAAACTGGAGCACTGAATTATTTACAGTGGTTCAAGTTAAACCCGGGACCCTTAACACATATATAATAAAAGATCACCGAGGAGAAATTCTCAAAGGCAGGTTCTATGAACAAGAGCTCAGCAAAACTAAACAGCCTGACACTTATCTCATAGAAAAAATCATCCGCAGAAAAGGCAACAAGTTACTTGTCAAATGGCTGGGTCATCCGGAAAACAGCTGGATCGATGCAAACAAAGTGATAATATGAACACCTGGGATGTTATAAAAAGGCTGCCAGAACCTGAACAGCAGAATAAGATAAATGGAGTGCTGTTACCTGATAATATTAGGTGTCTTATCGTTGGGCCATCTGCTTGTGGTAAAACTACACTAATGGTTGATAATTTTTTATTGGCACCCAACTGGTTAGACTGGAAAAACAGGCACTTGTATGTCTTCTCTAAGAGCTTGGAACAATTAAAATATCAGCAGTTAATAAAATTATATGATGGACTGGATATAGCCACTTTTGAACCAGATGTTAAGCCACTTGATGAATGTCTCGATAATTCTGTTGTTGTGTTTGATGATATTATACTGGATAATCAAAACAAGGTTAGAAATTTCTTTACACAGGGCCGACACAAAAACATTGATTGCTTCTACCTGGCACAGACCTTTTCAAAAATACCCAAGCAGCTGATCCGTGACAATAGCAATTTTATATGTGTGTTTCATCAAGATCATACAAACCTCAAACACACACATGATGAATATGTAGGTGGGGACCTGAGCTACAATGATTTTTCTAAATTTTGCAGCAGGTGCTGGAACCAGGACAGTTATGGGTTTGTCACAATTGATATGACAAGAACACCCAATAGTGGCAAATACAGAAATAAAATCAACGATTTTCTAGACGTGGAGACGTATATAAACAACCATGAAACGACCAATCATTGATGATCTTAAGTTAAGAGATTATCTTGTAAAAAGATTTAAGGGATGGAAATCAGAGAACCGGGGAATTTATGAAAAACACAAACAAGCAGAACAGCCTGTGATTGACGCTATTAATAATTTAGGTAAGAATATCAAGACTGTTACAGAGCAAAATCAAAATTTGATCACAGAGCTTGTACCTGTAGCTGCAAGAAACATATTAGATTATCCACTCACCCCACTTTCAAGTATTCATACACCTAGTCCTGTTGCTCCTAGAAGAATTGAGGCTAGTCAGGATCCTATTGAATTGGGTCTTCTTGCTCAAAAATATTTAACCACACCTAAAGACAACAAAGATGAGGTGTTTGGCTTATATGCTGACACAGAGCTTGATGGCAGCATCATTCATAGAATTGGCAATTTTAGGGTAACATTTATGGGGGATGATATCATTGTATATTCAGAATCTCGTCTCGGAGAAAAAGGTGCTTTTGTTAAGTACACCGGAACACCTGGATTGTGGGAACTGATGACTAGGAAGAGACCTGGCAGCTATACAGATCAAGATTATGAGGATTACAAAGAAATATTAATAAAATCAGATGCTCTATACCAGAACAATGATCCCACACAAAAAAGAGTCAAGTCTAGCAGTGGAGCAAAATACAACAATTTAATCAAGCCCATATGGTCACAAATCAAGACTGGCAGTGGAATCAAACAATACAACACCCTGCCTAAAGAATTTGTGTGGGTTGATGATGTCAGGAAACTTGTAGATAGGTTGCTGGTGATAGCTGGGGAGGAAAATGCTGGGAACCACAATTTTTACAATGAAAAGGTTGGAATTATGGACATGATAAGCACCAAATTGTCTAATTTTATAGTGAATGACACTAAGGGGATTGGATATCTCATAAAAATTATTAATACTCTACCACCTAAATTTTGGAATGTCTCTGAGGGTCGGGGCCTTGTTAATGACATCATAAACAAGCTGCCATTTGAACTACACATTCCAGGCTATCAGTATTGTGGTCCAGGCACGAAATTAGAGCATAGATTAAACAGAGGTGATCCTGGTGTTAATCCCCTAGATGCTGCTTGCAGAGACCATGACATAGCATACAACACACATTCTGATCTTGACAAGAGACATGTTGCAGACAAGAAATTAGAAGAGGCTGCATTTGGCAGATTTGTAAGCAAAGATGCTTCTTTGAGTGAGAGAATTTCAGCATTGGGGACCACCATAGCTATGAACACCAAACAAAAAATGGGGTGGGGGTTGTAAATAATAAACCTACAATGAAGGCCAAGGGTGTTATGTATCAAATACCTTATGCAGGTCTCAAATCTCTTAAAACTATTGACAGTCTCTTGACCAAAAAGCAGCGCAAGAGAAAAAGCTCTTGTATTGCAAAGGGTCATGGTATGAAATTGTTGCTTAGTACCCCCCAATTAAAAAAATTACAGCAATCAAGAAAAAAATCACATGTGGGGGGATTCATATTTACCATCCCTGCCATCTTAGCTGCTCTCGGGGCTGTTGGGAGCTTGGCTGGGGGATCAGCTGCCATAGCAAAAACAGTAATAGATGCCAAGAAAAATAGGGCAGAATTAGATGAGCAGAGGCGCCATAACCTGGCCATGGAGAAACAAGGCAAAGGTGTTAAGAGAGCCATGAATAAGTTTAAAAAAAACAAGAACCGCTTACAAACCAAGATATTGAAGCTTTAATCAAGCCACTGGGCATCAAACATTTTAGAGGTGTGTACATGTCTGATTCTTTGCCAGAACAACCACTCAACAAAGAGTGTGGCATAGTTAATTTGGATGAGTACAAAAATCAGGGCACTCACTGGATCTGTTATCTTAAATATTTAAAAAATGAGGCATTTGTGTTTGATTCATTTGGAGGTGTTCCACCTGAAAATTTAGTAAAATATCTAAAATCAGCTAATCTTTATTACAATAATGCCCGTGTTCAAAACTTCAAAGTTGTTAATTGCGGACATCTGTGTTTATCTGTTCTCAGATATATGTCTCAAATAAATAAACCATCAATTGAAGATTTTCAAAAAGCCCTGTGGTATCTGAAACATCATGGGGGTATTCCATCTCACCAGCCAAAATTCAATATTGAAACTCAAATTGCATGATGACATAGTGTATCCCAAAACAATAGCTCTCAGAGCATTTTATGGCATGTACCTGATCCCTAATATTACACACCACAACAACACAATTGCAGTTGGGGATGAAAAAATTGTCATCACTCCAGGGCAATATAATCTATCCACTCTAAATGCTCAGTTACCCAGAGGTATAGTGTTAAGTCAAAATTCTGTCACTCACAGAGTAGAGATTGTATCTGCCACAGAAACAGTGCATCTGGGTACTATAGGAGAGCTGTTAGGCTTTGAGAACAACACAAAACTTGAAGCAGGCATCAAACACACTGCTATGAATATACCTAAATTCTTAGCCATAGAGACTCTAAATATTCACTGTAATGTGGCTGAGGGTATGATCACCAAATCAAATGGCATAGGCACTCACAAACAAACCGGGATTATTGCAACATTCAAACCTAATTCTGAATTCATGGAGCCAATCATCTACAATCCATCCCCAACATTATATTTTCCTGTGTGCCACAACAGAATAGATTACATCGAATTGATGGTCACTAATGAAAAAGAAGAATTAGTTGATTTTGCTGGAGCCACAACAACTGCAATCATAGAGATTAACATTTAAATAAAAATACATACAATGGAAAATATTGAGAGTTATGAGCTCCAGTCATTCCCCCCAAACAGGAGGACATTTGCAAATTTAAATCAACCCAACACAGAGATTGAGGTTGATCTTGATGTAGGGGACGGATTTATACACCCCCACAGAGCAGATCTATACATCAAATTTGATGTTGTAAAGCTCGATGGAACAGATTATCCGGCAAATTCAAATATAAGACTTGTAGACAATTTTGTGCCGCATCTGTTCTCTGAAATTGAGATCAGAAAACATGGTGTTGTTATAAACAGAGTGGATTATCCCGGCATTACCTCCACAGCTTTGGCCACATTAAAATTATCCAAAACCGAGGCTTCATACTACAAAATAGGTGGATTTGAGGCTGGTGATAAGATATTATCTAAGAACCACACAGTGCTGTTCCCCATGCGCCTATTGCCAGGATTCTTCTCGGATTACAAAGACATTATGTGGAAGGGTGGTTTAAGAATTACATTTAGAAGAGCTGCAAATGATAATAATGCTTTGATGAGGTACAGCACATTAAACTCTACAGGGGAAGCTCTGCCTAATACCCTACCTGATGCAGGGAAATGCCTTATTCAGACTATGGAGTTAAGAATCCCTGTTGTTGAATATGAGGCCAGTTATGGTCTTAAACACAAAGCTGATATCCTAAAAAATCCACAGATTCCTCTGCAATTTTATACATATCAATGCGTACAGAAGCCCGCCACTGGTACCTATTATGAGTTTGATGCAACAAATTCATTCTCCAGTATTCAATATGACATGCCTGATTTTGTGGTGGTACTGTTTCAGACTGGAAGACACAATAATCAGGAAAAAAATTCAAGTAAGTTTGATAGCTGCAACATCAAGAACATATATCTTAAAAATGGCAGAAATGAGGTCTTTCCTAGAGAAAATTATAATTTAGACATGTCCAAGGATGATTTCCTCAAATTATATGAGGCTTTTTCGGCATTCAAAAGGGTCACTACAGGCAATACTGACATGTATTACACACCAGATGAATTCAAAGCACAGAGACCCATGTTTGTCATTAACACTTCCAAAAGAAAACAAGTTGTGGTGAATGACAGGATGAACATTAAAATTATCTGTGAATTCCACGAGGCACTCCCCGATGACACCATATGTAGTGTTATTCTCATAGGAGAAAAATCATATGTGTATGATGTAAGAAACGAGAGAGTCACGGAGCAATTCTAGAAAGCCTCTGCATATTCTATTGTGCTGTTGTACAACACACAAACCTCAACTGTATATCAACTAGCAGTAATTATTCTCAAAATCTCACGTGTGGACTGCAACATGTATTTCAATCTATCAGGAAAAAAATTGAACCTGGTATCCAATTGAACTTAGGCCAGAAGTAAATGTGTGTGTGTGTGTGTGTGTGCTGTGTGTGCGTGTGTGCTGTGTGCTGTGTGTGTGTGTGCTGTGTGTGCGTGTGTGTGCTGTGCGCTGTGTGTGTGTTTTGGCTTAATTTCAGGTAAAAATAGCAAGTTTGTGGACAAAAATCTGGCAAAAGTGCCTTTTGTAAGTGTAAACAAATCAATCTGAGAGCCTCTTCCTTTCTGAGGGAAATTCCCGAGGGCGTTTTTACAAAAATCTTGGGTTAGACGGGGTTCCACACTTGATCAAAAAGCTCATATTGGCATGTTGAGCTAGTTTTAAGTGTAAGCAAATGCGCTTCAGGGGGGCTCTTCCTTTCTGGCACTGGTTGTACAGTCAATACAACTACTTAAACTACTCGGACTCTTGAGGGTGTATGCTTTGTTTCTAGAACGTACATTGAGGCTATTGTTCAGAATAATACTTGTACCGTTCGAAAACATGCAGCGCATATTACTCGGTACGCTTTGAAAATGCATATCCAATGGAGAACCTGCCATTTGAATGCAAATCATCCGTACTGTCAATCAATAGTGTATTTAGTATTATATTTCTGGGGTGCTGTATTTTATGTACAAAAGTGTATGTGGGTGTGCTCTGCAAATTTCATGATTACATTGCAATTGTTCCTCGGAATACTGTGTGACACCATACAAAGTGTTACCAACGGATAGTTTTTTTTTTGTTGTTGACTTTCATTATCATTTTTTCTCAATTCACTCAAATTTGGTTAATTGTATATTTACTCTCTCGTCATTCCCAATCATTCTGTATGTCTACAGAGTGTAATACTCCTCTGTAATGCTTAACAAAGTTCGCAGAAATAGTGAATCGTTACTGAAGTTCACCCTGTATACATGTAATCATGGGTTCAATTAAGTATATTTGAGATTTTTTTTAAAATTTTTTTTACGTTCCATAAATTGTGTAAAATAAAACACACGCGAACACAGTTACTAAGGATAGTGAAACACCAGAGTGTCAGAAGATTTCAACCCGAGGATGAATCTTGCAAAGCAGAAGCTATCGATTACTGGTTGATCAAATGGGAGGGAGAGAGAAGTATTACCCTGATTTTCAATTAAGTCCAAAGCTTGTGGAGCTGCATAAATCCCCTAATGAGAGCAATGTGTTATAATAATCGATTGTCACCTACATCATCACATCCCCTGATGCATGGAGGAGATTGAGCATTAACGGTTTCATCTGCACTGCTTCGTGACTATAAAGTCGATCACATTCATTTCAATACGTTTTAGAAGTAGAATCGATTTCAACGTTAAATAGCCAGCAGTGGAAAGTCGGTTGAATGAATGACTCTACAATGCCGAAGTGCGAGGGGTTAAATTTGAAAATCAGTTTGTACTCTCCAGAACTCGAACTAGGGCTTGACGATATTCAGAAGATAACAAAATACATTTTAGATTTTTACAACAGCATTATTGGTTTTGCCACCCGGAATGAATGAACATGCGCCATACTGTTCCAATAATTGCTTCCGTAGTGTCGATTGTCCAATACCTGAAACCGAGAGCAGTTAAATTTGTATATTTCAACGACTTTGTAGTCATGCCCAGGAATATAAAGCTCATTTATATCAATTATTTTATGACTTACTTATACTGTGCACAACTAAGTTCATCGGTTACTATTTAGTAGGATCAAACTAGAACATTCCCATAAGTTTTATAAAGGGATCAGTGGCCAAATATGCTTGTCAGGTAAAAAAGTAGAGATTATATCTTGAGAGATAAAATTTTAGAAACATTATACGTACCCCCCTACGCAATATATGTTTCTGCAGTTTAAAAAAGAAAAAAAGATGATGTGGAATGTTGATCCAGTACTGCATGTATTTCTGTGCACTGCAGATAATACTATCAAAGAATTATGCCAACAGTAAGATTCGAATTCTGCATATCCCTCCCTACTTCTTGCTTTTCGAACATTCGACCATTTCGATGCTGAGGTCTCATTCTCATCTCCTTTGTCCTTCTCCTTTACTTTAGGCCAAGGAGAGAATCGATTTTCAGCTGTTTTCCGAAGTTCTCATTACACCAACACCGAAAGGGAGGCGTTTCCCAACGGCTTCATTGTCGTCGGATGAAGAGAAAAAGACCTTTGAGAGGCGAAGCAGTTTCTTCTAAGATCTGCGTCCAATACCGTACAACGCTGAAAGTTAGGCGCAGTTCTATCGGTCCGTGATGGCAGGCAGAGGACGCCACAGTTCCAAAGGCCGCAAACACACTCTGACCTCGTTCGCCGGCAACTTTAAGCGAACTATTCGCTGAACTTACCATCAATAAGACTGCAACGTTTCAATTACTATTGTTCATCTTTGACTGGCATATACATATAGCATATGAGGCCTCTCTGAAATATTGCATGCGATGTATTGCTTACCGATAGAGTGTAGCCTTATGTGTGACATACATACGGCTTCCAATGTTATGAATATAATATTTTATGGCCGTTAAATGTCTGCGACTCACTAGAAGATCTCTAGTATAAGTTCATGAAGCATACAGATAGTTTGGAAACCGCTGAGGTCGTTGAAGCATTACATATAATTACATTGGTATGTACCACCAAATGCAATGAGATATGCATTTGTCCTGGATAGAATTGCCTCTTTAGTACAGACATCATCTTATATGCCGTAACAAATGTGCAACTGTAATGATTCTAGCAAGCTGCTACCTGCTGAAAAGATGGTGTTGACAGTCAATGGTAATAAAGGTTTATTAATCAGTAAATTAAAATTTCCTGGTCAAACACAAGTACTTGGAATGTTGCTGGAGATAATAAAAATTATGTATTTGGATTTCCTTCTACTAAAAGAAATAGTTCAATTGTACTGGCGACCCGTCCGCGGCTTCTTTTTTATGATTATTTGTATTATTATATATTTGCAGTTACAATTAATATTGTAACTTGTACGGTCTTCTCAATAGATCGATTACCTTCAGTACTAAAACAAGAGTCTACCATTATGGATGACTTCGAAAACAAAGTCAAAGATCTGCCTGGCTGCCAACTCGTACAAACCGCCGTATGTCCGGGGTTGATACATATCAGAAAGTAAGATTTAGTATCTTCATTGTTGTCTGCTTGTCTGTCATGCGACTGTATGGGGGAATCATTTCTCCTATCTATTTCCAACACATTTACAATCATTTTGGTCTCAAATGTAAATTAGGTGATAGAAAACGTCGAAATCAAATTCCAATCAAGGGTCGTTTTGTCTTCAATGCAAATCAGATGAGACAAAACGTCGAAATCAATAATCCAAATCGTCAAATCGAGCCATGTTATTAAGATAGGGTGAATGACTAGAACATTAGTTTAATTGTTTCAATATCTATCAGAAATTAGAATTCATAAGAATAACGGGCGGATTCGTTTATATAGATCTCAACAAAACGCATGCATATCGAGATGTATAATACACACAGCTCCATCTGTTGAGGATTTTTGTATACATAAATATTTTCATGTTCCTAGGACCAGAAGTTTGGGCTGTAAACGTGTATAAATAAATAAAAATAACAACCCTTTCCCTTCTTTGGAGTTGAATTTACGATATTCACATTTTAGTGGATGTTTAAATCGCAAAAGGAAAACACCGCAAAACTTTCAGGTTTCTAGGTTCAGGAATTTTGTCACACTCTTTTATATATTAAGATCAGTCTGTAATCGTGGGACTTTTTTCGTTTGACGAGATTTTTTTTTTCAACGAAACAGTTAATCAAATGTGGTGCCATCTATCCAGAATTGATTGAAATGTGGATGAAAAATCGGTTGCTCTTAATTGCAGAGTTTCGTAGCGGTGGAAGTGAAGCAGTGGGAGCGGGAAAGTGCGGCTAAGAGGTGAATTATTTTGCACCCCACGCTGCCCCTTCTCCCTTCGTGCACACGGCAGCACGTAACGAGCAGCTGGCTCTGCAAGTGAGGTGGACCCATCCCTCGCCCCTCATTTAGTAGATTAACAAGCTCGTGGGGCCATTATTTACCCAACCAAATAACATCATTTGACGCTTGCTTTCAACAGACCAACAGTATAAACAACGGTTGTATCTTGTTAATCAAACTGAATAGCAGAGCCATCCAACGGCGGGAAAAGGGAAATTGATTTCGTTTGCATAAGGCCATACTTCACGGAATGAACGAGGTAAGTGGCCTACAAACGGAATGGCCACGACGATTTAATTGTTTGCGCACTTTTGTATGTTGTGATTTGGTGAATCGGACATAGGGGTACTTGTACGTTAGTGTTTGATTCACTACCAGTCGTAACCCAAATTGATTTCCCGCGTTGCATGCAGTTTTTACATAGACATTAGATATAATTACGGCATTTATATTTACTTCTTTACGTTTTCTGGGGGCTGGGGGGTGATGAGAAACATTTACAGGCTTGTCCTAAATTCACGCAGCCGTTATTTTGATCGTCAACTATCTATACTTCCATTTATAAAGCCTAGTCTATTGAGGCATTTACGAATTCTTTAATTTACAGGAACATACCTCAGAAACAGAATGATCCTTACATGGACCATACATAATATCAACATACTAACAAACCTAGCAGTTGGCTCTTGAACCAAAAATGTAAAAATGAGACATTTTAGAGTCAAGTGCATCTACGTAGACTGCAAGTGCAAGTCTAAAAATTGATCCGGCCACGATTTCAACACATGACTATGTATCGCCAATATTTTAAACAGTAAATTGCAAATTTTCCTAAGAAATGCTTCCTTTACATATTTTGTTGCACCTTGCAACCGTTAAACAATTAGATTTAGATTGATTTCCGAATTGTGTAAATTAAGCAGGATTTCTAGGTCAGTGCAAGACTAGTTTAAGGTAGTTATGTAATTCAATACTGAATTCATAACGTACTATTTCACCTGCGAAAAGATTAAATGGACTTAGATATAATTTGATTTAATTCATGATCTACGTGTCGTGTTTCTTAGTCGCCCTGATAATTGATCATCAAACTGAATAACGTCCAGGAAGTAGTACCCGTTTGGTAATAAAGATAACAAAAGTTAGTTGAACAAAATCTTTTTTCTCTGAAAGTACATACATTGAGCTGTTTTTTTTGCACAGGCACCCATGGCATTGAGGCACTTACTGTACCGGGAGATACGTTTTTGTATGCCTTCGTCATACACTTCTATTGGCGGAAGGATTCTGTATCAGCGGAAGTATACGCAGGCGGCATCCAAGGTCGCCTGGTATGAGTCCGCATGCAAGTTGCATCGGGGTAATGGTTGTGTACCTGTTTCTGTGGACAGTCGAGATGAACGAAAAATCTAGAATCCCGCCAAGTGTAAAGTGAGAGCTGTCATTCGTTTTTTCCACATATAAAAACTTGTTTTTTCTGAAATTCATAGTCCAGCAAGCGGTAACTCCATTTCATAATGGACTGACGGCAGAAGTGTGTGACGAGGGTATACAAAAACGTGTCTTCCGGTATGGTAAGTGCCTGTGTAGCAAAATAGCTCAATGTATGTAGTTTCAGAATTGTGTTCAAGTAACTTCTTTCGTTCTTTTTTTCATTACCAAACTGGTACTACTTTCTGGACATGCCTCGTATATATCTATATGAAAGGATATTTACAATCCCTCTTCCATACTTGAGAATTAATGTTGCATGAGGAAAAAACTTAATTTCTCCTGCGAAAATTAATGTGCAAATGTAACTCATTCAAACTACACTTGTTACCATGTGACTTTTTAACAAAACTTTGAAGCATTAAGAGCTAAATTTATTTCCATTTATGCCATTGTAATTGTTTATTGACTTTTTATAGGGGTTTGTTAATATAATATGTAAATATATTTCAATTTACTAATAAAATTATGGAACTGTTCCTTAGCAAACATATTAAATGTTATAAATTGTGATTTACTCATTGCATGTAAGCTTAGGCTAAAACTATAGCTAAGAATATGGTAAAGTAAACACAAGGAGAGGGATAACAGTAATTGTCATTGTTGTGTAAACATGTGTTGGTACTTCTGTACGTGTATGTGCTTAATTAGTAACTTTTGCTGAGAACACATAGTAGAAGTAGTTTTAGTATTAGCGACATTCCTTCATTTGTTATTATCACGAACCCTTTCCTTGTGAAAACCTTTATCGTGTGTTTAACAGTCCTGTTTGACGCCACTAATCCATTGTTTGCTTTTTCTTTCTCCCTTTCTATTGCAGTCGATATAACGAATGGACAATTAACACCAAACAACAATACTCCGCTCCTCACGCAGGCGCTGTCAGGTGAGTTTCGTTCATTTGTTCTTTCCTTTCATCTTCTTCTATGTCCTCCCTCTTTGTGTGCTGTCAAATGAGCAAGTTTTTCTGTCCGGTTCCTCAAGGACCTTATACATAATGATTGCCTTTATTGTGTGAAATCTCAAAAAATGTCCCACGGAAATAGTCCGCAAATGTTGAATTTGCTTTTATTTCACGCCAGTCTTCTGTTGGTTTTAAGTCGAACAACATCGCCTCTAACAACTCGTACCTGTTATGTTAGGTAAAATATTAGTGGCGCAACTATTGAAAAATATTGGGTAAGTTCAACCCAAAGACTTGTTGATATATTATTGAAATTATCGTATTGGTAATCTCGGGGATGTAACTGCGTAGAGCGGTGATTCCCAACCGGGGTTCTGCGAGATATTTTAGGGATATATATATAAAAGGGGGAAGAGAAACTAAAAAAAATATTATTAGGAAGTAGGCAAAATAATTATTAAGTCGAATTAATTACTCTTATGCCCAACAAGAAAGCTGAAATACTTCATGGTTGATCACTTACCAAGATTGCAAGATGCAATAGATTACTTTTCACTCTTTCCACAGGGAAAATCGACTGGATTGTGTCACCTTTGATTTCGCAGACAATGCGGAGGAAATGATTTCACAGCTTGCGAACGAGGTGAATTCACAGCTCTGCGCTGATTCCACTCAAAGTTAAGCTCACAAAGAGTAAGGCATCGGTGGCTATTTTTTTGGCTTGGACTGGCAGAGGAGTATCCTAACCTAGTGAAGAAAACAATTGACGTACTTTTGTCCTTTTCAACTTTATATTTGTGCGACCAAACCTTCTCTGCTATGGCGACAATAAAATCCAAAGCAAGAAACAGACTGCATAACCTTGAGGATGATATGCGTGTTTCGTTGTCAACTGTAAGGCCTGATATAGAACATTTGTTCTTTAATGATGCAATCGCAAGTCCCACGCTAACAAAGCAAAACTCTTTTGAGTGATAGTAAACTGTACTCTTTGATTGATTGTGCCATGTGCCTCCACCGGGTACCGAACCCGGAACCTCTTGATTACAAGGCGACGACGCTACCACTACGCCATCGGGGAGGCCCTAAACTGTATTCTCTTCTTATTTTTGTTCCTTATATTATCTTTCAATAAATGAATGTACTAATTTTAACCTACTCGTGATAACATAGTATTCTTCTTCGATTTAAGATTAAAAATTGGAAAGAAAATTTTCTAACAAGGGTGCCGCGAATGTAAAGAGATTGGGAATCCCTGGTGTAGAGACACTCGCCATTAATCGCAACCTTGCAGACGTGAGCAGAAGGAAGACCCCTCTCACTTACCTTACACTCAAGTTGCTCCTCTCCACCATGGTGCACTCGTGTCACCATCCTCCTGGCACCACCTTCACTCACCACTTCTCAAAAGCAGCTCCCCGCCCAGCCACGACTTCCTCCCGGTCAATGTCTCACTTTTCGTTACTCAGCATCGTCATTGTCCCATCGGAAGTCGCATCTGCATTCCTATGCCCTCAAGATCCCCCTTCTCTGTCCACAATATGTATACAAATGCTTAATATTGATCGTTGATTGTCAGGAAATATGGTCCTAGTTTCTTCTAAGTTCGTCCAGAACTACATATGTTTATCTAGCGTTACGTAGTTCGTCCAGACCTAAATTAACGGATTCGCTGGTCGATCTGCTGTTTCACTGCTTCAGTCGCCACACAAACTGGACTCCCACTCCGGTATTAATCACTAACATTTTGTCTTCCATTTTTAAAAACTGATTTTTCCACCCATTCATGCTCTCTCCCCCTGATTTAAATAATTGTCTCCGCACTGAACCTTCATTCTGCTGTAGATTTCAGAAGGTTTCACTCCCTCTGACCACAAAAAAAAAAAAAAAAACGTTGCTCTTCTACCGTGCAAGACAACAGTGGAGCGGCCATGTTGTACGAGCTACTGCGCAGGCGCATACTGCTCGATCGTCACGACACCTTTATGGGGTGTTGCTAAGGAACCACTGAGTCCCGAACTATAAATTTTCGTTGTGCACAAATCTCCATGAAGTTTAGAATAATATTCCTGTTATTTAATGACTTCCCCTCGTACATGGTAGAGAAAATGGAAGAATGGGTAGAGAAAAAACTAAGCACAACAAAAAGAATATAATGTAAATTTACCCTATTCCACTCACTATAATAATTATTTTGTTTCTTAATTTCTTCGCGAATGTATGCCTGTGGGCAGGCACATCAATTGGTGATTCCAGGTGTTAAGATTTATTGCCCTAAGCGTTCCTGATACAGTAAAACCTCGTTAAGCCGGACTTCGCTTAATCCGGACAGGCAAAAGGAGAAAAAAGCAGTGTGCAAGGTTTTAAATGTGGCTAGAAGTCAACAAGAGAACTTCCCAAAGAAAAGGCAGTCAACCACTGATGAAATTCTGTTTCCCGCAGACTTTGTACTGTATGTCCTTTAAATACACCATAATAAACGTGTTTTGTTGCTATAAACGGAGTTTTAATGCACTTTTTACTGTTCTTTTAGGTTATTTCAGTTAATCCGGACTTTCGTTAAACCGGTCAACTTATCCCTCCCATTAGTCCGGACTAGCGAGGTTTTACTGTATATCAATAATTGGACCGTGCAATTCTGACCCCCAACGATCTTGAAGAGGACCATATACGTAGTTACTCCCTATCGGGAATGAGATATTTTTGTTTTCCCTCCGAATTAATGCTCCAGATATGCCGGAATGCTCCCAGTTTCGGGGAAGTGTTTTCCAAAGCTCAAAGATCTGAGACGATTCTAACTCAAAGGACATGGAAGATGCGGGCTCCAAGCAAACAGAAAATAATTTAGCAGCAATCTTTTTTCTTTTCTTTTTTCGGAGAGCGGAAGTTGCTCGTGCCGTGAAATTGGAAGGAAAAGTTTGAGGAGGCTCTAATAGAGTGGTGGAAAGTTTTCTACTGGATTTGAACTTGATCTGGGAAAGAAAGCGTGCGGCGGAAGCGCACTGGTGCGAGGGAAAGTGGAGGATGGAAGAGTATGGAAGGAAAGTATCGGAACTCTTGGAGTATGTAGATGTGTGTGCGTACAAGTGCGTTGGTTCTAGTTCATCGAGCGTTGCTAGTTCACTGTTTTGAACATGTTAGAGCTCCGTTTGCGTTATCGTTATTGACTTAATTAATAGCGACGGCATTAAGGGATTTAGCGGGAGGGGCACGTTCCCCCCTTAAAAATGTTCACTAAGTATTATACAAAAGTATAGAGAGGGTTATACTGCAGGAAACAGAAAATGTTCAAGCAATACTTTTCCAGGTAATTAAAGAATAAAACAAAGTTTAGCACAAATGCATTAATTGCAACTAGATGCATTAGACACTTGAGTAATGCGACACCGGAAGTCAAATCCGAGGCTGCTTCTTGGTTACAAGGCAACAACATTAAGACGCAACGAAATCATTCTGTGTAAACTATTTCCTATGTTTCTCCGGAGAGAATAAATTCACAATCTTATCTATTTCTGTAACCACTGCCAATACAAATAACGTACATATGATTTCTATATCACAAAGATCTACTAATGCTATCATATTATGATCGAGGGGCCCTAGGTTCGTTTCCTGGTCGATGTGTACTGTGGTTCACTTTAAAGGTCCAGTCGCGATTAGTTTATCGGGCCCAAAAAGAACTATGAAATTGTCATGAGGCAGGGGCGTCGACTTGTCAAAATTATGTGGGGGGGGGGGCTCTGATCACAGAAATAAATGAATGACTCACTCCCTCCCTTTTTCAAAAATAAAAATTATCTCTTCGTATAGCAGTTTTTAAGGAGCTATTACATTCCTCATGCAAATGAAATGTAACATGAAAAATGTTTCAATGTCTCTTTGTCTTTTGTGTGCTCATTTGTTTTTTAGATAATTAATTTTTTTATTGAAAAGTATGTATTTACATTAAGAGGCCAACCTAACAGTTTTATGCCGGCCTCGGTAGCCGAGCGTGTTGGGTGGTCGGCTTAACTCGCTTTGAGTCTCGGGTTCGAGACCCGGCGAGGGCATGGGTGTGTTTTAATGTCCGCAACAGACCTGTAAAGAAAGACATGTGACCGGTGCAAATAAACTTAGTGTTGACGTACCCATAAAAATAACGAATATTTACAATATTTAACAGTTTTATTTAATTATTTACATAAATGCTAACACAAATCGCAGGCAAATAGTTTCACGTTTTTGTTCTTGCTACAATATTTTACTTTTTAAATTTAATTTTGCAATAATAAAAAAACACATAGCATGTACACTTAGATATAAAGTGACATACACAACAAAAACATATGAAGATGTTTTCAAAATAAAGCAAAAGTTGCTCTCATTAACGAGCGGTCTCAGGTCCAAATTATCAAGCACAGTTTGATGTATGTGGAGTACCGCTAAGCTGCTTAGTCTCTTCTGCCCCATTGTAGATCTCAAATATGTCTTCAGTCGGCGAAGAGCACTGAATGACCTTTCGGCTGTGGCTGTCGTCACTGGCTCGGTGCGGAGGAGCAACATGAATTTGGCAACTTCAGGCAGAAGCTCCTGGAGGGTCCTGTCTTCCAAAAGAAACTTCCTTATGTCACGCATGGTAGTTAGAACCACTTTCTTCTGTTTGGCGATATCACCAAGCATGGGCAGGTGTAAGGAGAGCCTATCGGCATCCAAATCTTGGCGAAAGAATTCTCGCGTTTGCTCAAAGTTCGTTGTGCAACTGTTCACAGCTGAGATGCATTCTTTCTCTAAGGCTGTTACTTTTTGCAGTCCTGTAGATTCATGTCTTTGTTTAACACATGATTTTACTGTGTCACACACGTCAATGTATATTGATTTATAATACTCTTTTGGAGTGTAGAACTTGTGAGGTTTGGCAGCATCAGGATTTTCAAGTCTCTTAGGGACGTGACGTTGCCGGGGAAATCTGGCTCATCAACGAGGCTGGGTTTGCCTTCTGTGCATTTCTGCCAGAACTGCTCAAAACCCATTCGCTTTTCTTGAAAGATGTCAGTCAAGTATTTTAGTTTTGATTCCACTTCTGTAGCACCAATGCGTGGAGACTGAATCTTACAGTTTACCTCTTCTATTGGAACCCATCACATGACAGTAGAGGGAGAGAAAGAAAAATGTCTTGACGTGAAGCATTGTCTCCAGGTATCCAGGAGATTTTGATGCTGCGTCAGTAGAATCTTCTTCAGAAAATTTCTCAAAAAAATTGAGAAGGTTTTTATAGTTCTTTAAGATCTGTTGGGTAGGCTACTGGAGGCTCTCAACGTCCACCGATAAGGGCAAAGTGGTCGCAGTCCAGTATGGCCAGTCTTCTCGTTCACGTCAATAATATTCCTAAATATTTGCATTCTTTTATAGGATTCCCTAACAGTCTTTTGCAACGTCAAAAAGAGATTTGGCCTCAGTGTTCGGAATCTCGTAAAACCCCATAAATTCCTCAAAAATATCAAAATTTTCATTCACAGTTCGAATGCAGAATGTCAATTGTTCACGGATGGATATGTCACAAGTTTCGTCAACCATAATAGCAAAATATTCCCGACTTTTAATATCTGCTACCATGGATCAATGATCTCGTTCTGAATGTCATGTGAGAGCCATTTGTAGCCCGAACGTCCCATCCACTCCCCTAGTTCATGCACATCGTCTTTTAAAACTCTTTTTAGTAAAAAATGTTAACAATACTCATAATTATATACTTAGTATATAGTAATACGTCATGTGTTTTGCTGTCTCTGGTCATAGCCCCCAAAGTTGATGGTCTAGAACATTTCAAATGTGTATTTAAAGTTTTCATGTGGCACAATTCAGAGTAAACTTTATAAGAGAAGCAACATAATTCATTAGATCCTCTTAAGCAAAATTAATTATTGGGGGGCTCGAGCCCCCCAAGCCCCACGGAGTCGGCGATGAGGTGAATGTGATTTATAAGAGTATATTTGAGGCTATTTTTGATATCTAGAAAAATCTGCACATATATTTCCATTGGTACTTCGTGTATGCTTACCGTGTATTGTGTGCTTTCAAGTTTAAGTTCACTTTATGCACAGATAGGTTAATTGGGATGGGCCTGCAATTTAAGGGCAGTGGTAGCAAACAAAGAGTCCAGGGTTCGATACCCGGTGGAGGCACCTAGTGGTTCGGATCCCACTTTAAACTATAGGTCCAGTCCCAATTAGCCTTAATGTGCATAAAGTAGACTTAAATACCAACTCAATCAATCAAATTGATGAGGATGAGTGATTACGTACATGATTTTTTTTTCTGTTTTAAGTTCACTTGATGCACAGGTAGGGTAATGGGGACTGGATGTACAGTTTAAAGTGGGATCAGAACCATTGTGTGCCTTCATCGGAGAGACGGTAGATGAAATTGATGAACGTACATTCAACAAAGAACGCCCGTGACAGGGTCTGGACTCGATCCCGAGAACTTCAGTGGCTAAATCGAAAGTCGACAACTTGAAGCACACAGTCACCAAGCCCGCGGGTGACAAAGGGGTAGAGAGACATTGAGATATCGCAGCAGTAGTGTTTCATCTCTCGTCCTCTAAATTCAAATTATTTTATCATGTGCATAATAGGATTATGCTACGCAAGTAATAATAAACAACCTGCTTTGGCCGCTATAACCGCAGTAAAGTAAATGCGGAGCGTATGTGCATCAATATTGATTGCTAATTTGCATGGAGGGACCAGCTGGGAACGATTAGCACATACATTTTTAAACTAGTAATCTGCTTCTCTTCCTGACATACATGTAGCTCACGTCACATGCAGAATTGACTTGGAAAATAGTTCACATAAATCGAAATAATATAATTGGAATTAATTAGTATTTTACATACCCTAGTTGAAACCGAATTTAATTGTATTAGCCCTGGTAGTTCCAGAGAATTTTACTGCTTCGTTATTACTATAAAAAATACCTCCATGTACAGTCACGGACACTTCTGGGTTGCAATGGGGTCGTAATAACTCAGAACTATCCGTGACTGTACAGGGTCAAAGTAATAAGTGTGTTTTATACAGTGTATATTGATACACTTATATGTTGAATTGTATCATCTGCATATACGGTGTACAAAGAAACAAAATGCCAGAGTACTAAGTGAGGCGAGTGTACAAATAGTGTCTGCTTACACTGTTAGAGTTACCGTAAAATTGACAATATTCTACCGTTAACATTTAACAATTTGCCCGTTAATTTAACATTTTTGAACATTTCAATAATTTATCTTGCATATAGATAGATAAGGTTTAGAAGTTTCAGTTCGTTGCACAATACATATATTTTTAAAGCCGAATCATTAAAAGTGTATTAATTAGGTTACTGTGTAGTGGTAGTTAAAACTGGAAAAAACTGTTATGCTCATTTTTGTTACGGTAGTTGAGTGGCAGCGAAAATTGATGGTGTTAGACGTGTGAGCTATTAATGCCTGAATACTTTGTGTTCGTATTACGTTCCTTTACGTAACTTTTGTAACAGTCCGACTTGATAAAATTCAATTATGTGATATGCGATTCATTATAAAATGCATAGTCTAGTAAACAAGTGTGTCTTGGAGAGTAATACTCGCGACAAACTAAAGTTGACACAAGTAAACAAATATGTCTTGGAGAGTAATACTCGCAACAAACTAAAGTTGACACAAGTAAAGATGTATGTCTTGGAGATAATAATCGCAACAAACTAAAGTTGACACAAATAGAAACACAGGAGAGAGAAGCAGAATACTTAGGGATTCTAAGGAACCAAAAAAATAGTGTACGTACTCGTTCTTTCGGGCCTTTCCGATGGCGTAGTGGTTTGGGTAGTCTCGCCGATTAATGATTTTGCCCAGCAAAAGAGGCAACCTCCGTGGCGAAGTGGTTAGCATAGCGCGCTACGACGCCAGGGGTCACAGGTTCGAATCCCGGATAAGACACGGACATCTGTGTTTGTCCCCAATGACAAAATAGTGAAATGAGTGAAAGTGTGAAAAACAGGGAAAGAATATTGACGGGAAACTTCCGCTTAAGGGTTTCCATACCACTAGTTTCAACAACTCTTATAACCCAGGTTAGTACTCGTTAAGCAAAATAAATATAATTGTCTGCATGCTAGAGATATGTGCGTACAAATAAGCGGGACATTACGGGTCGAAAACGCCGGCATCTGCGCCATGCCACGCCGTCTGCAGTCACGTGCTCTCGCGGCCCAGAGCCAAATTGAACGCACTGGGTATATATAACGTCGTCGTCTTGTAATCCAGGGGTCACGGGTTCGATACCCGGTAGAGGCACATAACAAAGTGGTTCGGGTCCCACTTAAACTGTAGGTCCAGTCCCGAGTAGCCTACCTGTGCATTATAAAACCCAACTGAAACAGACTCGTCCGGTGGGGTCCACAATAAATAACATTTCCGCATTTATTATCATGCAATGATATTTCCCCTTCGTTATTTGCATGGAAGTAAGTGCAGTAATTGAAAATGTTGAACAGTGGATCAAGAGAGAACCCCTATCTGAGCGCTCACGATTTTCTAAAAAGAAATCTGTTCAATGCTTCTTGAAGTAATCGTGAACGTATGCGTGAAGAATTCTGCATAAGATATCCTTAAGTTAGTTGCTTCAAGTTCGTAACCACAGATGGCCTTGCAACTCCCCGAGGGTTAAAATGTCCGACAACCGTCTGTCGCCGCGAAGGCTTCCTATAACCAACTTTCCCCCTCTCACCTCCGCAGTTAAGTAGACGCCACGGCGACCTTGTTGAGACTACGGCACAGGGGATAGGGGCGAAGGAAGGGGGTATAATGTAAACTCCGGCGCCTCACCCAGTTTACCGAGCCGGATATCGGCACCACATTAATCTGCGGCTCTTCTCGCTTTCTTAACGTCGCTAATCTTTCCAATTTCCTCCCCGGGCGCATTTCCGAGCGAACCGAAAGGGGTGGAGGAAAGATTTCCGATTGACTTCCTGGAGGAGACAACAATCCCACTTACGTTGATCTGGGGTGAGCAGTAGGAAGTCAGGGTGGAGGATCTTCAAGGACGAAAATATTGCCCCTAAATTAGATCTGATACTACGATCTATCAGACCGCCCTGAAATAATAACATTTTACATATAATCTAGGATAGCTAGCCTATTTGCGAAGCCTGATGCCTAGATAGTAAAATACAGAAGAAAAACTGATTAGAAATTGTGCATAAAGTTACTCACTTCCCTATGAAGATGATGGTGATTCTAGAATTAGCAACCTGATTTCTTAGAAGAGTTGGCAACCTGAATTCTTAGGCGGTGGCAACCTAAATTCTTATGATTTGGCAACCTGATTTCTTAGAAGTTGGCTACCTGAATTCTTAGGAGTTGGCAACCTGAATTCTTAGGAGTTTCCAACCTGAATTCTTAGGAGTTGGCAACCTGAATTCTTAGGAGTTGGCAACCTGAATTATTAGGTATTGGCAACCTGTATTCTTAGGAGTTGGCAACCTGTATTCTTAGGTGGTGGCAACCTAAATTCTTATGATTTGGCAACCTGATTTCTTAGAAGTTGGCAACCTGAATTCTTAGAAGTTCGCAACCTGAATTCTTAGGAATTGGCAACCTGAATTCTTAGAAGTTGGCAACCTGAATTCTTAGGAGTTGGCAACCTGAATTCTTAGGAGTTGGCAACCTGAATTCTTAGGAGTTGGCAACCTGAATTCTTAGGAGTTGGCAACCTGTATTCTTAGGAGTTGGCAACCTGAATTCTTAGGAGTTGGCAACCGAATTCTTAGAAGTTAGCAACCTGTCTGCCGTTGGGATGGCAACGTGGCTTCCTTGAAGAAGTCAAGAGCGGGGGTTTATGCGAGCCTAGTCTTTTCTCTTCCTCCATAGCCTAGGACCACGTGTCAGATTGAGCTTGTCCATGTTTTGGACTCGGCATGTGCCACTGACATTATACACAACTCTTTCAAACAACAACGCCAGTAAACACGAATGATTGGAAGATCTACTCAGCATGTTCAATTGTTCAATTTTGCACCCTTGTGGTGCCCGTACCAAAGATTGGTTGATTGATTGATTGATTTAGTTTATTTTACTTCGCGTTTTGTGCCTCTTGGCTAATTTGCGAAGATGGGGATGAGTGATGAAATGATGAAATTGATGAATGGACATTCACAAACAACCAAGCCCGACCGGGATTCGAACCCGGGACCCTTGGCGTCGCAGCGCGATGTGCTAACCACTCGGCCACAGGGTCGGGCGCCAAAGATTGGTGAGAGGAATAGAATTCGAATATTCCAAATGTGGAAAAGTGTGGTTGAGTGATGGCTCGTTCGTTATATCTCTTAAGAAATAAAGAGGGTTCATGAAGTCCCGGCACTATTACAAGAAACATAGCTCGGAAACTACATGCATTAGAACAATGCTGTCGATTGCAAAATGAGCTACAACTCTGCACGTTTATATGCCATACACCTCAATGTGCGCCCCTCTAGAACATCAAGGCGGTAATTCACTTCTGCCCATACACGCCCCAGCATATCACCAGTAACAGTTAGGATTCTCTCTGCTATTCTTCTTCGAAGTGTAGCGACATCTCTAACAGGAGTGCGGTAATCACAATCTTTGACATATCCCCAGAAGAAGAAATCGAAGGGTGTGATATCAGGAGAGCGCGGTGGCCAGGGAATAGGTCCATCACGGCCTATCCACCTGCCAGCGAAATGCCTATCCATAAGACCTCGAACATTCTTGGACCAATCTTGTTGAAAAATTATGATGGGCTCCAATTCCTCCAACTGAGGAAGAAGGCACTGTTCAAGCATGTCGTAGTAAATATTACTGGTAATGGACTTCTCAGCAAAGATAAATGGACCTGTCACGCATCAGTCCACACCACACATTCAACTTTGGCCTATCACGCATGTGTTCACGAGTGGCATGGGGATTTTGCGAACCCCATATCCGAGCATTATGGCGGTTAACAAGTCCGGACATGTGGAACGTGGCTTCGTCAGAAAACATCACTTTCTGAAGGTAGTCGTTGTCTTCGTCTATTGATTGCAGCATGGCACTGGCGAAATCATAACTCGAAGGATGGTCATTTGGTTGCAAAGCCTGAATGATTTGCACTTTGTACGCGTGAAGCTGTAGTCGCTTATGCAACACTTTATGGATGGTTGTTGGTGATGCCAGTAATTGACTTTTGGGGGCTGCGTTGAAATGCAGTTTGGATTTTGTCGAGTTTCATCAGATACACTTGGTCGTCCGCTCCGAGGCAAGTCCTTAACACTACCAGTTTCCGAGCTATGTTTTTTTTGTAATGTACCGGTACTTTATGAACACCCTATATTTTGTGGCTTTATCAGCCCACATAACACAGCACATTGCATACCATGCCAAAATAACTGTTGCGATGGATGATGGCAATGTCAAAGGACTCTTGAGAATTCAAAATATGGAGCTCCACGTGGTACAGATGCATTTTATTGGTGTTTCCCTACTTCCTCATACTTATTTGTGCTGTTGTTGCCAATGGTTCCGTTCGACATCTCATCCTTTGAACTACTGTTGTTATGATAACATGCTGCCTGTTCCATATGTCATCTTCCTCGAACTTCATTACCTCGATGAAATGCAGCGACCAGGAGAATCAAGTTCTACTAGTGGCAGACTTCTTCGCGACACTCGGCTACCGTGGCGCGCTACGAGGTCAGGAGTCTTAGAATCCTGCCTAAGCCATGTGCTTGTTCATTAATCTTCATTATTGCAATCAACGTACTTAATTTAGAAAAGCGACATCAAATAACGCGTTGAATTTGATCTTCAAGCTTTGTAGGTTTTGCATTTCCCTTATTTCGTTTCGCTTTCTTCTACTTTTGGTTAATCACGGCGATGAGGCTGAATGGAGATTACATGAAATTGGTGAAAAGACACTCGTAAAGAAATACCCGTGCCCACACCAGAACTCCAACCTTCGACCATCGGTGGTGAAATTGTGAGCCCAGAACTCGACCAACTCGGGTTGCCGAGGCGGCTTTCATATGAAAGAACACGTACAACAGATGCAAAGTAAAAAGTTGAATTTGATTCGAGAGAATGAATGCACATGAACTCGAAATGCATGAAACCTAGCTTGATGCAAGCAAATGAAGAAATATAACACATTGTATTTGATTTGAAAGAACTCTTACAACTGAAGCAAATCAAAACGTTGCATTCCATCTGAAATAATTCGTACAACTGAAGCAAAAGTAGGAAGTTACACTTGATGTGAAAGAATTCGTAAAACCGAAGTAAAATTAGGAAGTTACACTTCATGTGAAAGAATTCGTACAACTGAAGCAAAAATAGGAAGTTGCACTTGGTGTGAAAGAATTCGTACAACTGAAGCAAAAGTAGGAAGTTACACTTCATGTGAAAGAATATGTACAACTGAAGCAAAAGTAGGAAGTTGCACTTGATGTGTAAGAATTCGTACAACTAAATCAAAAGTAGCAAGTTACACTTGATGGGAAATAATTCGTACAACTGAAGTAAAAGTAACAAGTTGCACTTGATGTGAAAGAATTCGTACAACTGAAGTAAAAGTAACAAGTTGCACTTGATGTGAAAGAATTCGTACAACTGAAGCAAAAGTAGGAAGTTCCACTTGATGTGAAATAATCGTACAACTGAAGCCATATAACAAGTTGCATTTGGTGTGAAAGAACCCGTACGTATGACACAAAGTAATGCGTTATATTATTATGTAATAAACAGCATGTTTCTATTAGAAAGTAACATATAGGGTAAGGTGGTACAGTATCCATCACAAAAAATTAAATTCAATATAACTTGAAAAAAATAGGCAGCAAAGTTACAGTTTTTGTGCCAATGAAATGCTTACCTTTTACTAAAGACGCTGGCATAACATGACATTTTTAGTTTTGCTACTGTAGACACAAGATCGAAATTTTGGTCGGATAAAATTTGATTAGAATTGTACCTAGATAGGTACAAATCTGATCACCGTGCGGTAAAATTTGGATCAACATTGAGTTATGAAACAGTAACCTTAATATATACTACAAGTGCAACTTCCTCTATGGCGTAGGCCTGCAGGAGCAAAATAAAAACAAACTGCATGTTCTGTTAGTTTAATAACTCTGTTTGACTACATACATCGTTACACAACTACCCGCACTTACTTCGGTGTCAATCCCAATCCTCGCCCTTCCAAATACATCAGTATCTCCACAATTGCGTCTTCCATCTGCTTGGGGAAAACTGTTGGATGGCCAACATCAATCCTGGAAGAGGAAGGAACACCCGCTGCTTCTTGACGTGCCATCGTTACTTTGTTTTGGAGGGTGGCAAATGGAACATGACAAAGTTGCGATGCTCCGCGTATATATAAGTGTTCCTCTAGAATACTCTGCACGGCATTTTCGAGCACTCGGGACAAATACTGTTGATATACCTTCTTCGGTGTTCTTTTGTGAGGCATCTGTAACAATAAATTGAACAACGCATTTACTTTGTGAAGTAATGTGTTGCACGCGTTACGGTAATGGAACTCAAACTGTATACCTCGCTGATCGAAATTGTACCATTTCCGCCGATCGAATATGTACAACTTTGTGTATGGAAACAAATATTTCTGTAGTTCCCTTATCTCTCACCAAATGGCTACACATGTCACATGCTACAGCCACCACATGCTTGCTCACGTTTGACCTGAATTTCGCTGTCCTACGTTCAAGCATAAGACCGGCAGACGTTTATATACAAAGCAGCTATTCTATCTCCAACGTACTCACCTTGCCACACAAAATTACGTCTGGTTCTCCGGGTTTTCCGTAGAATTTCTCGATGTTTCTGTACAACACACCTGACACCCCACGCAACAGCTCCCACTCCTCAAATCAGGGTTCCCAGTAACAGGAAGCAAAATATTCGACTTTTTAGAACGGGTGATCGAAATACATATCTAAAATGTACCACCCTACCCTATCGTGTTAATTTCTTTCTCATTTAAAAAATCATTTGAGTACTATTACTCGTATGAAAGACAAACTTTCCAAATATTTTCGTCACTGGGCGAATACCGTTTTAATTACTTGCTTCATTCTCTTCCGCATTTCGCCAACTTTTCGGCACCCTGGTAGATCAATTGCTAATATGGACCAGGCGGCACGTAAAAGATTTTTCACCTCGGTGCCAAATTATTGAATATTCATCAACGGAAATTAAGCCACACTATCCGATTAGGGCAGATAGATATTAAAGGGTCCGTCTCCGTATAGTTTATACGAAATTTTCAGATATACTTGGAAACACTTGTGGCTTGTCTGTTTTTGCGAATTTGTGTGTTATCAAGAGACATAAAATCGTTGGTGCTCTGCTTGAGGATGAAGAGGACATATTGCTACTTTTTTACAAATTTTTGAACCGATTGTTACAGTAAATTAACTTCTACGAGAGGGAAAGGGTTGTAAAATTTAGGTCCCTTGACTATCCTTTGTTTTGGGCCCTGCCGACATTATTATTAAGTTTTGTTACCATGGTACTTCACTTCCAATAATTGCAGCTCTGTATTAGTAACACTTGTAAACTTTAAAATAGGTATCGACACATCTGATTTTAAATTATTCCCTAAACTTCGATAATACAGTACACTTAAATTAAACAAGAGAGCACTCGCCTAGAACTGTTTCCTTCTGGCTTGCATGGCAGAAAACGGATAAATCAGAGACTCAAAGTCAATTTCTTGCAGGACATCAGCATTCCCTGTGAAGAATGCCAAAAGTCTGCTACCCGACGCTGAATTTCTGAGGGCAGTTTCAATTCTTTTGAGAACACTGAACAACCGCTGTCCACTGGCATTTGATGGTAAAATCTCACAAAAATTTCTCAGAGAAATATCAAGATTTGGGAAAAACACTGTATAAAACTTTTTCGTGAAAAACATTTAATAGTCACCAACCGAATTCACTTTATACTTTGCTTCAGTCAAGTGTAAATCTTTTAAATTCTTAAAGAAACAGAGGGCTTTAATGAAGCAAAGCTGAAATTTCTGTAGCCGATAGTGAAAAGTTATTAGCTATTCCAATAGAAAATGAACTACGGTCTATTGAGGTCGTGAGAGAATTAAAGGCACGATTGCATATTATTGTTCTTAATAACCCTATCCTACCTGCTACCTGCAGAAATAATTATGAAACAAAATGAGAGCGAGGAAAAATATAAATTTTCGGGGGGATTTTAATGGCAACAGACCTGAATTACTTCGTGGAAAGTTTTCAAATTTCAGACCATGAGTGGCCGAACTGATTAATTAATTCACCAGTCTCTTTGCGGTGTGGTCCCCCTCATTAATTAACAGAGCACGCTGGTTGGGTCACAGAATTTGTTTTTTGCTTACTTGTCTTGGTAGCCATTTTGTCTTGAACCACAGAAACAAAAATGAGTATTTATCGGAAGGGGCGAAACAGTCTCACAATAGACCAGAGGTGAAAGTGCACGGAGTTTACAATGGGTGTACGGCAACGTTTGTTCGACGCAACAAAAGAAAACCGTGGAAGGCGAAGAGGGAAATTAACCAGGGACTAACTTTCGCTCCAACGTCGAGATGGCGCTGGCAACTGCCAAGCGGGGCTTCCCGTCCATTTATTTCTGTGAAACAACTTCGCTCGAAGTTTTGAAGTGGCGAATTCTTTTTTAATTTCTTTTTCCTTGCACACCCTTCCCTCACCTATATATCAAAAGTAGTCCTCCCCCACCCACAAAAAAAAAAGAAGTAGAAGAGAAAGACTAAAGGAATGGAAATAAGAGGCCAGCCATTTTCATTTTGCTGCTTCCATTTCCTGTACCGAAAACTTTTCTCACCAAACTGAGTGTGTGTCTTCTTTAACTTTGCTTATTCTTTGGAACCTGTGACGTACCTGCGCGGTTTGATTTGCGTGGTAGATATACTGCTACGTGGAATGCTCAGTTCTTTTGTTATTCGCTGACGTTTGTATTGTTTGTTTTCATATCCTGGAGCATATAATGTTCCTTTAGTTATTTTACCTAGTTAACTGACAAATCTATATTAATATAATTAATATACGTATAACCTAACCTAACCTAACCTAACCCTCATGGAGGCACATTGTAAAATGGTTCAGATTCCACTTTAAACTGTGGGTTCAGTCCGAATTAACATATAAACGAAAAGTAGACTTAAAACAAAAGCAAACTAATTCTTATCTGCCAGAGTAAATTTACATTGTTTATAAACATGCGCTACGCAGCCCTGAATTGGTGCAGCAGCTATTGTTGGTCTTGCAATCCTTCATCCGTATGATCTGATTTCAGGCATATTTCCTAACCTGTAATAAAACACATTGTTAGGTAAAGTTCAAAGTAAGTTACACTAATAAAGTTACTTTTGTAGAGTGACACACATTTATAGATACGTGTGTATTAGGCTACATATGAAATATGTTTGATATCGCATATGTTGTTAGCAGCAACTGCACTGGATGTGGGTCTAAGAGGGGATGCTTCGATTGACCGGTCGGTCGCATAGTACCCCCCTGCCAAGGAATAGAAACTAGATAAATGCTTTTTAATCCAAAATATGCATTTTTGTATGGTATTTAGAGCCGTATTAAAAAGTGATTAACCCCAAGAAAATATTTCTTCTTTACCTTCCTGCTATTTTTTAGTATTATCCTTCTATTAAGTTCTACACACAAAAAATAATACGCAATTATTTCCTTACTTACTATTATTAGAGCCTGGATATAACCTTAATTGCCTATTCTCTTATTGTGAACGAATTCGTTGCATGTTTGTGTAAATGTTAGTGCCTAAAATTGCCAATTTCGGTTGTTAGTGCTTTACAGAGTGCCTTACAATGAGAGGTGGTGAAAATTCATTAAAGGGTACAAAGCGAATAGGGTGTTCGATTATGTACAAATATTTTCAGTCTTGCTTTATGCCAGCGGGACACAAACATGTGGCAATACTGTAAACATTATCTCAGGCTACGCTTCCCTGTCTCTCTCTGAAAGAGGTGAGGAAAGTATAATTAAGAGTTTGATTCCTTCCACAGCTGGTGTGAATCTTGTGAGGCAGCGTTTTGTGTTATGCCAACTTTGAAAGGGAAGTTTTAAGACCGCGCACGTCAGGGCCTAAAGGGCTTTATAACCGCCACTGTTCTTATATGCATTCCTTTCAAAGATTGTTCTGTTTTGATAATTAACAAACAATCTATAAATATGTGGTATGCAGTGGCGGCTCGTGGTCTGGGTGTGTGGGTGTGCACCTTGGCCTCGCGTCCAGAGGAAGTGTTGTTATCCCCACTAAGTTATTCCTGCCCGTTTCTGCTAATCGCATTTGCAATCCAAGTTATGACGCACATTTCCCTGATGATGAGACGATAGCAGAGTTATATTTCGTGATTTTTTTTTAAAAAAATAAGGTTTATTACAAAATCGAAATACCCTAGTGATTCTTTTAATCGATCACGAGAGACGATGTGTTGTTTGGTCTCTTTCGTGACCTGTAGAAAATTCAGCATTCGACGACCTGACAAAATCACTCACAACGCTCTACCGATAAACTGCTATGGTTGGTAAAGGATAATAATATTGTCAGAATTTTGTGTAATTGCCGTGTTTTAATAATGTAATTATCTTTCTTCATCAGAAACCCAAGTTTTATGCAACATAAACATTTCATCGTAGACTTTAGTCATTCTAATGAGGATCCTCAAAACCCTAATCAAATGCAACTAGTTCTTGCCAGCACCTCTACAAAAATTATCTCAAATCAGTGACATAATAGTACAATTTACAGATTCTTGTATGCACTGAATAAAGAATTGGATTGACTGTTCTGTGACAAAAATACAAGATTAAACTCTGATTTTTTAAACTTTCGTTGAGCTTCCAAATACAAGTCGGAGCGTCTAATTGCACCAATTCCTAGGACATTGTGAATGTTTTTAATTCAAACCGCTGACATTTTATAAAACTATTTTCCCAGCACCTGTATCAACGTATTCCACTCATCGCATCTGGCCTTGCATGGTTGAATACGCTCGTCGCTACACGCCACGCCCTCTCCCCTTCCTTTCCCGCCCTCCCCTCATTCGGATTTCAATGCTTTGCTCAGAACCGCGTGAGGTGAGAGAGATCAAAATTTTCCTTGCCGAGGAAAAAATCCCTCAATTTGCAATAATGCATGGGTTGTTCTTGACTCCGTCACACGGCAAGGAGTGGGAAGATTGCAACACTACATGACGAATAGGGAACAGCGCATGTTCGTTGCTACTATGTCACAATTCTTTGTGCGAAGCGAGTCCGAAAGCCCTTGATCCAAGCCATAAGAGCCTTTCTGTTTCCTCTACCCACCGTCGAACACAGCGCCATTTCGTTGTGCAGCTGTGTGCACTTCCCAATTGTGTTCATGCCGCTCATCCGACGCGAGTTACTCAGATAGAAGAGCTGACGTAAGGAAGTAAGTGGAAGGTAATGTGGCCCGAGAACATTTGTTGTTTTGAAGAAATGGCTTTCAATGAATAAGTATAATAAAAATCAATTACATTGCACATTTATTTGGGTGTGCACGTGCGAGTGCGCGAATAGGCAGCAGCCGCTACTGGTGGTATGTACGGTTTCTGTTAATGGATTGATTTCTTATTGTGGTGGTTTATTTTACTTCGCATTTCTGCCACTTTTGGCTAATCGCGAAGATGAGGATGAAGATGACATGAAATTGATGAATGGACACACAAATAACACCCAGTCCTGGATTCGAACCAGTTTCTCTGGCGTCGTAGCGTGGTGTGAACCACTCCTCCACTAGCCCAACTGCGTAATAAAATCTTCTTCTGGTGCAAATTAATTAATGGTTAATATATTATAGATTACATTTTGAGTTGATTCAATACCCGGTGGAGGCAAAAAATGGTTCGAATTCCATTTTAAACCGTAGGTTCAGTCCCAATTAGCCTTTCTGTGCATAAAGTGGACTTAAAGACAAACCTTAATGCAAAAACCTAAGTTTTAGAATGGTTCTATAGTTTCTCCACAACCATATTAGTAAAAAACTTTTATATTTGCAAATATTAAATGCCTTTTACGCGCCTGTTTCGACAATTTTTAGTGTCGAAAAGTATCGGCTTCACAATGGCGCTACGAACGGAGAAACTAGCCTTTCTTCCTTCTGAACAATATTTATCTTTCCGTTCACGTTGATTCATTTCATCTCCGTACGAAGCGACTCGAAGCCGCTCCCGCCTTCACGAAAACATAAGAATATCGCTCGGATTTAAAAGCGGGAAAGCCTCAACACCACCTCGTAATCCATGCAAGAGGGGAGGGAAAAGAAGAGGGGGGGGATGGAGAGTAACGTTTCTGAGCGCGCGAATCGAGCCTGAAGGTAGGTGGCGCAACGATCTGCAGCTACGTGGATCTGTGGCGGGTGGGGTTATCTTGTAAACATTGCTACGTGTTTTTGCGCGGTTTCGCTAATAAGGCTCGCTTCCCCACCCCCTCTCCCTCCCCCTCCCACACAGTAGTTTCCCCCGCAATGTAATTTGTTCTAATTACGTATTAAGAGCGGGTCGGTTAGGATAACATGTCCCGTGGGGTTAGTAAGGTTGCCCTGTAGTAATCTGATAACGACTGTAAGACCCGTGCTTTTGTTGAACACGCCATTTTCCATTTTAGCCCGTTGCAGAATAACCTCTTCCCCTTTACCAACCCTGCGTTCGCATACACACCTTTCGAGGGCTGCACATTGTGACGAATAAAGCATGCTTTGCGGCTGTGTGTGACGCAATAATAATCTCATTGAGAACCGTTGATTATAGACCGTCAAACCTTTGTTTGCAGTGTTGCCAAAACCTGTTGTGTTCCCTTCGATGTTCCCTTGTTGACCTGAACCTATGTATTTTTTGCACTCCTTTTAATTCAAACAGAAGTTTACATGTTTTTTTTTGTTAATTCAAATTTTGGAGTTCTCTTTTCACGTCCTCTTGAAGTTCGAATTGAAAACACTCCACTGTGTGTGGGGGGGCATTCCATGTGAAATTGCCCCTTAACCTCAATTTTTAAAATTAAATGCAATGCTGTAATTTTATCCTATCTTGTGAGCGAACAATCTAAAATTGTAATTTGCATAAAAATTCAAGTTAGAAGGTAGTAGGTATTTTACATATTATTCTTTTATATTAACTTTTTGATTTAGTTGCGCTTTCTATTGTGTCCCACCCGTGACACCAAAAAACAGCTAATTTCTCCTTTAAATGTTACATTTCACCCTCAACTCCACTAGGATAAAGGTCAATTGCCTTCTCTCTTTGTCTTCAGTAATTTATTGTTCATCATTTTACAATTCAGGGGAATTAAAACAGACTTATTAAGTGAAGAGGCATTGTTTCGCCTGTCCCACCGTTGACACAAAATTATTCACTTATAGCTATAAATCTGAGAAAGTATTTTAAGGGTAGTTAGTTTAATCAACAGTGTTAAGTTTCATATTTCGTTGCACAGAAAGTGTAAGAAAAATGTTGCTTGACTATCAATAGAATATCTTTAATATATAATAACTAATAACTTTAATATCAAAATGTAGTTCACGTGCCTCACCCATGACAATACTGCTTATATATATCGTGGAAAAATTAGATATATATACATAATCATACTCCAATTGAACAATCGAGAATAACATTGACAAATTAAAGTTTTAATCCACTTTTCTGGACTAGATTTGTCGAGTGATAGCACTGCTACTTAGTACGAAAGCTAGTCGATTAATTAGTACATTTTTCATTTTGACTATTTGTCATAGCCGGATTTTGCGCTAAAGTAGGATGTCCTATTTCTCCTTTCCATATAAAGGGCACAGACACTGAACGGGAATGTAAAAAGAAGTTTTTATACACTAACACACAGAAGTGATATATTTTATATACGAGGACTGTTCAACAAAGACTGACACTGACTTTTACTCTGTTTCAATGTTCACATTATCTTTTTAAAAGTAGTCCCCACCCACTTCAATGCATTTATGACAACGTTTCTGCCAGTCCTCAAACCCATGGCGTAAACCATTCTTTGGAATGTCCTCCAGAATCGCCTCAGGCCGCCTGAGTTCTCGAAAGCAGTGTTGGAGTTGGAGATGATGGTGATTTCCATACAGTGCTGCCCTCTGGGTCACAGTGATGTAGCCACGACTCGTCACCGGTGATAATCGATTCGAGGAAAGCATCACCGCCATCAGAAATCACACGCAGCACCTCACGGGTTCCGGAGTCATTAGCCGTGTCACAAACCCGGGTCATATGTTGACGACCATGGAGAATTGAGAAAGTACTACCTGTCCAGGGCTTCACTAAGTTGCCTTACTGTTATCCATCGATCTTCACGGACAATTACAGTAGCTGTGTTAATGTTGACACTAAAGGCCATTCTCTTACATGTTACGAGAAAGCTCTTAATCCGCCACTGCTTGTTCCCTTACGTTTAGAACACTTATTGCTTTCTATTTTTATTAACTTTAGTGACAGATGAACTAAGTATCCTCTTTCATAAAAGCAGATAACTGTTTTTAAAGCTGTCTTCCATTATACGCTATGATTATTTTTTTTATTGTAGACCTCACTTAATTTGAGATATTGAATTTGGGGGGGCGATCCGAAATTAATCTCGCATTAATTCACCATTTATTGTTAGTTTTGGTCATCTCAAGAAAGTGGAGTAGTGACTTATACTGTAGATAGGTGTATGTAGTTACACTGGGAAAAAGTGCAGTACAGAGAAAAGAAGTGATATTTGTGCAAACAGTTAAATGACCTTACTGTATGACAAAGTATTTGTAACACGTTATGGAAGCAACGTAACGGTAAAGTGTTACTTTTTTAGTAACTTACGCAGTTCTACCTTTGAAGAAAGCTGAGTTTTTATGTTCATCGTCTTACATCTTGCTTCCATACCACTTCCAGTTTTTCGATCGCAATGAAAATTTGCTCAGTAGTTCTCTGAGAACTGATTTGACAGCAGATATCGTTATGAACATACGAATTATTCCAAGCAGACAGAAATGCGAATATGCTTTCGATAGCGTCGTTATAGATAGGTACCAAGAGTCCAAAAGCTCGTGGCCTTGACCTCTAGAAACAGATACTATATTGCTCATTTCACAGCATGTTTCCATCATGTTTTTGGAACATTGTGTAATATATGTTGAGAGCATACGCTTGATATCATGTGCTTTTGGTATTACATTCTTCATATTTATTGTGTGTGTGATTGTATGTAAATACTTATGTATTTATATGTACGTTTGGTTGAGTGTGCATTGTTGCTTTTTGACTGTTTCTAACTGTAATTCATGCTAATTAACTAACTGACTGACTCCTTTTTCTTCTTTCTTCCCATCGATAACGTAAAAATAGTACCAGAAATTATTGTACGGCGCTTTAATTGATTGATTGAATTAATGTTTTAAGTCCACTTTATGCACAGTAAGGCTAATTAGGACTGGACCTACAGTTTAAAGTGGGATCCGAACCACTATGTGCCTCCACCGGGTATCGAACCCGGCACTCCTTGATTAAAAGGCGACGTCGCTACCACTGCGCCATCGGGGAGGCCCTGTACGGCGCTTTAAAAGATATCTTTGTTCGTTCGTAGTATACACATTACGACGATCTGCTGGTCTTAATGACCATAAAAGTTTGAAACTTGCCGTTGTATGACGTAGCGTCAGCTGCAAAAACTAAATAAATAATTTCTTTGTACAGTCACAGGCAATAAAAATACAACTAGGTCCTGAAATGCTCGCTTCCTTGCAAGGCGTTATGTGTGTTGCCTAACTCTACGGCGATAAGTGGACTTTAATAGTAAATTTTTAATGGCAACTTCTACCGCAACATGCAGGGAATCGAGTATATCAGGATCTGCTGTCGGATTAGAAATCTTAGATGCTCGAGTTTGCACTCCAATTAAAAATTAACCAGTAGACCTATATAAAAACGAGTTACATGAAAATATAGCTTATTCAATTCTACGTTAATCTATATAGCTATTTTTTTCGGAGTATGCCTTCTATTTTTTTATCGTCGGGAGAACAAAAAGGTGCCGGTTTTTTAGTTTTGCAAACGATCACTCTCTTTGATATTCTATAAATAAAAAAATGGGTGGTCCGATAGTGATGAAATTTTATTACGGTGCAGGCAGAAAGGTTTCGAAGAAACACAATTATTGATTTTCAGATATTTAAAATTTGTCAAAAAAACAGTTCTTATCAATTTTGCGAAACACCTTTTTTCTTAGTATTGGGTAGTTTTGAAGCTCTTTGTATCTGTTTTCAAAATCCATTATCATTGTCAATTGACATTGCGAAACCGATTTTATACAGATTTTTATTCAGCGGAGTAAATACGTTCGTTACTCCGTGGAAACTGCGGGCTGTCACTGCGAGACATGTGTTGCTACGTTCCACGTACATCTTTACCCCTTTGAATAAAAATCTGCGTGTGTTTGAGCATACTGTTATTAAAAATACGTCACGCAACGTGAATCTAAGGTTTACACTAAATCCAAATGTACCTTCTACATAGTCTATCGAAGCTCATCAAAACAGGTGGACCTTCCAACACACCATTGTTGGTGAATGGACAATCAGACACTTTTGAGTGTGTTTTGGTACGTGGTGTTCTGCCAGTATATAGTTGGTGAAAGCAGCATACTAAAATTGCACGTTCTTTGGTTCTTGTCAGGGCAAATCTTTTGTTCCCTTCTCTTTACATTTTTCTATTTTTCTGCGGGATTGTGACCATTATACATTGTTCTGTCATTTAACGAAACGCTAGAGGTTATTATAGAAATATAAATTTCTATGTTCATTCATTTTTTTCTAAAATGCTAAAACCAGTATTATTTGTCGCCAATGATTGTCCACGTCCTGTGCATTTGAATCAATATATCCTCAGTATGGATTAAACGTTATCCAAATTTTATCTTATACACTTCTGTATGTATACTTATCCACGTTGTCTTGTAGCCTAATGAACAACACAAGTGTTCCTCATATGACATATGAGAGATAGTTGTTTTAGCGCGACCCACTCACTTATTGTTGCAAGTTTGCTTATCATATCCAATTATCATTTGTAAAGAACTTAAAGCAGCAGATTTGTGATTCCCCTCGTCAAGATTTCTTTGATCTCTCTACGCAAATTTTTATTGTACTTTGAAACTTTATTGACAGTTGAGATCAGTTGCTTCATTATATTCATAATATTATCCTTCCCATAGTAAGAAAACCACTTTGTTCTTCTTAGTGTTTTTATACCCAGTGTTCTTCTCATGCATATATGTATATATATATATAATTTGTTTTGTGTTAACACTGTTTGTAATTATTTGCTTGTTATGATTCTATATGTATGTAAAGTGTCGTTACGAACAGGAATGTGTAATGGTACAAAATAATTTAATTGTATAATGCACCATATTCCTTTCAAAAGAAAGATGAATGTCTTTTTTTTAAAAAAAGAAAAGATTGTTTGTTTTTGCCGAATTTTCCGAACGTTTTCAAGAAAACTACTTCTGAAACAAGTACCATGCATCGGAAACAATGAAATATTTCTAAAGATTATCTTACCCCTTTTTTTTTTCGAAATTCACCTTACACCATTAATCATGCTTGATGCTATGACTATAATATTTGATTTTGTTTTACAGCCTTCAAATGCTAAATATAACATAAAGATACAAATTTATACACTGACAAAGATGCGAATCATTGTAATGGGTATTTTGATCAAGTCAGACCTGGCACTTAGGTCCTTATGCAATCCAATAGGCATTTATTGCAATTTGCATAATCAATCCTTAAGTACGGAATGAATACATGTAAAATAATACTCGATACATTGCAACATATTCAGCAGATGTAATAATTACGATTAAAAAGCTTAAATCAAACTCAATTTTGATATAAAAAATTGTAAAATAATCCTAATCAGCTTCAATTACATTTATTTAATACTGCTAGTACATTGAAAATTACGGCTTGCGCTAATTGTTCCAAATCGTTACAAATATCCGAGGGACACTTTTCTATTTTATTAAATGCTAAATTTGATTAGTTACCGGACTGAATAATAATAATATTTTGTATACATTACGTAACTTATGTTAAACTACATTAAATTTCAGTGTCTTAAGGTGTACGCTTCCTCCAACACTATATAAAAAAATAGTATCTTGAATACCTTGTTTTATGTCCTGCTACTCTGGGAATTTAAAGAGACAAGTTTTCTGAATATTGGTTTAAAATACGTGTTTTCGTCCCTATTCCCTCAGCACAAATTGCTATTGTACTATCATTATTTGATTTCTATCGAATCTTGAAAGTTAATACGTGACTGTACCGTTTACATAAAATATGTATTCAAATATTAATCAATGAATAATCGTAAAAAAAACTGTAGTTTAAGAACGGAATTTATGTTAAGATGGAATGTCGATCTATGAAGAATTTTTACTAATTTGAGATACATAAACTGTATTTATCGTACATTAGTAATATAAATGAACTAACGGCATCGAACAAAGCCTCATAGTGTTTAACAAGAAATAATTATTAAGTTTCGAATTCAAATCTTTCTTAAGCCATTGTAACACATAAGTTAGTGCGAACTTATAAGATTAACAAGTAAACTCTATCCAATTGTTCTAAATCTAATCTAACAAAATATAATAAAACCAATACTTCCATAACTCATTAACACCAATTTAACCCTTCACATAACACCGAAACTAATTTAAGGAACCTAATATTTACACTCGTAAATTTTTACAGTACAGACACGGATACTTATGGATTGGCTCTAAATGGAATCATAACAATGCCAGAAGTGTCCGTGACTGTACGTCCATATCCTAGAATCACCCTTAAGTAAATGTTTATCCATAACTTTTGTACACCTGTTCGTCTGCAATTGTTCTGTATATCCTCTCTCCATAAACTGTCGTGACATTAAATTTGACAGAAAAATATAGCACTTTGGGAAATAGTGATCGCTAAATCAGATGCTTATAATTTTGTTCGTAGTTCATTACTTGGATATGTACAAGTACGTGGTGTCTAAAAATAAAAAAAATACTAAAATTCTTAAATTGACGCGATTACACTCATTATTTTTGTAATGCCCCTTTGCAATATTGACAGTAATATCACGATAATATTCTTACGGAGTTGATTAATTCTTCGCAAGTCACGAACTAATATTTTTCCTAGCACCGTGACTAATTTGAAAATTAATAGTGTGAATGAATTAATTATTACTTTTCTTGGTAGATTCATGTTACTTGTCCAGCATTGAAATTATTGTAGTCATGCTAAAATTCTACTCACAATTAAGTGAGTGTTTTCTTTAGTGTCAGGTGATGATGGTGGTAAAATGTCTAAAGCTTTGACGTGTTTTGTAAGGTGTTACTTGCATGCCAGCATTACTTTTGTACACAATTGTTATGCCTTCCTGTTCTTAACACCCATAAACCTTCTGAATTGAAAAAAAATGCTTTGTGCCGTGTCGTGTTTGAGTGTGTAATGTGCTTCTCTGTTGGTGTTATCAATCAAAAGGTACAACGAGGTGGCAGCCAGCGGATGAACGCCACTTCTCCGTTTCCTTTCCAGTGATGAACAACTATCCCCAGGGATTTGGGCCTCCGACCTCCCCGGCAAACAACAGGGGATTTCCCCCGGCAAATTCTCCAGGACCGATCGACATGTACAGCAGCAGTACGGATAGCGTGGGCTACGTCCAGGCAGCCAGTCCCCAACCATCAGGCTTCCCTGCCATCGCGGTGAGTCGTGCTCCCATCAACTATAGTCCAGTAAGTTGCCTTTGCATTTAACTACAGCCAAATCACATGTAGCGTAGAAGTGGTGTAGAGGGTTCCATGCAGTAAGTAGTGTAGATTGTAGACAGGCTTCTTTTCTTGCTACCATGTGCACATGCATGGTTCGACAAAGCACTTTACAGTCAAGGACCCTCCGAAACTTTTCATGTGGCACCCAAAATTTTCTGTGGTTTTTATATTACTGCTATATATTAATGGAACTTAATATGCCACCCAAAATATAGGTGTATTATGTACTGAATGTAATAAAACATACAGAAAACAATATATAATTTGTATATGTATATCCTAAGTTCGCCTCCAAAACCAAGCTATATTGAATATTATAGTTTCATTCTACTACTTAACTACAGTTTGAACAGGTTATTTTATTTGTGAGCCCGTAAAAAAAAATCATGCATTCATTACATCACTAACACTTTTTTTCTGGTAGTGTTACTTGATATATTGCTGAACCATGCAGAACACAAGGTGTTTTAAAACATCTATCTAGTTATAGTCTCTTGAGATAAATTTCCAGTAGCCTATTAGAAGTAACTTTTATATTGTAGAGTTGTGTATATAGCAATGTTTTATTTGGTGAGTCACAGAATCATTGAAACATAACAGTTCATATGAACAGCAATTCAATCGGTGCCCACTTTGCCTCAACACCCTTTAGCCACGGAGATTTACTTAGGTGATAAAATATCAATCAATTCTCCCATTTTTGTGTAAAGATAAACATAATTGCAGATAAACTTTAAAAAATAGTTTGTTATGTATTATAAAAATTAAATTATTTTTGTTCCCCCCTGCAGAATTCCTATGACGCGGAGAGTGCCTTGACCCTTTGGGCACCACTGTATAGATGCAACTCTACGGTACCGGTACGTCGCAACAATGCCTTTTCTCCAAAAGTAAAAATAAAGAATATTAATTTTTGTTCGTATTAACGAAATGAGATACATACTCGTATGTATGATCGTAATATTTTTTCCATAGTTCTTATTATCAACTGTCCATAACACCCTCTGTGGGCAAACTGATTTAAAATGGGTGTCGGATCTTATTTTGTAAAGAAAAAACACTACATGACGTGTTCAATAATTCCATTTTTCGTGAATGAATAACACATAATGAACTCGATTTGCATATACATAGATGACTTGTCAGCTAATTCAGCAGGTTCTGTACGGTATAATCAATGCCAACAGGGACATATTTGCATACATAATCACATCTATCAGAACGTTGTATTATGATTTCAAAATTACTTCGGTAGTTACCATGAATATTGTGATCAACATGCAAATATGCATTTCATAGATATATGTCTAAACTCGTTATGATTTCTGTAAACTTTTCGATATTTTTATTAGATTAGTTGACGAAGGGTAAACATTGCTGTATACATGCTTGTAGTCAACTTGACATTGAAAATTTTGCTTTTGTAGTTTAATTTCGTAAATCTAATTAGGATACATTTAGTTCTAGTCTATCTCTGTGCAGTCCACATGTTTTGTTGGAAAACATTCAGCAATGTAGTAGTGATTATTGGTCTAATTGTACAACTTAATATTCTCTGTAGATCCTACCTTCTTGTAGTATTTTTGTAATGCCTTTGAGATAACCTTGCACCACTCTATTAGTCACTTAAATTATACTAATTACTTTACACTATGTATTTAGAGAAAATGTAATATTTTATGAAGCATAGAGGTTTCAGTTGAATGATATAAGTGTATTGTTTTCAATTTATATTCACTTTCATTGTTACAATACAATAATTAAAGCATTCAGTGATTCAATTGTACTGCCAGACTTTGTGTCTACATTGATGAATTGTACAGTACTGCTTTGAAGGTATATAGTTACTGGTCTCTTAATACACTCCTCACAAAACGTTTGGAATATTGTTATATTAGGCAATAGGTGATAGGCACGGTGGCATGTGTCAGCCAAAGGACAAGAACGTCCACCAGACAGATACCATGTGATGTTGCATTCCAAGGCCGTGTCTATCACCTATTGTCTAACATAGCAATATTCCAAACTTTTTGTGAGGAGTATATTAAGATATATTGTAGTTTTGTGTTTTGTGTTTTTTTTTGTTGTTTTTGTAAGTTGATGTCGGGATTGGACTCAGGTTTTCAAGTAGAGTGGTACAAGGATGATTATATTCTAAACAGTATGAACTCTCAATATGCAATGTTTAAGAACTCTCAATATGCAATGTAGCCTGGCCATTTTAGTGACTTTCCATTGCCAAATATGAAAGAAGCCATGCGCAAAGTAAATACCTCTTCGATTTCATATCAGAGAAAACGTGGATAAAATTTGGTATAGAATTCGGCATTGTTCCCACAAAAGTGCTTTTTAAATTATTTATCTATTAGTAAATTTACTATGTGAAACAAGATCACAAATAGTCTATCCTCAAAGTGAAAACATAATTCACGTGTTTGCACCTGTTGGTAAAAATCGGTTGCATAACTGAGTTAATGTATACCAGAAAGTCATTCGAGAAGCATTGCCGCTGCAGCAAATACCTGATTTTGATCGGGAAATAAACTTACATTACTAACAAATAATAATAATAATAATAATAAAATACCTTAACATTATTTTTAAAACCTATGAAGGGCCACAAGAGGAATCGTTTAAATGCTAATTTTGCAAGCCAAAGTTCAGTTGATCGTTTGAAGCAAAATTATCGCCAGCACATGATTTCACTTCCGTAAATTGAAAAACGAACAATGGTAATTTCGGTTTTGTTTCCGCGGTATGATCAATAGAACAAAGTTAATAATTTTTCATTCTAATTACAGTAATAATAAACGGTAACATTGCAAGGGCTGGCTGATCCGAGGGAATTTTTCCAACAATATTCCTGCATAAAGCGGCTCTGGGGTTTACCCAATCTGTAATCAATGGCTGAAGGGTAGAGGCGGTCGGAGCGTATTGCTAATCACATCACCTTCTCTATGGCCGAGATCGAGGATGTGCGGTGCCATACCTCCACAGCCTCTATGTGTCTTAATTGCACTGTGCAATGCAAAGGGGATATCTGTACTTTTGATAGCTTAGAAGATTTTTAAAAAAGAAACACTATAGCCTACCAGAATTATGTTTATCAGCAGAAATTTGAGATGCCAGTAGGGATAAGGGAGCAGAACAGGGGTGTTAGTATATTATTACTGCCATAAACACACCAGTGAGAAAAAAATACACTAACATACTGTACATGCCACAAGAGGCTAGTTGCCTACCTCCGTTGCGGAGTGGTTAGCACAGCGCGCTACAGCACCAGGAGTACCGGGTTTGAATCCCGCCTGGGCATGGATGTGCTTTGTGAGTATCCCTACATCAGTTTCATCGCATCATCATCGTCGCGATCAGCCGAAGAGCAACGCTAAATAACAAAAATCAAATGATTAGTTGATATAAATGTTTGTTATTGTGCACAATATTTTTTTATAATACGATTGTGCCAAAATGGTAGCTTTCTTAGCTTGAACGGATTATTTCATCTTCATATTGTGACGTATGAAACACGGCTTCCTTCTAAGTTCGTTTCCATTAAGCACTATAAAAAGTAAAATTAACTGTAGAAACACAATATGAATTAATGTATATCAAGCCAATATTTCGATTCGTCATATAGAGAAATTCATTTTAACCTAACTGTAACCTTGTTAATAATAATAAATATTAGTAATAACAACAACAAGAAATGCTATGGAGTAGTCCTTCCCTCCCATTCTTTATTTAGCAGATACGGGAGAGGGCACATTGAATTAAACCAGTTACTTAAATTAATAGGCGTCTTCAATTTGTAACTATTAAATTTACGGCTGTAAGTAGATGAGAGAACAATAAAGGGAAACAACAAGAATAATTGTGGAATGCGTCCTGGCCTTTCCTGTAGATACCATCCCAACATTTGCGTGAAGTTACTGACGAAACCAACGGGAAACTTCAGCCGAACCACCTACCGCTGGATTTGAACTTGCGAACTCAAGGCATACGAACCCGTCACCTTAACACACCTAGTTTGTACTGTTTCGATCGTGCTTTCAACCGTGTTTCCAGTCCCGATTGACCTCCATGTGCGCAAAACGGTCTTGGAACAAACTTCTGCATGATCTAGTGGAAGTTACCGGGGCAGAAATGGCAACACTGCGCGGTAAAGTGCTGTCTAGGCTAGTTTATGGTCTTCGTTTGCTACGTCATCAGTTACGTGTGTAAATAACGCGCGCGGACTGGGCAGTGGCCACAAGTGATAAGGGAAGTCAGGGGGAAGAAGAGGGTTGCTAGAATCGGTCCCCTTTGCAATCTCTAGGGGGAGTCCGAGCGCTAAATCAAGCCCTCGCGGTTCATTAAAGCAGTAGCACCTAATGCAACAGCTCTGAGCGTCCAGTTATTTTTTGATTATCTCCTCCTGGACTCTCTCCAACGAAAGCAAACATTTCCCGCCGCTGATTGGACATGCCCGCTTGCGTGACGTCACCGGTTTCACAACTCCCAAAATTCTTTGATAACGAACGCGCCAAGACTTTCGTTAAGACGTGTTTGTATCATTGTACGTTGCCTTTTCTGACACTTTCGGCCGATCGCGACGATGAGGATGGATGATGCTACTGAGTGATTGGTTGGTTGGTTTACTGTATTTTAATTCGCCTTTCTGCCGCTTTTGGGCTTACGGCGAAGATGGAGATGAATGATATGAAGAAATTGATGAAGGAACACTCATACCAAGGCCAGGATTCGAACCCGGAACCCATGGCATCGTAGCGCGCTATGCTAACCACTCCGCCACCGAGCTCGGTTGGATGATGCTTCTGGTTAGATGGAATGGATGAACGAGGGCCCACGAGGAACATGCAAAATGGTAGTTTCGTACGGAGCAATACAATGGCGGTGTAGCGATGATGATAGCCAATTTTTGCCAAAGTGTTTTTTTTTTTCTTATTCTCATGCTCATGGGGACAGGACCTACATTTTAATGTGCGATCCTAACGACGGTGCTGTACAGCCACTGGCATACTGCAAGTTGTTATGTGTGTTGCCTACCTCTACGGCGATTTTCTACAGGAACTTCTGCCACCGCCATAGTGCATGTGTGATGAGTGTTAACATAAAGGAGATGAACAACTGAAACAGCTTACGGTGTTTATTGAATTCAGACAAGATTTGTTTGTTAGGAAACCACGCATAAATACTTCCTTTCAGTACTTCTATCCACAAACATAATGAATTTATTTTCACAAAAAAATTAACTTAATTTATTCAACACAAACTCAAAGAGTGTTAACAAAACCTTAGAAATGAATGACGCGTATAGCCTTGTCAAATATGGCTTCAAAATCTAATGTTTACCAAGTTTCAGTGAACCCCATATTTTTTTTTTTTTGGGGGGGGGGGTCCAGTAGTTAGTGCATTGTGTGAATATACTGAAGGGTACTGCAATCAACGCCTTTTTTCCACGACACCCAGGTTGTGTTGTTATTACCCTTCCCCTACCTTCCACTTAATTCCAACCATTCAGTCGCCATGCACAAGAGCGGAGAATGTGATAACGCCTTCTTGTCGAACGTCGCCATCATTATTGTATGCTCGTTAGTTTCATGCAGCGGGCAAACAGAAGACAATCGCATTTGCTACGATTGTGTAAATGACAGTATCGTGCAGAGAACAAGACTATATCAACTTCGGGGTTGAAACGATTTGGTCTAACTCGTTACTAGTTAGCAACTACCAAAAAAAAGAAGAAGAAAGGGTGATGTATATTCTGTGAAGCAGTTAACAAAATAAGCAATGATTCTCTCAGGCTGCATACAGAGATAACTTTTAAAATTACGTTTATGCTCGTGTCCTCATATTTGTTCGTTCATGATTGCCCCCCCCCCCCTTTCCTCTAGGAGGAAACCTTTTTTACCCATAGATCCTGACTGGGTGGTGTAATGCGATAAGGCCATGTTGAATGTTTTTTTCAAGAGCTTGACACACTTCCCCCTTCCCTTTTTTTTGAGTGACCTAACTGTGTTTTTATCATTGTTTGTTTACTGAAATGGCTAGCTTACATTGCAGTAGGTTGGTTCGTGTTTAAGGAACTTGTTTCCAAACGCAATGTTCTTTAAGTTGTATGAGATCACAGAATGTGTAGTCATAAATTTTGCACTCAGTTTGGTAGGGCCAAGGTGCATTAGGTACATGAACCCCTTTTGGCAGTGACGTAGGTTGCAGATAATTTTGTAATTAATTTTAAATGCAAATTCTGGAGTGTACATTCATAAATATATAATAACTATATTGCCAAAGACCTAAAGTTATAATACGATATTTAGTTTTCGAGTAAGATGAAGTAAAAGAAGAGATTTAATTAATTATATATCTACCAGCCATGATTGCAGTATGTCGAGGTTACTATGGTTAATATTTTAAATCCCATGCTTCCTTTGTAGCACGTATTTTGTTCTGTCTTATTTCTTGCTTAGAAATGGTAAAATGCTAACTCGCAGAAGATCAAATTATTCTTTACAGTATATCTTAATAATGTCGCCCTTTTGTATTCTTCTCTCAAATTGTTTATTACTACTAAGATCAACTGTACCTCGCTTTGTCCTTTGTGAGACTCGAGAAGCTAGTCGAAATTTTACTTACTTTGCTTGTAAACTCACAAACGTCAACTTCACATCATTTCTCATAAATCAATAACTATTTTCTGTCCCTGATGGTAATATTTGTTTGTATTCTACCTTGATATAAATCTGCTTTCAAACAACAGAGTGTTGAATTATCACAATATTGTTCAATTTTGTCTGCTCTGCCCCTATTCAATTATTTATCATTGCATAAACTGATGTTATGATCCAAAGTCAACGTGAATTGGTTTTGTGTAGAACAGTACCTATTGCCACCACGTAATGTTAATGAAAAAAAACAAACATGTTCGATGTTCTTAAAAAAAAACAAAAAAAAACTGGAACATTCACTACAGAAGTTCCAAACTTTTTACTTAACATGTATAGATTCTTACTTAGTTCAATCTGAACTGTTAATGCTAAGATATTTTTGTGCTACACTGATTTTTGGATGAATTCTGGTGATTTTTTATTAACAATTTTTGCTATTTTTTTCAGGGTCCACTGATACCTGCAGCATTCACAAATGGGTATCATTGAGAGTGATTGAAAGAAGCTGTTCATAGGCAAGTATTTAGGTGGAAAATACTGAGTATCTGGTCTAAACTTTGTAATATGTTGGATATATTCAATCAAGCCATCACTAATTTTGAGTAATTTGCAGCAGTCGTGAAAAGTAATATAAAGTGAGCCATCGTTGCACAAAATAGGACAACTTTCCAAGAGCCATGACTAATTCAGAAAAAAACATCAGAAGATAAAATTTCATGGGTTCAGGCATGTGCCAAATATCAGCTTATAGGTTGAAGATATTTTGAATACTAGGACAAGGTCACACAGATTTTCTCAATAGCCACTAAAAAAAATTTACTAAATGCCTGAATACCAGTTTTTTAGAGACTCAAAGCATTGTACATATTATGTGGAACAAAAAAATATATGTCTAATATTACTGAAGCATGTTTTTTTTTCTTTACCTTTTTCAGGTACAGTTCACCATGGTAACTCAGGTTGTTTTGAAAGATCACAGAACTTGTCCTGCTCATGTTTGGTGCTGATATACCTTGCAGGACCTTCCTACCTGGACTATAGGACGTCTAGGTCACTGTGGACTATATGTGTCTTTTATAACCATAATGGCAAAAATAATAAGTTGGGATCTCAAGCCCAGCATTGATGCCTACTGTCTTCACATTACACAAACACACAACGTACATGTATACACAAAAGTTACACATACACACACATATATAAACACATTGCCTCCCCCCTCTTTCAGCAGTACGATGGTGGAGAAAAATGGTGGAGAAAAATTACATCCTGGCAACAGAAGACACTGAAGCAAATAAATTGTTGTTGTAATGTATTTGTGTATTGCAAATTATATGACACTATTGCAATAGATTGCGCGGTATCAGGGCTTCAAATGAAATGAATGTGAATAACTGTTAGGCATTTTATAGGACAAGTGACTGTTTTTGAACTGATATAAAAAGTGTAAGTGGTTGACTGTCGGTTGACGTGTTGTACCTATATATATATATGCATATAAATATATGATAATGCATACATACATATATATAATATATATATATGAAAAATATATAAAGTGATGGTTTTGTTGTACTTTGTGGTGTGGAGGGAGTGCTTGACACTCGAATCCGATGCCCTCTTGTTATATATTCTTATCTCATTCGTCCAGGGTCTTAATTATGAAATACATAGAAGTATTTTTTCTTGTTTGATAATAGAGTTCTGGAAATAAATCTTCCAAATGTCGTCTGCTCACTTCTCCACATATCGGTTCCAATACAAATAACAAATTTAGTTTTTTTTTACAAAAAGTATAGTTTTTTTAATATTCTGCTGCTTTGAATTAATTTTAGTTGTAAAATATACATTCATAGAAGAAAAGCAAATAGGATTTCTAATCTATTTTTTTTACATCAGCTATAACATTATTTCTTCTTGCTACTCTTCATTATGTACATTGCTATTAGAGTCGACATTTTTAGGAAAAGGGGGAAAACAGGGTATTTCCAAGGGATGTAACTTCCTCTGATACATATATCTATGGACCAATGCTGGTTATGAGGGGTTCAGCACTTATTTGGAAGACCCTGGTTATAGGGAAGATACAGTTTCTAATGAACTTTATACCATAAAAAGAATAAAAATTCTTTATACATTTTCTTCATTTTGTAAAAATAATATTTGTGTTTTTTGGAGTTTTAATTTTCATGTTCAAAACGTTTCAAACTTATATGATTGTTTGAAAAAAAAAAGAGTGTAATGAAATTGTATAAAAAGTAATATGCAGACAAGGAAAGACTGGCGTATATGAAACTATGGAGAGAGCACTGAGTTCGTTCCTCCAATTGCAGTATAATAACAATATTATATATATGATATATGATATATATATTTTAATTCTTTTATGCATTTGTACATAATTATTGATGTTTTAATATCTCATCCATTGTAACTCACCATGAAAAGTGGCAAGCACCAATTGCCAGAAAATATTGCTGTTACTTAGTTAATCCAGTAGATTTTAGTGTCTTGTAGTCCATACATTAGATGTAGTGAAGAGTATGTTGCTACTAGTTATTCGATAGGATTAGTGTAAAGAAATTAAGATATACCTTTGTGTACTGTTGTAAATACAAATCCAAAAGGGAAAAAGAAAAATGCACTGTGTCATTGTGATTTTCTTTTTTTTTTAACATGTCTCACTCAACGTGAATGGTTGCAGACGAAGGTTTTTTTCTTTTTATATATATTCACATATATATATATATATATATATAAGATAAAAAAGTTGACGAATGAAATTAAGTGTTGTGAATGACCTGTATACAGAGTGAGAGGTTCAATGAACTTTTTCAGTGGAAGATTGTAAACTTGGATATGCCTTAATGTGTGTGTAAACTATTCTCAAAAAATAATGCTGTTTTGGGGTGGGGCACGTGAGGGCATTTCACCCTCCAGTTTCCCAAATATCTCCCCCCACTGCCATACCTCTTAAGGAATGTGGGAGGGGGGTCAGTGTTTATTGTTTATAACAAAAACTACAATGCTGTGTTTGATGCAAGGTGTATAAAAATGCTATTTGTACCGTTCTACTGCCCACAGTGTCACAATTAAAGTCTGCTGTTCTGATTGTTAGGAACTATAGCATCATGAACAGATTGTAACCATGTAATATTGAAGGTGTTTATATATTATGTATATGTATTTCCGTAGCAATTTTTAACAGGTTGTAGCTAAGATGTGTATTTTTTTTTATTTCCCCCCTCAATTACCGTTTATCATGGTTATTATTTTAATGATTTTTGTAAGTCACTATTGTCATTTGGCAATGGCAGAAGGACTCAGTACAAAGCTATGAAACAAAGAATGTAAACTATGCAGGTGTATGTAGCTTCACAGAAAATAATGATTTATATAGATTACAGTTTACAAAGTGATGTGAACGTAGCTGAACAAAGTACTATTTATCTCGTGATCTACTAGTGAAGAAGAAAGTGTTCTTCAGTAATTAGAAAGTGTTAACTACATTGTTTTTTTTTGTATTATTATCATGTCATTATTGAGTATTCATTATTACGGGAAGGGAGAATTTTGTGTAGAAATTCTCCTGTTTGTTTCCTTCCTAATCTCCACCAGTTATTGACATTATTTTTGTTATAATATTTCTTTATTTCTTCATTAATATCTCTACATGAATTGTAAAAGAGTTTTAAATAAAGCAAATTCTTTCGATGTATTTTTAAGTAGTATGAGATTGTTCTAGATAGAAAAAAAGGGTCATTGTTTTCTATGACAAAGAAATATCAAAGCAATAGCAAGCAGATTCTATGTGACTTCTATAATAGATGAGCAGTAATTTCTCAAGGAAATATTTTTTTAGCTTTCTTATGTTGGTATGTGTGAATTTTTCCATTGTTACGTATTATTATTTGTGTTTTGCCATGCAAGATCCTAAGTAAAGACTGGTAAATTTGCAACATTTTGCTAGTTTTCACAACTACCTTTTCACTTTTTTGTTTGTTAAAGAAAGCTAGAAATCTTATATTTGTAAGACTAACCACAAAGTTGTTTAGTGAATAAATTTTTAATATTTTTTTGTAACTGTCAATCTATAAGTAGCTATACTTTTCATTATTAGGCAAAAGTTGAGAGCAATACGCAATAGATATCACAGTAATTTTAATTGAAACTTGTATTTTGATACCATGAAATTGTTGAAATTTTGAATATGCAATTGAAGCCTGTATAAAAATGTTTCTTTAAAAGAGATTAATATAATATTGACGTTGGTAATGAAGTGTTACACAAAGCTTATATGCAGAACTTGAATAAAGAGCCAAATGGTGAATTACTTTTCATATTTGGCTTCTAAGTGTAATTATTTTATAATATTTGTTGATTAATAACTAGTGTTAAATGTAATTCCAAGAAAAACATGCATTTTTGTCTTCTATATATGTATATATATATGTAGACTGATACCAAAAAAGCAATAACAATGATTGTATTAATAAAAATACTAATTAAAAGCCTTCCTTTCTTCCATGATTAGATATGTAGTAATTACTGTCCCTTTTGATCCCATCCCACTATAGTCAAAGTAGTATATTTTGTCGCCAGTCAATAAATAGGTATATTTTTTTTAATTGTGTTTCTATGAATGAAACTTACCAGATATTTCAACTCTTTGAAAGTTTAGATGGTAAGATCTTATCCCAAAGAAGAAATTTTGACTAGTAGAGGGACTGAGATATTGAGTAGAAAATTTTGGATGAAAATAAAGATCTCCTGTTGATAGTTAAAGATCCAAAATATGCTGGTATAGGATGTTAGGAAATTTTTCACAAAGAAACAGTATTTTTTCATTCCTAGATACTCGATGTTATTGTCATTTTTTCACAAGTTTCACTTGCCTTAACATATTTTGCATCTTAGTCCAATTTTGGAAATTCGATGCATTTAGAATATTATGGTTTTTCGCCAACATTTATACATATTTCAATACAATTAAAGGTAAGGTTACTGATGCTCCTTTATAATGTCTCATGTGATAGAAGAGGCTAGTGCATTAAAAGTGAATATTAAATTCTCTATAATTTTGTGTGTATAGGGAGGATTTTGAGATGTTAAATTTAAATTTAAAAATTTGCTTCCAAAAACACTAATTTATTGAAGACCTTTCATTATTTGTATCACTAATGGGAATCTTTAATTACCATGAACATGAAAAGTGTTCAGCATTTGGCTCCTGACCTCTATATATATACATATATATTTCTATGTATATATATATATATATATATATAAATTTGATATATTTATGTGTTAAGTGTGTGTGTGAATGTGTCTGTGTGCGTTTTTAATATATATATATATAAATATATATCTATGTATATGTATGTGTGTGTGTGTATAAATATATAAAAATGTTAGAACATACACACACTTTTCACGTACACATCAACACATGTGCACATCCACATACACACACATACAAAAAAAAAAGATACTGTATGTCCAACACTGGGCATGTCTTCCTGCTAGGCATGCAAAAAAGTATTGTGTTATATATCCTGTTTAACCAATGTGTTACTGTGGTTGGTGTCCTGTTTCAATATGGTATTATGTAAAATATATGTTATTAATTGTAAAAAACGATGGATAGAGATGTTACCTTTTTGTTACTGAAGACAACAATACCAAACATTAAAAAAACAGACAAGTAAGGTACGCTTATGTTTTTTGTGTGCATTGTCATATGCTATAGTGGAACTTAGGTGTCAGTGTTAATGTTTAGCTTTTAATCAACAAAATGGAAAGTTGTTGCTATACAAATTGTGTGAAAGAAATGTGCAAACGAACAAATACCCCCCCAGAGAAAAAAAAATACAATAAAAAGAAGTTACAAATATTGCTTTCAAAAAACAAAATATTTATGAAAATAATGATAATGTGGTGACCTTCAGTGTAGAATTGTATCTTTTTTTTAAAAATCTTGAACAGCAGATAAAAAACATAGGACATGGCACATGGAAAAATATTTTCAAAAAGAACATAAGAATTTGTGGAGTAATGTGCATCACATATTTACCAAGCACATGCATTGTGACGAGTGAGACCAACTTTAATAGTATTGTAGTTATTTGACCAGCAGATCCATTTGGAATGCTGGGTGGAGCCTAGATAGACAGCTATGTAGTAATATTGTTGACGTGATAGGCAACTGTCTAGTTATTTATTTGTTCCGTCATTTTGTTTCTTTTTCGTAAGGAGAAAAATTGAAGATAATAATAATTATAGTGGTCCAACTGCAAAAAGAGGCATATATGTATTTTTACCAGTAGGTTTAGTAGTTTTACTTTTATGAAAAACAAAGGAAACAATACTAAAGAAAAATGCAAATGGCTCATGATGTATGGACACAACGATGCGATGATGGTTTCTAGTGTCATACACATGCTATAGCTTGTACAATATATGTATTCTTTTTGCGTTTGGGCCAAATGTTTTTTCCATATCGCCTTGTTAATGGGAAATATTTATAAATTGTTTGTGTTTTTAAATTATTAAGGCCTTTCTTCTAAACCCTTTTTATAAGGGAATAATCAAGTACCTTAATCTCATGCAACATGCCTTTGGATGGCCTGTATTTCATTGTGTGCATATATTATATACTCTATATATATATATAAAAAAGGAGGGGGACAGTTTCTTTTTTGAGTCGAAGGCTGCTGCCATCTGTTTGTATAAATTTTAAATATGAAAATGGGTAAAAAACAGAAGTTGTGATACATAATAATAATAATATATATATTACTATATTGCTGTAGTGACCCTTCATACCTAGGTAGCTCCTTTAAAATGAACAATCCCAAAAAAGTATACCCTGAATTTAGGAAATAGTACAAGTCATTGTTTGCTAAGCTGTGATGCAAATGAAGAAGAAAATAAGCTTTATATCCTTAATATATATATATATATACACATATATACAAACGTTTTTCATCATACATGTTCATTTTCATTTCATGAATTTTGTTGATGTCATTTTTGACTTTAGCCTTTTAGTTTCTACAAAATGTTCCTTCTTTTTTTAAAGTTCCCTATATTACATAATGTTCACATATTGTATGTGTAAATATCAAGCCAAAGTGTTCAGTCTGTCCAATTATTTACATTTAAACTGTGAGTAAACGTTAGTACTAAGAAATTCATTTAATTTACAAGTAATTCGATATTTCATAGGTACATTTTTATTATTGTTTCATGGAAAAGGGTGATTGTGACTTACCTATTGCTCATACTTCTATAGAGAAACATATATTCTGCAATGTACAAGTCTGTTTTATCATGATGTGTGTGTGCATAAAAGTCAACATATGCTGGTATTGCCTTGTGTTGCTGTCATGTAGTATATGTCACTGTTTCCAAACATTTGCTCGTCAGACAGAAAATCACAATTCTTACTCAAAGTTTTTGCTAATGTTTAGTTTTGACCGTATGACTGAGGGCCTATCCCCATAATGCAAATGTCAATAGGATCACATAATACTTTACTGTAAGCATCAGTAATTTAAATCTTAACATTGTGAAATCATTTTTATTTGAAATTCTCCATAGACTCAGATTTAGAATGTAAAGGATTTCGGCTCAAAATATTAGGTTATTGCAAATTAATAGACACTAAAGGGTAACATTTTTTAAAGTAATGAATCCTACGTTTTGATGTTTCACAAATTTAAGCAATTTAATGTGTATGCCTCCTTCATTCAAATTTTCCAAATTTTCATGATAATAATTTACATGCATGTAGTTTAACCTGATCATAGATAAAATCACTTAGAACAATTAATTTGATAAATACGATTACATTACTGGTGCAGTCACACTGATTTTTTTTATTTTTCTAATATTATAGAAAAATATATATTGCCACTGCCTTACATGTAACAATTCTAAAATTAATTGTTATAATTAAAAGGAAAACAAAGATACCTCAGGGTGAACTATAACTAATGATTTCACAATGTATTTTTAAAGCTAACTAAGACATTATCATCATTTAAATCTGAAAATTGTCAACAACGATCCTATTGTCAACATATCCCAACCTTACCACACTGCTCACAGATTGTTCAGTAACATGACTGCATCTTTTCTGAGAAACTGAAATTGAATTCAGATGGTGCTGAAATTGATGTTAAGGAAGGCATAGATGTGCAGGTATAAACGTCATGATTCCACTAAAATTCAGGTGAAAATTAATATCAGGTACCTAAGCTCGAGGAAGTATTAACACTCCACATATCAACCATTAGTATTGTAGCCCACTCAACAGCTTTCAATCCCTCGATAACAATCAGTGTTTACCCTGCCACTTGTAATCTGCAGTGTTCCTATTGTGTGCCTCTAACTCTGCTTGGAATACAAGAGAACGGCAATCTTATCCTTTTACTTATCATTGCTTCGTTTCACAATATTGCTTTCAATCCAACATCGTATAAAATAATCTATTATTTAAAACAAAACAATGGAACACATAAATTTTAACTAGTGTGGGTGTGGGACATAAAGGCAGGAACTTCTACAAATTTTCTTATAAATCTGTGATAATAACTAAATAAATATAGTTATTGAAATTATTCTATTACTTAAAATGTTACAAATGATATATAAATTTTCATTTTTAATAATCAGAAACATCATGCATTAGAACGTATTTTGTGAAAAACTACACTTTTTGTTAGCATATGAGTATAAAACTTGATTGCAAGATAGTGTAGGTTTTAAATTTTTCAAAGGACTCTTGTTTCTAATAATCGCTCTTTCTAGGAGTATAAAAGTTAATCAGGAGCAACTTTTGAGGTAATAATTTTCACAAATTTGAAATTTAGTTCAACAGTGTGTTACTATTATTTTTTTCAATGGGTCGTTCTGAATGATTGGTTTATTTTGAGAATTCGATCTAAATTTTTTAAATTCTAATTTTTATTTCAAAAATTTTAACGATATTAAAAGTAATAATAATGTGTCAATGACTGTACTGATTACAACTTATCCCATTATGTGAAACGCTTGTAATGCTTATATAATAAGCTAACTCTTGCCTTGTGGTTAAAGGTAAAAAAAAGTGTTTCTGTAATATTGATGAGAAAATTATGCTGTAGCTGGTCGAAAATATATATTGAAATAATATTTCTTCCATAATCCTAAAAATTTAGTTATAATTTCTGCAATCATAGCATTTATAACAACTCCACTGAACTTTTCTTTTCTTGTTGCTAGCAAATGATTTAACAAAAAATAGCCTGAACGTTATTTTAGTTATTTGATTCAATCCTAAATATCCGTATGAAATTACACTGGTATTTGGATTAAAGTTACACATCGAATTGTGAAATCTAAAGAAGTAGTGGAAATTCATTTATTATAAAAATGTTTTTCCAGAAAATAACGTCAATTGATTTCTTCAATTTGGAAATTAGAATATTTGTTATCTTGTAAAAATGATAATAAATTTGCCAATTGCAACTTCATTATTTCATTAACACTTATCAATTGGGATGGCATTCAAAAGACATATGAAAATTATAATTAATATTGATTATGAAATAATTCTAGTCAAGCAATAAGTGTGAGATGGAACTTGTATTAGAAACCAAATTAAAATTGAAGCACAGGTTTTAACTCTGCAATGAATATTTTAATTAATCTCATGTATTTTAGTAATTGTGGTGGTAGATAATCTCAGATCATAGGAAATGTATATCTGTACCTTCCTTTGCCCATTATTATGCCATTTCATCCTTTTCAATATGATGATTTTTTATAAAAATAAAAATAGGTACATTACAAATAAAAATTGTATAAATAAAAATCTTTCAACTTCACATGTACATATATGTATGTACCAGTCTAGATTCAGTTTTTAGATGTCCCCCTAAAAATTTTCTAAAATGACGTATTTTCAAAAAGAAAAGTTTTACACACACAAACACCCACACATACACCAGAAACACATACCCACACACGCTCTAATAAAACACACACAAACATACATATGCATATGAAAGATATAGAGCGTTTGCACATGTATACAACAACAGTAATATAATATTTTTCAACGAATGTTACGTTTTGAAGGACCCGATAAAATTTCTGTGGGAGTTTGTTTGGGAACATTTTTTAAAAATGTTCTTGGATTAATTTTTAAGAAACATTGAATTTTCTTATTTCTTAAGAGACTAACAAAATCTACATTGTACAGCAATGATTATTGTTAATAGGCAAATCACTTGTTAATTTAACACACACTCTGTATGATGTTTTACCCTCTTAAAGGTTGAGTTTTTTATTGATTTTTACATGTTTTCATGAAGCAAGCTGGTTTATGAGTAAGACATCCATCTACCTTCCATTGACCTACCTTGATTCCTAAAACTAATCTACGTTCCATCGATATCTACCTTGATTTGTGACCCTGATCTACCTTTGATTATTTTTTGAAGTGTGATTATTCACTCATCTGCCAGGTATGTTGTAGAAGAAAATTCAGAAAGAAATAACTAGGCTTTAAAAAGCGAGAGTGGTGATTGGTTGTCAGAGAAAAGTGTATTGTACAAGCACTAGGCTTTAAAAAAAATAATTAAAACTGACTGGTTGTATGACCTGCTATTTTTTGCCCACTATACAGCCATTCAAGGCTTCTTGCAATAAAAGAGCAATAAACCATATTCTTATGGATGCTTTTGAACTTTGAAAGAGGTATAAGACAGTATAAATACTATATATATGTATGTATATAATGTGGAAAGAAGAAATTCCTTGATACAGTTGTAAACTGTGGTTGATAGATACAGTTTTGTAGCATTGAAGAGTTAAATTTCTGTATTAGGGAATGGTGACAGGGCTAGAATTAGCCCTTAAAATATATACATATATATATATTAATAATGCGATCTCTGCCCTACTTTCCAGGGTATTATGTATGTACAGATTGCACCATGTACAAGAGTAAGGTCACAACATGAAGTGTATATGGGATTATAAAATTGACATTGTTCAAGAAACATACATTGGAGTTTTTATTTATTCCTTACCCATGCTCTAAGCTACAAAATATATTTTTTATACGGTTTCTGTTGGTCTATTTGGATGCAGTAATCTTGCTTTCTATGTTTAGTAATTGTCATTGGTACATTCTTGTGTATTAAATGCAGGAGTAATGGTGAGTTGAGCGAGACTTAAACAGTGCGATTTCTCTAAAAATTCATTGATAGCATTAATTAAGAGAGTGTGCCATCTATTTTAATACAACAGATATTTTTTATTTACGAATATTCTGAAAATAATAATATGAAAGGTGCACCCTCTACTGTATTACTTATGTGAAAGTTCAATTCAAAAAAAGAAAGAAATTGTTTCTAACACAATTTACATTTACAGTCACTACTAAATTAACGTACATATATTTTGTATGTAGTATATGAACGTTCGCGGATTTAGCGATGACTAATATGTATCGATAGCATCATATGAGAACTAACAAAAAATATTCGAGAAATTCTTTTCTAGATAGTAGAATAAAATTTTAGCACAAATACGAGTGGCCAGACATTTCAATAAATCGAATCCAGAATTTTTCGATTACAAGACATTCACGTCAAGTATTCTAGGTCAAATATTTCCGTGTCCGTAAGAGGATCGCCCTAGTAAATGAATTCTCAAACTTGAAACTTTCATTCTGTTATCATTATCAATACAAATAACGTACAACTTGTTCTATTTCACAAATATACAGGGTGTCCGAAAAGTCCCGCACCATAGGGAAAATTGTAAGAATTAATTTTGTCGTTCTTTTGCTGTAGGGAATGATGCTGTCTCAGGAGGAACGTGTGGAAATAATACTGCTATGTGGGAGTGAGCCAAACAGATATGTTGGCAGTGAGTTCAATCGATGCTATCCCGAACCACAACCAGTATCCCACACCACTGTGGGATGATTGCTGGAAAAATTCAAAAGTAAGGGTTCTGTTGCGGATTTTCCCCGGTCAGGAAGGTCACACACTAACGAAGACGTTCGGGAAGCAGTGATTACCAAAGTGTATGCCAGTCCAAAGAAGTCTATCCGGCGAACCAGCATGGAGTTGCAGGTTCCCTGATGGACCATTCACGGTATCCTGAAGAAGGAAAAATATCATCCATTCAAGCTGCAACTTTTGCAGCATCGCCTATCGGAAGACGATCCTGACCGCAGACTGGAAATCTGTGCTCGGTTCTTGGAGAAGATGGATGAGGATGCTACATTTCTATCCAGTGTGCTGTTTTCCGATGAGGCTAATTTTTACGTCAACGGGGAGGTAAACAAACAGAATCTGCGCTACTGGTCCAATGATTAATCCCCATTGGTACGAACCTCACAAACAGCAGAGGTCCCAGCGAGTTATGGTGTGGTGCGGCAGGAATCATCATATCATTGGCCTGTACTTGTTGGAAGAGGCTGTGAACGCCGAAAACTATCTGACAATGTTGGCAATTGGCTGTTACCCGAATTGGACATTATTGTAACGTATCCAACAATGTTGATGCACGATGGTGCCCCACCGCACTACGCCCGGGCAGTACGAAACTGGCTGGATACCAGATTTCCGGAACACTGGATAGGTCGCAGAGGAGCCGCCGAATGGGCCCCACGCTTGCCGGATTTGAATCCGATGGACTATGCTTTCTTGGGGTATGTTACGTCTCTGGTGTAGAGCGTGAAGCTGGCTCATCTTCGCACAAGAATCAAGGACATAATCGAAGCCATTGGCGTAGATTATGTCTCTCGTGTGCTCAACAATTTGAGATTCCCCCTACAAAGACGTGTGGAACGCAACGGAGAGAACATTGAACAAATACTGTGATTTTTGCCTATGGTGCGAGACTTTTCGGATACCTTGTAAGTAGTGCAGGTTGGGGAGTTCACAAACCTCTTGTGGTGAGCTGAAGTGGTGAGCAGTGTTACCAACTCCTCACTCGAAAAAATCACCAAGGTTTTTGTTTTTGGGTCTAACCTAACCTAAAGCAAGGAGCTGGCAACCTTGCTTGAGGTATTTTCTCGCAGTGTTGCCAACTCCTCACTCGAAAAAATCACCAAGGTTTTTTTTTCTTGGTCTAACGTAACCTAAAGCAAGGAGGTGGCAATCTTGCTTGAGGCTTGCCTTACAGTACATAAAGCAAGGTTGCCAACCCACTGGTACTTTTGCCATAGCCTTTTACAAGAAAAAAAAAGAGAGAGGGAAGAGTTAAACAACCGACAACTTACCCACAGCTTTTTTTACTCTAACCCAACCTAAAGCAAGGAGCTGGCAACTTTGCTTGTGCAATCAACCCGGTTGATCGCCCTCAAGTAAAAAATCAGCGTTGCCAACTCCTCACTCGAAAAAAAAAAAATCACCAAGATTTTTTTCGGTCTAACCTAGCCTAAAGCAAGGAGCTGGCAATTTTGCTTGTGCAATCAAGCCGGTTGATCGCCCCTCAAGTAAAAATCAGCGTTGCCAACTCCTCACTCGAAAAAAAAAATCGCCAAGATTTTTTTTTGGTCTAACCTAGCCTAAAGCAAGGAGCTGGCAACTTTGCTTGAGGCTTGCCTTACAGCGCATAAAGCAATTTTTGCCAACCTACATATACAGGGCAAGGAGAGCCGACAACAAATATGTACTGCCGTAAAAGAGAGCGATGGATTGATGGATGGTAATATAGTATGTGTGTGCGTGTTCGCGTATAATATGTAGCATTATTAACTAGAGTGTGTTGGCAATTTACTTACAACTAAAAAAAAAAATAGAGATGCCAACGTTGGTGTAAGATGAAGAGAGAGAGAGAGAGACCCATGGCTGGCAACAGTAACGAGCGAATGCGCCATATCGTAATTTTCCAACTCCGTATATCGTGACCTTTGTAAACCTCTCTCGGGGGAACATTGTAACACAAACAAACAAACAAAATAATAATTGTTGTTTTTTAGAATGCCTGGCCCCTATAACCTCGCCAGGGTGCGTGGTGCCCAACCAAAAATGTAAAAGTTTTCTAACGGCTGCGGTTATAGATTACCGCACCTCTGTAGAGTTTCACGTGTTTTCCCCCCCCCCCCCAAACTTCCATGAAACCCTACAGAGGACCTCCGTAATGCATGCAACGTGTACTAACGACTCTAGTGTTATTTGATGTTGTGATATTTTTGGATATAGAGTTTTATTGTGAGATATAGATAAAAAATGATTATGTTTATTATAATATTTTCTTGATGAAGATGGAGAATGTATGTGTGTGTTACAAATAAAGTTGCATGCTTATTTTTTTAGTGTGTGTGTATGTGTTTTTTGATGTTTCGACAGCATCTGAAACGACAAAAAAAAAATTATTGTTAATTTTCACGTGTAAAAACAACAACAAATTTTTTTGTGCAAATTTTCTGATTGTCTCTCGTGCTATAGTGCAAAAAAGATATTGTGACTGATAACTAATGAAATTAACATTTGTAAGTGATCTGAACTAGTGAAATTCGTATTGTGCCATTGTAACTGATTGTGCTAGTGCAGAAAATTTCTTATTGTGCAAGAAAATAGATGTTAAAAAACTTGTTAAAACTGCTCTGTGACCCTCTCGTTTTTCACGTCGTAGGCGAAGGACTTCTCTGCAATCAGGATGACACTGCATAGGGTATCCTCGGGCAAGGCATCGTGGAACTCGCAGACGACCTTGATGTTGGTTCGATCGTTGACCACAACCTTCTTCCTCTTAGATGTGTTGATGACGGTCATGGGTCTCCGGGCTTTGAATTCGCTGGGCGTGTAGTACATGTCCACGCTTCCCTCGGTCACGCGTTTGTAAGCCGAAAACGCTTCGTAAAGTTTGAGGTAATCGTTTTTGGTCACGTCGAGGTTGTAATTCTCGCGCGGGAACACTTCGTTGCGTCCATTCTTCAGATAAACGTTCTTGATCTTGCAGTCGTCGAACTTGCTGGAATCTTTCTCCTGATTGTTATCGCGCCCGGTCTGAAAGAGCACCACGACGAAATCTGGCATGTCGAACTGTATGTTGTTGAACTGCGTCGTCACGTCGAATTCCATGTGACTTCCCGACGCTATTTTCTGCACGCACTGGTAACCGTGAAAGTGAATCAACACCTGCGGACTTTTTAAAATCTCCGCTTTGTACTTGAGGGCGTAGTTTGTTTCGTATTCCACCACCGGCATTCTCAATTCCATGCTCCGGATGACGCATTTCGCCGCTTCGGGTAAAGTGTTGGCTATCGGCGTGGTGCCGTCCGGACCCAAAGTAGCGTATCGCATCAGTGCGTCGTTGTCGTTGGCCGCTCTTCGAAACGTGATCCTCAGTCCTCCCTTCCACATGATCTCCTTGTAGTCCGAGAAGAAACCAGGCAGCAGACGCATGGGAAAGAGCACCGTGTGACTTTTCGTCGATATTTTGGTCCCGGCTTCGAATCCCCCGGCCTGGTAGTACGCTGCGTCCGTTTTGGATAATTTCAAAGTTCCCACTGCCGTCGACGTGATGCCTGGATAATCTATTCTGTCGATGACGGTGTTGTGTTTCCTCACCTCCACCTGGGAGAACAGGTGAGGCACGAAGTTGTCCACGAGTATCAAGTTTGCTGCTGCGGGAAACGCGTCTCCGCTTTCCTTCTTCACCACGTCGAATTGAAGGTAGAGGTCCGCTCTGTGAGGATGAACGAACCCATCGCCTACGTCCACGTCGTATTCGATCTCCCTGTTTGCCTCGTTAAGATTGGCGAACGTGCGACGGTTGGGAGGGAAAGATTGCAATTCGTAACTTTCGATTTGCTCCATTTTACATGTATGGTTATTTATTATACGTTGATCTCCACGATGGCAGTAGTTGTTGCACCTGCGAAATCCACCACGTCTCCTTTCTCGTTCGTCACCACCAACTCTATGTCGTCTATGCGGTTGCGACATACTGGAAAATAGATCGGCGAAGAGGGCGTGTAGATGATCGGTTCCATGAACTCGGAACTTGGTTTGAAAGTGGCTATGATTCCCGTCTGCTTGTGACTTCCTAACAATCCGTCCGAAGATTTCGTGATCATACCTTCGGCCACGTTACAGTGTACGTTCAGAGTCTCTATGGCCAAGAATTTAGGAATGTTGGTTGCTACGTGCTTGATGCCAGCTTCGAGTTTGGTGTTGTTCTCGAAACCTAAAAGTTCTCCCATGGTGCCCAGGTCCACGGTCTCTGTCGCGGATAGGATTTCCACTCTGTGCGTGACCGAATTTTGAGAAAGGTACGTGCCTTTGGGTAATTGAGCTTGCAAAGTGGAAAGATTGTATTGTCCTGGCGTGACGACGATGTGTTCGCTTCCGACGCTAATTTTGTTGTTGTGCTGCGTGACGTTAGGTATGAGGTACATGCTGTAGAATGCACGCAGAGCCACGGATTTAGGATAGACGATGTCGTCGTGCAGCGTGAGTTTCAAGATCGATGATTCGCTCGTGAGATGGAACACGCCCATCCTAGTGATGCTGTTTGAGGTTCCACAATGCTTTCTGGAAATCCTCGATCGTAGGGTTATTTATTTTAGAGAGAAACGCGAGCACGGAGAGGCAGAGATGGCCGCAGTTCACGTCTCCGAAATCTTGAATGCGTTCGTCGTTGTAGTATATGGAGGTTTTGTTCGTTTTCAGATAATAGACTAAATTTGTAGGTGGAACACCTCCGAAAGAATCGAAAACGAATGCTTTATCATTGTCGTTTTTGTGGTAACATATCCAATGCGTGCCTGGATTTTCTTGACCGTCCAAGTTGACTACTCCGCATTCTCTTCTTTTAACGCTTGAAGGTAACGAGTCGGACATGAAAACTCCTCTGAAGTGTTTGATTTGTAACGGTTCAATCAGAGATTCAATGTCTCGGTTGGTGAGTGCTTCTGTTTCTTTTTTTTATATTTCTTCAAAGCATCGAGGTTGCTTTTTTGTTTTTTGGTTATACCTTTCCCCTTCTTCTCCATGGCCAGGTTGTGACGTTTCTGTTCTTCCAATTCCGCCTTGTTCTTCTTCGAGTCGATGACGGTTTTCGCAATGGCGGCACTTCCGCCGGCCAAACTTCCAACGGCCCCCAATGCTGCCAGGATGGCCGGGATGCTGAATATGAAACCTCCGATCTTTTGCTGTTTCCGCGAACGCTGCAATCTTTTCAATTGAGGTGTGCTGAGCAGCAATTTCATTCCGTGTCCTTTCGACAAGCAAGAACGTTTCTTTTCGCGTTGTTTCTTGGTGAGTAACCCATCGAGAGCACCTAGATTTTTAAGATTGGAGTATGGTATCTGGTACACGACACCCTTGGGCTTCATGTTGATGCTCTATGTGTTATTTTCACGGTATGTTATTTATATATATATTCTGAGATTTTTTCTTGTGTAGTTTTTTTACGGTATGTTATTTATATATTTTCAAGGCTTCGCAGTCGTTACACAAATTCTATTACGTGCTTCGTTTTCTTACCAAGAAGTTCCTTTGTCCCCTTGTACACGATTCGAGTTTTGTTCTCGATTAAAATAGATAGCTTCTCGTCGGATAACATGTTAGCGTATCGATCTGGTAAAAATAGACTGTATTGTGCGTTGAGCAACAGGCGTACCTTGGGACCATACTGGGTAGAAACGATTGAACCGGAAGTTATCGTGTAAGGTTTGTCGACTTCCAATTCCTGAATTTTTACATACTCGACTGACAAATTTAGCATTTGTTTTAATGCTTGGAGATCACTTATTTTTTCGGTTGTCATATCGAAGAAGAGAAAAATTTCAAAGTGTTAGAGAGAAATTTAATTGCTTTTTTTTTTTTTTTTCACGATATGTGTTATTTATATATACCGAAGATTATTTTTTTTTTCACGATGTGTGTTATTTATATATCAAGTTTTTTTTTTGGCACGTATATATATTATTATTTTTTTAACGGAGGAAGAAAGTTCGTGCTTCGGAAAACGCGAGGATGTGCGTAGTGATATCATCCTTCTCCTGCATAGACTTGTACCAATCATCAGTATACTGTCTTCTTCCCTGCATCGCCTCGTACAGTTCGTCCGACCTCTCCTCCAATTTTTGCCCTGCAGCCGAAAGCAGAATGTTGAGATCATCGCACCTCAGGCCGCTGATCTCCCGAAGAAGGTCCTTGAGAACCATTTCACAAGGGATGCGAAATTCCGGCATTGTTTTTGCCATGCTTACAAGTTTATTAACATCTCCGTTAACTACTTTCTTGAATATTTTAGATAGTAGCTCGGGTGGCAAATTAGTTATGTAATCCATGTTGTTTTTTTTACTGTATGTTATTTATATACCCCACCCCAATTTTTGTTTCGTGTTCATGGCGATGGTGGTGCCTAGTGCGGCGACCCGTTCACCCAACGATGCGTCTCTGCTCACGAACCTTTCGAAAGCTGCGTGCTCTAACTTTCTGTCTGCTTCGTGACGTGCATTCAGATCCGTCTGCGTGGTGTTGTAGGCGATGTCGTGATCTTTGCATGCGGCGTCCAACGGATTCACACCCTTGTCTCCTCTCTCCAATCTTTTCTCGAGTTTGGTGCCCGGTCCGCAGTACTGGTAGCCAGGTAGATGCATCTCGAAAGGTAACTTGTTGATGATGTCGTTCACGAGTCCCTTTCCTTCGGCCACGTTCCAAAATTTCGGAGGCAGCGTGTTGATGATTTTGATCAGGTAACCTATGCCCTTGTCGTCGTTCACGATGAAGTTGGAAAGTTTCGTGCTGATCATGTCCACAATACCAACCTTCTCGTTGTAGAAATTACGGTTGCCTGCATTCTCTTCGCCGGCTATCACCAACAATCGGTCCACGAGCTTCCTCACGTCGTCCACCCAAACGAATTCTTTGGGTAACGTGTTGTAGCGTTTGACGCCGCTGCCTGTTTTGACCTGGTTCCAAATCGGTTTGATGAGATTCCTGTACTTCTCGCCGCTGCTCGATTTCACCCTATTCTGCGAGGCGTCGTTGTTCTGGTACAAGGCATCCGTCATGATCAGAATTTCCTTGTAACTCTGGTAATCTTCGTCGGTGTAATCTTTCGGCTGCTTTTTGGCAACGAGTTCCCACAGTCCCACCGTACCCGGATACCTGGTCCAACTATCCTTGTCGCCTAAATTGACTTTAATGTCGTTGCCTTCGAAGGTCACCTTCGATTTCCCAATCTTCCACACCACACCGCCGCCTTCGCTGGTTTCCATGCTGGGATACAATCCGAACACTTCATCCTTGTCGAATTTCCCCGTGCTCAGGTAGTCTCGTGCCAAAGGTCCCAACTCGATTTTATCCGAAGACGTACTGCCTATGGCTCGACGTCGTGCCGGTGCATCCTTCAGTTCGAACGGCGTCGAAGGAATACTCGAAATGGGTGTGGGTACGGCGTAACTTTTAGCTGCGAGCGGTACAAGTTCATTAATCAAATTTTTATTTTGTTCCGTGACACTTTTAATTTCTTTACCTAGACTGCTGATGGCATCGATCACGGGTTGATCCTGACGTTTCTTCTCTTCGTAGAATCCGCGATTCTCGGATTTCCAACCTTTGAAGCGTTTCGCAAGGTAATCGCGAAGCTTGAGATTTTCGTCCTCGATTTTTCGTTTCGTCATGACGTTATTTATATACGTCGTTTCTCACAACGTTGCAACGTTTAGAAAGTCGTTGATTTTGTTTCTGTATTTTCCGTCGTTGGGTTTCCTCGTCATGTCGATCGTCACAAATCCGAAATCGTCACCGTTCCAGCAAGTAGAGCAGCCTTCCGAAAATTGATTGTAGTTCATGTCTCCGCCTACGTAGTCATCGTGCGCGTGCTTGAGGTTGGTGTGATCTTGACGAAACAAACATATGAAATTGGCGTTGTCGCGCACTAACTGTTTTGGAATTTTGGAAAACGTTTGAGCTAGGTAGAAGCAATCCATTCCTTTGTGACGACCTTGCGTGAAAAAGTTGCGAATTTCATTTTGATTTTCCAGGATGGCGTCGTCGAACACAACGACTGAATTTTCACGACAATCGTCGAGTGGTTTTATTTCCGAGGCGAACGTTGCAATGTCCAGACCATCGTACAGTTTCATCAGTTGCTGGTATTTGGATTGCTCCAAACTTTTCGAGAACACGTACAGGTGCCTGTTCTTCCAATTTAACCAATTCGGTGCGAGGAGAAAATTGTCCACGAGCAGTGTTGTTTTCCCACACCCCGAAGGACCTACGATCAGACAGCGGATGCTGTCGGGAAGCAACTCGCCGTTTTTTTTCTTCGTTTGATTTTCCGGATCCGGTAGACGCTTCACCACGTTCCACGTACTTACAAGATCACTTCGTTCGCGTCGATCCAATTTTTTTCCGGAAGTCCCAGCCATTTGACAAACAGTTTGTCACCTTTCCTACGCAATACTTTCTCGATGAGGTACGTGTTGGGGTGTTTCGTTTTAGAGAGTTCCTCTTCGTAAAATCTTCCTTTCAAAATCTCGCCGCTACTATCTTTTATTATATACGTGTGTCGGTTTCCGGGTAGAACTCGAACCACCGTAAAAAGTTCCGTGCTCCAATTTTTTGTGAATCCCTTCTCGAAGGTGCGTTTGAATTTGCTGATCCTCACCTGGTCTGCAATTTTGTATTTAGCTTTTTTTGTCGTGGGTGTGTACTTTGGACAGTAAACTGTAGAAATTAAACGCTGCTCGTCGGACTTGGTAACGTCGGCTGGCTTCATGCCTATCGTTCTGTGTACTGTATCATTATAAGTGTCGACGAGTTCCGGCAGGATGTCGACCCATTTGTAATTTCCCCGAAGCGTGAATCGTTTCCACATGTGTGTTTTCAAGGTTCGATTGAATCTTTCCACGATGCTGGCTTTGATGTGACTGAAGCTCGAATAATGTCGAATCTTGTGTTTTTGAATAAATTTTTGGAATACGGCGTTGTAAAATTCTTTACCGTTGTCCGTTTGCAGAAACCGTGGTCGTCTGCCACCGCTTTCGCGAAAAATTAATTTGAATGCTTCCGTGACGCATGTCCCCGTTTTGGCTTTCAAAGGTAGAGCCCATGCGAATTTCGAAAACGTGTCTATGACGGTGAGGAGGTACTTGCTGCCCTTGTTCAATTTATGCACGTTTTTCAAATTGCCGCTACTCATCTCCACGAGGTCGCTTTGCCAGAGGTCGTCGATGCCCTTGGTTACCACAGCCAAACGTTCGTAGTTACGGCGTGCAGGTTTATGCAATTCTTCGACGATGGCTTGCCTAGACATTTTTTTCTTAGAGATTACGTTTCAAGAGAAGCACAAGCGTGATGGGATTCAAAGAGGGTGGCACTTCGCTCGTGTTTTGAATGATCAGCTTATCGCCGGCACTCACGTCGAAAACGGTGAGATCTTCGTCTTCGTGTATTTCATATATGTTGCGCGTTTCGTTCCAACGTGCCAGAGGAATGTTTCCTGCTTTCTGGACACCACGATTCGATATCAAAGTCATGGTGGGAACGCTAGCTTTTCTACCGTGAGACCAGTACGAAAATTCGTTTATCTGAATCGTGCCATCGAGGAGAAACTTGTAGTACGGATGATAAGGATGCAACATGTACAGTTTGTTACCTTCGACGAACGTGGAGATTCTCTGTTGATTGGGTATGCTGTTGATTTCGATGGCTTGCAGAGAATGCAGTTTAGCGAATTTAGTGTCGACGCCGAGCAGATTACTGTGAAGCTGACCCAGTGTGTTTTGTACGGGCAACAAATGCTCGACTATGGTATCTGTTACGGTAGAAAACGACGGTTTGATTTTCACTTCCACGTTCAACTGCTTGTAGTTTTCGTTGAGTTCTTGCAACTTGGCACCGAAAGAGGCCAGCGTCGATTCCTGCGTGGATTCCAGCACTCCAACTTGATCTCTGATATTGACCACAATGTTCTGAAGGTTCTCAATTTGATTCAATTTCGAGCTCTTCTCGGTAAGATCGTTCACGATGCTTCGCATCTCTGTAAACTGCGTGTGAAGGTCGGCTACGCTCTGGGAAGTGGGCAGCGTCGACACCAGCGAAGCAAGTTCGTCTCGAATCTGTTCCACGTTCGCCGTTTCCGTTTCCAGTCGTTTCAGCATTCGAGATATGTTCCTTTTCAAAGCATGTAATTCTTTGGAGGTGGGGAGATTGGCCACTTTACTCTCGAGATCGCTCAACGAATTTTTGATGTCGCTCGAATCTGATAGTGCCGTCACCGCTGTTTTCAATTTTTCCAAATCTTCGCTCGAAGGCACGCTCGTTCGTAACGATTCCAAGTCACCCTGTATGTTGTCCAGTACGTGATGAAAATGAGCGAGATTCGTTTCGACGTTTAAATTTTCTAAATATTCGATCTTCTGCTGAACCGTGCTCAACGTGTCTTGAATGCTCGTCAACGCTCTCGCTTCGGCGTGAATATTTTTAATTTCTTCGTTGATCAATTCCAAGGACGCCTGAAGCGTAGCGATGGTGGTTTGAATGTGTTCGAAATCATGATAGGCCTCCAATTGAATTTTTATGTTCGCGACGCTTTTACCGATGACCTGCAGTTCGTCCGACGATGGTAGGTTCGTCATTGTATCTTCCAAAGTCTGCAACTTGGATTTAATTTCTTCCAACGTGCTGGTGAATTCTTCTTGTAATTTGGAAACGACGACATGCAAGCGTTCTGCGTCTATATCGTTCACCACGGTTTGAAGTTCAGAGAAATTCTTTTCTATTGCGGAAGTTCGTTCTTCGATTTCGAGTTTCAATTTTTCCAAATCTTCATTTTTCGATTGAAATTGCTGTAATTTGGCCAAATCATTTTGAAGCGAATCCACGCTCAACTGTATATTTTGAACGCTGTCGTAAGAAGGTACGTCGACATAATTTTTTATCAGCGTTTTCAGTTCGGAATCGATTTTCAGAATGGGGTCGAGACATTGCGTTTGGAGCGTAGCGATTTCCGACTCTAAACTTTTGTTTAAGGTTTCCTGCAAAGCGATCAAATCGGTCCTCAACTTCTTAACTCGAATGTCCAACATGAGAATCTCTTCTGCGTGGTCCACGCGCTTGGTGTTGCCGAAAATGTCGTTAGGCATTTTTGGTTAACGGTTATTTATAATAGGATAGACGATTCGTAATTCTACGAAGAGAGGAATAAGTTTGTCGTAATCTCCGAGGAGTTCCATGTAAAAATAATCTCCTGCAGACACATCGTACGTAATGTTAGAAAGCATCTTGTCGTGCTTGATTCGAAAAATGTTCTTGCCGGTAGAAATTTTGATTTCGCCTGCGTTTTCCGGATTCACGGTGATTTGAAGTTTCCCGTCGATCGGAATTTCGTAGAAATGTAAATTGTTATTAAAAACATAAAACATCTTGCCCACATCGTCATTCAGTTTCGTCCAAATGCTGTTGAGGTGAATGATCAACAGACCGTTGAGTTTAGGTAATACGGAAGGTAAGACTTCATGATCTGGTATGGTTTCCATAATGATCTGTTTTTTGAAACCGAACAAATTCATAGGCATGCTGGTTATTTAAGAATACAGTCAAAGTTTTTTGTAATAACAGTCAGTGTTTTTTTTTTTTTTGTAAATGACAGTCAAAGTGTTTTTTTTTTTGTTTTGTTTTGTTTTTATGAATCTTCTGTTGAAGATGGACATATGTTGCAGGTTTTGCTTTCTGCTAAGCGATAGTGCCCCCACGGCAATGTGTGAATACCACACTTGAGGACGCACCTCTTGTCGTCGTTGGGATCCAGGGCAATTTTTCTAACTTTGTTTGTGGTGATGATATGGTCGACGCTCTGGATGCGCTGTTCTTCTCTTAGAACCGACGACCTGGTCTTGAGGCAATCGACGAAGTCCTCGAATGCGAGATGCTCCCGAACCACCTGTCTGCCGACACCCTTGGCCTTCTTGGTAACGCTGCCCTCGGCTTTGATGGCATAGGCCTTGGCGCGAAGACCTGCAAACTCGAGAATTACATCACCGTCCTTCTCGTCTTTGAGTTTGCCAGGTACTTTTTTGTTTCGGGGCAGGATGCCGTACTGGTTCGGCTGGGGATAGCCCGAGGTGTCGAAGAGGTTAACCAAAGATGGAACCGTGGCCATGTCCTTGTATGCGTCGGCTGAGTGGACGTGGTACACCAAGCTGTCCGTGTCCGTGTAGAGAAGCGAGATGTTGTGGCTATAATGTGGACGTAATATGTCGTAGTACGTCTCGAACATGTGCAGCTTGCTCAGGTCTAATACTGAGGCACCAACATAAATTGGCTTGTCGAGTTTTACCTCACCCTTCCTCATATGCACCAGAGCAAGCTGCTCATTATAAATAGTCCTCGATTTAAATAATGGGTTCGCTACGAGCCTGCGACATTGTGCTTTCCTCGTTACCAATTTTATGTCCATGCGATTCCGTACATTCTCCATAGTTTTGCCAAACACCGCATTGTTCATAAGCTTGAAGAAATCCTTATCAAGCTCGGACGTGGCTGCGGTGCGGTGTTTGGTGTTGACTTCAATATATGGCTTCAACCATGGAGAATGCTCGAACTTGAGGATGCGGTGAACTGCGCGGACTGCAACCCCTCGCTGCATCAACCACCGGAGATTCTGGTAGTGTAGGACGTAACGCTCTTTGGGCTCGAAATCCATGACGAGCTTCTTCTGGTTGGAATCGGGTGGACACTTGAACTCGGGTGCAGGGGGGAGATCGCTGAACAAATCCTGCAGCTTCTCGGAGAACTCAAGATCCACCTCGGCGAAGAACCCATGTTCCGAATCGTCGAAGCTTTCGACGTCGAAGTTGGAAGAGTCAGCCCACTCGAAGTTTTTAAAGGGGAGTGGCTGCATCATGGAGTGTCCGTAGAGGTTATTGACGTCCGTGTACATGATGCAGCTGGACGGTTGTGAGGGGTCGTAGCCGGTGGCCATGTGGTGATTGTTGGCGCGCGAGTGTCGCTGCGACACCTGGACCATTCCACCCCGCACGGCGCGTTCCACAAACAGCATCATGTCCACGTTCGAAAGAAGCTCCAGCTTGATCTTCGTCACCAGAAACATGGCTGACCACGCCAGTCCGGGGAGACTGTAGAAGTAGGCGGGGTCCAGCTTGTAGATCTTCATTGCGGTCGCACGGAACGTCTGGAACACGTCGGCGAGGAGCGTCACGTCAAGTCTGAGGTAGACGTCGTGGTAGTCCCCGAGAGTTCGACAGCCCAGCTCGCGCCACATGGACTGGGCGTGGTGATATTCCTCGTCGGTGATGTTCGACCCTCGCAGCTGACTGTAGAACTTCGCCTGGGGAGGTAGCGTCGTCTCCGCGAACTTGGAAGGGTCTGCGACGTATTCGTAGGGATAGACTCCCTTACGCTTGAAGAGGCCGGCGTCCAAGTTCGGAAAATTTCCGGAGGTAATAAGCATTTGCTCGTCGCTAAGCTTCCCTGCGAGAGCATCGAGGCTGGCCGGGAGGAACCTCAGGGAGTCGAGGAAGCGAAGCTCGACGGTGGAGTGTGATCCTGAAATTCGCACCCACTTGCTCACACTGATGTAACGCTCCTCGTTCTGCGCCAGGACGTTGATTCGCATGTCGTCGTACCCAAGATGCTTGACGAGGTGGTGGAAGTCGTATCCCGAGCCATTGTGAAAAACACAGGGATAAATCGCGGGTCCCGGGCCATGAGGTTGCATCCGTTGCACCAAGGACCAACATACCTACCGTTAAAGTGATCGTGGTGTTGGACTTTACGGTTGTTGGTGGTGTACTCCTTGACGCAGACAGGGCAAGCGATGGCCTCGTCGTGTCTACGTTGATCGTCGGGGGACAGTGGGAGTATAGATTTGGGGGCCAACAGTACTTTTGTTATCTCGTTGGCCTCGACAACCATCCTCTCGAGGAAGTGTTTGGCTGCGTCGGGACCGCGATACACGTAGGGCTCGGGGGCAATGTGCTGGTCACGTCGCACCACAACGTATGCATAACTCGAAGCCTCGTGGAGTTGGTAAGGGGTGGTGGAAGAAACTTCAGGGTCGGGATCGCAAGTGGACAGGGGTTTGAGGAAGGCCTCGAAATCCGCGATGATGATAGCGGGGTGCTCCACCATGGCACCGTGCATGTGGAAACGCTCCACGGTGCCAGGTTTGGGCAAGACTGTCACACCCGGCTCGTTGGCATTGCAGTAGATCTTGTGGCTGGCAAGCTTCTCTGCAGCGATGTTGGGACCTCTGATGCGCTGGTAGTCCTGCTGTTCTCGATCATCAAAAATTGACAAGCACCTTCGACAAACTTCTATGCTACCATGATGCTTGCTTTTTTGGCTCGAAACAAGTCTAGAGAGCGAGCGAATAAGAGTGTAGTGGTGATGGGTCTCGTCCTTGATAAGTAGGAGATGGATTTCCTGCGCACCATCAACGTTTACGTCACTCACCCGGATGGGGTACACCGCATTTTCGTCAGTGAGACCGTAAACGTTGATGGCCAACCGCGCACGAGCCTCGAACTTTCGAATATCCGTGACCTCTACCGGGTAGTCGATCCCAACCATCGCATCTTCCAGTTCCGACTCGTAGGGTAGGTAGTGGTTAACTCGGCGTGGTTGGTTTTTCCAGTGGACAGGGTGTAATGCTGCAAGCACCGACCAGAGAAAGCACTTGGCATCACTGTTTTGAATGTTCAGGACAGCCTTCTTTGCCGCAATGGTAGGTGGTAAGGGGACGTAGCTGGAGGCGGAGAGAGGTATGAACTTGCAAAGTTTGACGCACAGTTCGTGAGGCTCGCCACACAGCGAACCCCCCGAGCCTTTAGCTTGATGTTCTTCTTGTTTTGCCACCAGCTCATCGGCAAACTGGTTGTAGATGACCTCGAGGTTGTCGACATCCGCCAGATGCAGCGTCTTCGCCTTGGTGTTGTGGCAGAAGCTGTAAATTTCGTCGGACGGCTTCTTGTACTGGCAACGTAGCGATGCGTAGAATTTGGTGGAGTACGTAGCCAGTGCATCGCCGAGGATGGAAATGATTTTGGCTTGCACGTTCTCCAAAAAGCTACGCACGTCGCATGAGCCCTCCGAAGTGATGACAAAGTCCTCTAACAACCGCTCGAAAGCAGTCTGGTTCGCTTTCGCCACAGGCTTGACGCGTTTGGCAGGTGGTGCATTGATGGAGGCTGCTTCTGCCTTCCTCTTGGTCGAGCTGGTCGACGGTTGGGGGACAGGTGCTTCGACGACAACTTTGCATGATGTTATATGCCTCTTCAAATTATTAATAGTAATAGGTATACCGCACCTGGGACATGGTTTTTTAGCGGTTACACGCTTACCAGGTGTGCAGGTACGACAATGTCTTGCAAAATGTGCGCTTGATATGGTTATCTTGCACACAGGGCAACTTTTCTCAGATTGCATTTTTTTGGGGGGTATGTTTATTTATATGTGATCTGTTGGTGGTAGAGTGTTTACAAAAAAATACCTTACGAGAAAAATTTTGCAGGCTAATTCTAATTAGTGTTAGTTTGAGGGGTTTATTTATATATGGGTGGCGTTGTTTTCCTCAAATATGTACTTTAATAAACCCTGTAAAAAAATTTAAAAAAATATATAAGAAGTTTGAGAAAAAAAAACACGTGAAACTCTACAGAGGTGCGGTAATCTATAACCGCAGCCGTTAGAACCTTTTTGGGTTGGGCACCACGCACCCTCGCGAGGTTATAGGGGGCCAGGTATCCTAAAAGACAACATTTATTATTTTGTTTGTTTGTTTGCGTCACAATACAGGCGCGCGCGCGCGTGTGTATAACACATCGTGTTTCCCCCGAGAGAGAGGTTTACAAAAATCACGATATACGGAGTTGGAAAATTACGATATGGCGCATTCGCTCGTTACTGTTGCCAGCCATAAATCTCTCTCTCTCTCTCTCTCTCTCTCTCTCTTCATCTTACACCAACGTTGGCATCTCTATTTTTTTTAGTTGTAAGTAAATTGCCAACACACTCTAGTTAATAATGCTACATATTATACACACACACGCACACACATACTGCGTTGCCATCCACCCATCTCTCTCTCTTTTACGGCAGTGCCGACTCTCTTTGTTTAGTATATGTAGGTTGGCAACATTGCTTTATGCACTGTAAGGCAAGCCTCAAGCAAAATTGCCAGCTCCTTGCTTTAGGCTAGGTTAGACCAAAAAAAAAACCATGGTGATTTTTTTTTCGAGTGAGAAGTTGGCAACGCTGATTTTTACTTGAGGGCGATCAACCGGGTTGATTGCACAAGCAAAATTGTCAGCTCCTTGCTTTAGGCTAGGTTAGAGCAAAAAAAAAACCTTGGTGATTTTTTTTTCGAGTGAGGAGTTGGCAACACTGATCTCCACTTGAGGGCGGTCAACCGGGTTGATTGCACAAGCAAAGTTGCCAGCTCCTTGCTTTAGGTTGGGTTAGAGTAAAAAAAGCTGTGGGTAAGTTGTCGGTTGTTTAACTCTTCCCTCTCTCTTTTTTTTTCTTGTAAAAGGCTATGGCAAAAGTACCAGTGGGTTGGCAACCTTGCTTTATGTACTGTAAGGCAAGCCTCAAGCAAGATTGCCACCTCCTTGCTTTAGGTTACGTTAGACCAAGAAAAAAAAACCTTGGTGATTTTTTCGAGTGAGGAGTTGGCAACACTGCGAGAAAATACCTCAAGCAAGGTTGCCAGCTCCTTGCTTTAGGTTAGGTTAGACCCAAAAACAAAAACCTTGGTGATTTTTTCGAGTGAGGAGTTGGTAACACTGCTCACCACTTCAGCTCACCACAAGAGGTTTGTGAACTCCCCAACCTGCACTACTCTTGTATATTAATGCTATAATCGTTGTCCAATGGTTTGGATTCTACTTTGAAAGTTCAGTCCGGATTAGTTTATCCGACCACAAATTGGGTGTAAAAAGAAACTAATTTTCATGAGGTGAATATGACGTAAATACAGTGATTTTTTTTCAGGATGTTTTTTCAGGATGTACGCAACCGTACGTAATACCAGTACATTTTTTATACGCGAGATTAAAAATAATAACCCTTTATGTTAACGAAAGAAATGTGTGTGATATTTTTATGAACATAGTACAAATTGTGTAATGTGCCTGGAGAAAATTTTCCAAGGGGGAACAAAATCGAAAAGCTTCGTCCTTCAGGTAGATAGATATATTGACATCATGTTTATTTGTCATCATAAAAGAAGAAGTATTTTGAGGGATACTGAAAAATAAAGACTAAAGAAGCGGTAGAGTACGAGAGAAAGGAAGAGAATTAAAGAAGCCACATAGACAAGAGGATAATAGTGAAGCGAGATAGAAAGAAATGGGGAAGCGAAAGGTAGAGAAAAATAGAGATTCGAGAGATAGAGAGAGCAAGAAGTCCGAGATGGAGAGAGAGATGAACAAAAGAAAGAGAAGGAAGAGAATTAGCAGCAGATCGAGAGAGAAAGAAGAAACTGATAGAAAAGGGAGGAAAACAGAAAAAGAAATAATGAAGAAGAGTGGATGTAAACACTAACAAATAGGTACTAAATCTGTAAAAGGTTAAAAGCTAGGAAGAAGGTGCAAGGAAAGAAAGAAAGACAAAAAAGGGTTACAAATAAAAGAAAGGAAGGTCTAGACCCATTGACTCTCCCTGCTGACGTTCAAGCGTTCTTATAATTATGATGAACAAAATAACAAAACAAGTAGAGTAGATCCGGCTATGTATATGAACATGTGTAGCAGGGGAACTTTAGGCAAGTTGACGAAGGTAACATATTTTGCTTCATGGCTCCGGAAGTATTGCATGGAAATGAACCTAAAGGCTGAATCACACGAAGCTAGATTTGCCAGCTGGACTGGGACTAAACCGCGTTTGGTACATCCAGTCACGTTTCCCCGCGCTCGCCGATCGTTGCCATTTCTAGCAGAAACCACGCGGTGTTGCCGCTGTAGACAGAGTGATCCCCGCGTTGGAGCAAGCATTAATTTGACACCACACTAATCAGCCCCACGCTTATAAAACAAGCTTCTTGCAGAGACAAACAAAACACGTGGGAGTTAGACCGCGACGTGGCAACAGCGCTTCTCTTTTGTTTTCCATTCGCTCCTCTCACGACATTCGTTACAGTACTTGTTGCTAGACTTTTGTTCCCACAAGGCATTGCGCAGAGCAAACGAATTAAATAGATGAACGAGCGACTTCAGGAAGATCGTTGTAGGATAATTGCAAATGCTGCTATTTTCCTTACAATTGCCAAAATTGAAGGTTTAAGAAGAAAGATAAGAGCGCGGACTAGAAACTGGCTCTAAAGAAAATATGGTAATGAAGTAACACCATTAAGCCTTGTTTCCATTATTATGAAAAATATGAATATGCTGACCAAGGCAGTAATTTATTTTATTAAAAACATAAACTAAACGTAACGTTTCAACCTTCTAGCAAGGTCTTCATCAGACTCTGTATCAAGTACAAAAGTAACAAGATACCAAAAACGGGGCATTATATATACACAAAACATTACTCCCTCCAGACTATTAGAAAGTTGTTTTGGAACTTTCTAGCAGGTGGCTTTCACTATTGAACTGTACTTTCACCTAAAAGGCGAAAAATATATACTTTCATATAGAATGTGGATTGGGCTTTATATCTCACGCTCTTTTTCCTTCATTTTCTTCCTTCTCCTCTCCTCTTTCTCTCTTGTCCTTTCCACTCTTTCTAACACTTTCTTCCATTCTTTGTTTAACTTCAGTCCCCCATTCCAGTTCATTGTGTCTTCTTCACCTTTCTTCTCTATTTCCTTGGCTTGCTTCCATTTTCTCACTCGCATTCTCTTCTAGCCACCTGCTAGAAAGTTCCAAAACAACTTTCTAATAGTCTGGAAGGGAGTAATGTTTTGTGTATATATAATGCCCTGTTTTTGGTATCTTGTTACTTTTGTACTTGATACAGAGTCTGATGAAGACCTTGCTAGAAGGTTGAAACGTTACGTTTAGTTTATGTTTTTAATCAAATAAATTACTGCCTTGGTAAAAAAAAAAAAAGGTAAAAAAGGTAAAGTGCTCCCCTGTGCTTAGCACCACGCCATGAAGGCGTATAGGGGGTGTGGGGGTAACTGCCTTGGTCAGCATATTTATATTTTTTCATGGTAATGAAGGTGTACTCAATTTTTTTTTAATGAATTCTGGCAGGCATAAATAAAAATATTTTGTTCAAGTAAATATGTCAAACATTTAATATACTGGTACTAGTACAGATTTTCATTATCGGCTAATTACAACTGTCGTGTACAAATCTCATTGCTATGGATAAATTCCTAAATATTAATGAGCACTTTTTTCTTCATCAAGCAACAAACAAAAACAACCAACACTCGGAAGTCTTGATAAATGAGACCCCACAGAAACCCTTTTTCCTTACCAAACTCGCATATTATTTTCACAGGACCAAACTTTCGCTCTGATTGCCTATTACCACACCATCTAGCAAAGAAGCCAGTTGCAATTAAACACGGTCTAGTTACCCAAAACCAGTCTAGCAGCCAGCCTGGCAGCCATCATTTCCAGCCGGCGTAAAGGTATTGGTGGGTTCGTCAAAAATAGTGAATTAAGGAAGTCGTGACTAAGGCCGTTACATCAAAATAAACACAAATAACCGAAACCCCCAATATTTTACAAAAGTATTAATTTTGAAGAGCTTGACGTGTTGTTCACGTCGCCTCAGTCTCTCGCGAGAACCGTAACTTACAAACGTTACTAGAATGTCTAATAACACTAACGATGCAGGCATAGACGAATCCGTGACAAACCCACTTGTATCTGCCGAATTAGAAGTTAGACTTACATCGATAAAGATCTCGAAATTAGCACAAACTTAGATCACTAAAGTAGTTGCTTATAAACAATGATCCCCTTTACAGTATTTAACCTCTCCATTTATTTTATGTGCGTTCTCTTATAATCAGTTATTCAAGGAACATATTTAGCAACACTGGAAAAAAACACAATTTACTATTATTTATTTCTTATACGTGGGTCGTTCAATATATAAGTTTCCGTACGCTGTAATTTTTCTTATTTTTAAGATACATTAGAAAACTATACATACATGTGTAGGAGGATCCTTCCTCACTTCTCCACATAATCCCCATAGAGATCCAGGCATTTGTCTCACCGTTGCACCGATTTGTCCATACCCATTGCAAGAAAATCAGGGCTCTGGCTATTGAGCACTATTCTCACATTACGCTTCACTTCTTCATCTGTTTCGAAACGGTAACCTTGCAATTCAGACTATAACACCGGAAAAAGATGGAAATCACTCGGCGCTAAATCGGGGCTGTATGGAGGGTGGGGCAGCCGTTCCCACCCCAATTCTTCAATTTTGTGTTGTGTTTGCACTATTGAGTGGGGGCGAGCGTCATCGTCAAGAAGAATGACACCAGCTGACAGGAGACCTGGTCGCTTATGTCGAATTGCGTTTTTCAGTCTATCCAATGTTTGACAATAACGGTCAGCATTAATTGTTCTTCCTTGCTCCAAAAAGTCCATAAGCAGAACGCCCTTAGCATCCATGCTTCTGAACTCCTTATGACGCGAGCCCACGTTTTCCGAACAAGCATTTACTTTTCGCCCTTGAGCGCATGCGCCTTCACGCCTGATAACAAATCGATTGTTGTTCCTTGTAGACGAAGGATGGCGCTTGTCAACCATGTGCTTCTTTTTAATGGCATTGCTTTATACAATATTTTATAGCACAAGGAAACTTATATATTGAACGTCCCTAGTACCTAGATGGCAAATTGCAGGTTAAATATGGAAGGCAATATTCGTAATGGTGACCGTTGGTCTAATTTATTGTAACAACCTTCACGACGTAATTGGCTGTTATTCTCATTCAACAAACACAATAGATAAATTCAACACTGTAACAATAAATAATAGACGTGTCAGCGTCTTTTGTTTTCTTACAAATCATTCAAGATTATTTTGATTATACAATTCCAATCAACAACAAACAATGTATATTGTCTCAAGGAAAAACATTTCCTCCAATTCAATTATTCCCTTAGAATTTAATCTATAAATTTTCAATATTATGCGTTCTACAGGGACATTTGCCCTAACCTTAATCATTAGTGATTTCGTGGCCTTTTATTTCTGAATATCAACATAAGTCAACATTTGGTGCTCTTACAATAAAAGAGAGAATTGTCACGCTCGAATACAATGGACAAAAAAAACTTGCTACGATCGTCTCTACCCGTGTCAATAATCCGAAAGAAAAGGTCCTATTTGTGACACGTTACTATCAGTGGCGTGCCCAAGGGGGGTTGGTGTGGGTTATAACTCCCCCTTTTGGTCCAGTATTCCTAAAAAAAAGATCATCAAAGGTAGGAAAAGATGGCAAAATGAGAGCTGACTACCAGAAAAAGTGTACGTAACCCCTCCCTTTCGAAAATCCTGGGCACGCCACTGGTTACTATCAATCTAACCGTTTAATGGTCAGCATAGCCAAAACGACAAATTTATGTAACTTTTAGAAAACGTCGCAGTTCGACACCTTTCACTAATCGCGACGCTCAACTTTTATACACGTCCAACAACCTATTTTCACGAAGAGATTCTAGAGCGGCGTTTTTAGAGTACCAATCGAAACATATGTCACCTATATATTGTTATCTCTTCCAAAATAACTTCACTATTCCAATTTCACTTCACACACAAATTACCAGACAAGTGGTAGTTTCCAAGTCGCCGAATGTAATATCAATTCTGGGACAGCAAAACACCTGCATTTCTTTCGTCAGCGTATTCTCCATGAAACCCTTCCTTCTTACAGACTGGATAGTTCAATCTGATTCTGGTAAATTGGGTTACCAAACTTCCAAACCGGGTAGTTCCAACTACGGCTACTCAAGTTGATCCCGACGTGACGTATCTCAACCAACACGTTCTCTGATTCCAAAACTTCACAGGTATTTGTCTTCCCGTGCAGCATTCAAACGTTCGTTCTCGTAAAATTGGGTCACCACAGAAGATACTTTTAATTCTTCGCAGTAGCAATCGTCATTGCCATCTGTAGTTACTTCTCTCCTAAAGTTCCTTTGCGAAACGAGAACGTAATCCTACCTTATACATAACTTCAGGCAGCAGTTTCGTCCAATTCGAATGGGTCAAGTCAAACACATCGCTAGGCATGGTTTCACAAACAGTATTTTTCCTTCGTACTACCGGTATCTGTCGTAATAGTACATTCACTCGAAATATCACAACGTAGAAATTCCTTCCTTTCTTAACACCAGCTAAAACTCTCAAAGTCTCAAACTTGTCCCAAGGGGTGGGGTAAGTTGATGAACAGCAACTCTGAGATTAATGAAGAATGCAATGTATTATCAAAGATGGTAATACACGAAATGTGCTACCACTTGATACGCCTAAAAAGTTTATAAAAAATCCAAATAAACAGTAGAATGTCGGATCATAGGATTACTCTCTACACACACAGTGACATAGAACTCGAAACATGTCACAATTGCATGAATCACCCTTGTGCACGAACAGAGATCACCCCCATCATTTCTTGCAACGCGAACACTGCATCCAGTCTTCATGCGGAACAAAAATCAAGAATTCGTCGCTCTTCGTAATCTTACCCCACAAAGCATACTTTCACTTATCGCCATACATATTCGTCTATCAGGAGATAGTGTGCTGGGCAGAGTGGTAGCGAAGGGTTAAGACTTGTCAGAGCATGAGACTCCCGAGGGTTCGTTCTTCTCCGTTGCCACTCCAGCCAGACACTGGGAAAGGGTTCGTGCCATTTACTACTGCTATTCTTGGTCAACAATGAAAATATATAGCTGTCAATTTATACTATAATCTATTCTATAGAATGAAATAAACAAAATCAATGACTACAACTCTCCCACCCATTTGTTTTACATAAGACAAAACCCTGTTGGCCAAAGAAAAGAAACAAATATTCGAATTGTGAGTTTTGTTCAGTTCGTGCACGTTAAATTTCACCTCGATCATATTGAGGTACACGCTTATCATCCACATTTCCTCCGTCCCCCTCCGATATTCATGAAACTTGGCAGGTGTATAGAGGGACCCAAAGAAAGAAATATGTGTTTCTTTGTTTCGGCTAAAAAAAAGTTTTAGGGGGCAAAACCGCCCCTCAAATATCAAGATTAGGAGAAATTGAAGTTGGGATCTGACCCATGTGTCCCCTCCGATTTCCACGAAACTTGGCAGGTGTATAGAAGGGCCACAAGGAAGAAATGTGTTTCTTTGTTTCGGCTAAAGAAAGGTTTTCGGGGGCAACCCCCCCCCCCCTCAAATGTAAAGATGAGGACAAATTGAAGTTGGGATCTGACCCCGAAACCAGGTAATATGGCACTGGAAGAACACGCACATATAATTGGAACACACACAGCACAGAACTGTAGGATGGTCGGTACCAAACGCAAGTGCTATTGTGAAGGACGATGGCGGTTGAAGTTCTGTGCTAATAGTACTGGAAGATACACAAGTGGGACACTTGGCTTCTAAAACCGTTTTTTAGCCGAAACAAAAAAAAACACGTATTTCTTTCTTTGGGCCCCTCTATACACCTGCCAAGTTTCATGAAAATCGGAGGGGGAGACTTAGATAACCTCCCTTGTCAGTGGAAGTTCTCTCATCCACTGTACTTTTATTCCGTCCACCTCACCAAAAGACATAAAGGAGCACGAGAACAACGAACGTCCTTCCCACACTTAACATAGTTTCACTCGTCAGACTATCAAAAACACACAGTTCCGGAAAACGCACGTTTCCCTCTTCCAACAAAATGTTAATAAAAAGAAAGAAAAAGCCAATCAGTCCGTGAGTACTATCGTCCTTTGGCTCCTCTGTCCTCCGTTGGACCAATGGTCAACCGTCTTTCATGGTTCCTCTTCTTTTACCGGGTTTTGCACACAAAAAAATAGTCACTTCTTGGAACCCCCCTGTTCACGTAACACTGTCAACTCATATCTTCAATTTTTCACTATCTCAGATCCTATATACGTTCTTTATTGTAGCTTTTGTACTTTATAATTACATGTATAACCACCTATCACTCATATGCAAAGGATAGAGGATACTCTTATTAATTAACTGTCCAAATTATGAACATGTAAAGTTTAGTTTGATTTGGTTATACTGGGTCATGGGGTGTTGCTGGAATGCAGGGGTTGGGGTAGCCCTACGGCCTCTCTGTCTTGTGGGGTGACAAAAGAAAAATACAAGAAATGGTTGAACTGAGAACGACGAAGAAGAAAAAATGATGGGCTTGCCAACGAGGAAAGAACTATGGAAAAAAATAAAAGCATAATACTAATAATAATGACAAAAAGGTACGCAGTACAATAGGAACTTTGAAATATCCTATACCATACACCAATAGATTCTAATTGCAAATTATATTTATCTGATTTATTAGTGTAATATTTACGTTTCCAGAAATGTTTATACATAGCCCGAAAATCATAATTTATTATACACAATTTATATTTCTTGACCTGCAAGGGGTTGAGTACTGCGCCATCTCAAGAGGTTTGTTTACCAACGATCACTATCACGTCTTTGGAATGTTGTCGCACGCAGCCACCACAGACTATTGCCAAGAAAAATGGAATTCTTCAACTTGCCTCAAGTTCTCCCCCCCCCTCATCGGTTTTATTGACGTGCCTTTTACTTCGACGATTTTACGTCTCCTTTCTATCTCTTGGATTAATCGGGATGATGATGATGAATGATTAACTCATGAAATGGATGATTGGACAAACACGACATTAGACCCATGCCTTACTCAAAGGTCACATCTGGTACTTCCGGCTTCATGGCATGTGGCGCTGACCACTTTAGCCTATAGGCTAGTGCATGTCTGATTTTGTGAAAGGGACATGGGGGCATGGACCCCTCCCTAAAAGCCTGAGTTATATAAAAAATAAATACTTTTAGCACTGTATTACAACGAACAGAAAATGTTCCAGCAATCCTCTTCTAGATATCCTCTTCTAGATAAAAGAAAAGATTACTACAAATACATTAATCAGAAGTAGATCTTCTAGATACTTAAATAAGTCGACACTGGAAATCGAATGAGGAGCTTGTTTGTTACAAGACAATAACGTTAACTGCTAAACACAAAGCGAGAGTATTCTAGGTCGAATATTCCAATGGTTGATTGATTGAGTTGGTGTTTTAAGTCCAGTTCATGCAGAGTAAGGCTAATCGGGACTGGACCTACAGTTTAAAGTGCGATCCGAACCACCATGTGCCTCCACCGGGTATCGAACCCGGCACCCCTTGATTACAAGGCGACTACGCTACCACTGCGCCATCGGAAAGACCTAATATTCCAATGTTTCAGGCCCGTAGCCAGAATTTTATTTCGAGATGGGCTCATTCCTCATCAGCAGCCGCCATCTCAAAGGCAAAAATTGCTATATATAGTTGCCCTGTAAATGAATTTCTCAGTATATTACAACTTATTATGCAAGATGTTTAATCCTGCTCAGGAAGTAAAATTAATTACCAATATGCACTATTTAAATCAGATATTTGGCTACGCGCCTGGCATGTTTGTGACAGTCTTGTCTGAGGAAATTAATTCTCAAGTTTATTTTGTATTGTAGACGAGTCTGGCGTCTGAACTCGCAGCCAATAAAATCCTCCCTAGGGCCTGTTTTGTGTCCCGTTGGTGCGTACTTTTGATTGTTATTACATCTTCATCTTAATACCATTCGTCTTCATCTTCGCAATTTGTAAAAAGTGTCATGAAATCGAAGTAAAATAAAATTATTATCATTTTCTGTAATCATTATTAATGCAAATAACATAGAACTTCATCTATTTCACAAAAAAACTACTAATGCTTTATCTTAAATTAAATGGTCCTGAGTTCGTTCACTGGTGGATGTACAGTGATAGTATCTGACCACATATTGTACCAAAACGAACGCTTGTAATTGTCTTGATGTAAACACACACACACAAAATGCATATATTTTGGTTCTTTTTAATATGTCGTTGCATCTTATATGTTTATAGCATAATCAGTGCCCCTCTCAGAAAAAAAAAGTGCGCGACCTGTCTATGGGCTAGTTCATTTAGGTATCAGAGAAAAGGATACGGTAAAGGGGCATAAAACACAAAGTGAGTGATAAACAATTTAATATGAACTACTCTTTTCATATTAAAAATTTGCTGGCAGAAATAATTTTAAAATGTAGAGCCTCGCGTCTTTAATGTCAGTCTTAATTTTCACGTGGTCCTTATTATACACACACACTCTCACATACGTATAGTCCTTCAAGTATTTTCAATCACAACTAATATTCTAAAAAACGTTCACTATTAAATGCTAGTGTTATTAATTGATTTTGCAATTTTTTCACTGAACAGTGTTGGTGTCTTCTGGATTCGATTGAACGAAAAAACTGGAATTACTCATAACGCCCAAAAATGAAACATTATTGCTACAAGACACATGAACCTTCTCAATTTCCCAAGTTCAATCCCCTGTTGAGGCTCATTCCATGGTGTTTTGGATCCAAGTTTATCCTGCAAGTCTAGTCCTGGTTAGTCTACATGAGTATAAAGTGGACTTAATTTTTTTTTCTGTTCTTTTAACCAGATGCACAATGTAAAATGGTCAAATCGCCATATTTCATATTTCAGAACATACTACGTATAAGTAGAAATGTGAAAATAGCCTACTGGTGATCTCAACATTGTGAAACAAGACTGCATTTTGCAAGAATATTTCATATAAATCTATTATTAGTACCGTGTTATCTTTACATTGGTCAAAAATATTGATATTCGACAAACAAATTGTGACCCTCTCATTAATGAAAGCTTCCTTCGATTACAATGTCAGTGAGATTTCAAGAAATACGATTCGTGCAATATATTCAGCATGCTGAGTATGAAATTTTTGTTCTCTAAAGAACGTTTGTTCATTATTTGCAACTCTATCATTTCAAAATTCCAGATCTCTTCAATATTAAAAGTCAGCCCTTAAAATATCCAGGGGACATATAAGGGATATATCTCAGATATTCGTACCGAGGTTCTAGATATTCAAGTTATATGCAGGCAGTAGACCACCATCGGATATACATCCATAGGATATTCAGGAAGAATGTTTCTTGGTTATTCTGTGGATCATTCTGGATATGTTTGGACATCAGTGTGTGATGTACATGATCAGACATCATCTAGACATTTGTGAATGCGGAATGGATGTATTGTGGACTGGAATTAATCTGGACATATATTATATTTCATTTGGATATTAACCGGATCTTTTCAACACATACTTTGGATACAAAAAGAACATTCCTGGGCTAGATTTAAGCATATCAAGGATAACCTGCACACATGTGTTTGTAGCATGTACGCTCTCTCCCTCTCTCTCTCTCTCTCTCTCTCTCTCACACACACACACACACACACACACACACACACGCACACTGAACATAAAGGAAAGTTTGTTTTGGACTATACGGTACGCAACTCCAACGGGCGGCTGGGAAACAGCAAATCAGCGATCAGTTGGATTTTCTTCGACCGAGATCGGACATTTTCGAGTCACAAGGTACCGAACGTTGTTCGCGGGACGAAACAAATGAGCGTTGGGTCCACCACATGTTGCCAAACGTACTGTAAAGCGCAAGAGTATTTTCTCGGGCAACGATGTTGCCAGCACCAGAAATCAGCGGAGTGTTAATGGTACAACTGCACACGTGGTCCTACACGAGGGAGTTTTACACGCAAACACTCTACAAGCACGCAAATAGACAACTGGCAAAAACTGAAGTACGCTTGGCAACGTTGCTTCGGAAGAGCGATGTGACCCCTTCAGCTTTTACTTCACCACTGAGTTTGTTGACACCCATCGAGCCACACACCCCAAAGACGATTGGGGGACAGAAACGACCAGACTTAGCCGTGAAGGTCAGCCGTCAGTTAGAGTTGCGTTCACTATAGATAACCTCTCTTTGCCATCCAAGAGTTTCACCAAAAGAAGTTCCATTGCTAAATAGTATATTCTGGTAAAGGGAATATGGATGTAGTATTCATATTCTTTTAATTGACATTGAACGCATGTTAATTAATACTATAAGTTCCCAAGTAGCCGAGCGGTTAGCACTCTTCACTTTTTGTGCGAGCGGTGCGGGGTTCTATTTCGGTGGAAACTTCAAAATATCGGTAAATATCATGAAGGCAGTTGGGAGTAATTCTCCACCAATTTCCACTTATACAACACTTTTTCCTTTTCATTTAATATACTCCTCACAAAATGTTTGGCATATTGTTATATTAGACACAACAATTTTTTATTTGTTGCTTTAAGTCCACTTTATGCACAGTAAGGCTAATCGGGACTGGACCTACAGTCTAAAGTGGGATCAGAACCACTATAAGCCTCCACCGGGTATCGAACCCAGGACCCCTTGATTACAAGGCGAAGACGCTACCACTGCGCCATCGGGGAGGCCCTATTAGACACAACAAGTTTGGAATATCATTATATTATAAGCAATAGGTGATAGGCAGTGGCATATGTCGGCGAAAAGACGAGAACGTCCACCAGACAGATACCATGTGTTGTTGCTTTCCAAGGCCGTGTCTATCACCTATTGTCTAACGTAACAATATTTCAAACTTTTTGTGAGGAGAGTATATTATGAACAATATCATGAAAGTCGTATACCTGCAAGAGCACGAGAATTGAATGTAGAGAAATTTGTATGCTTCGAGAAATGTTTGGAATATGATATCTCACAGGACCAGGACAAGATATGATTTCGGAAAACAAATCCCGCAGAAAGCAATGATGTCTCAAGCCTCCTAGATATAAAAGAGAAATAGACACTTCAATGCTTTATAAATCCAAAACTATCATGTTTATGTGTCACACGGCACACATCAAGACGATAATCGAATTCAACCCAAATCCGGTGTAAAATACCTGCGTCTACACTTTTGGAAGGTTGTGGAATAAAATAAATAAAATAAAACGTTTTCTGAATGTTGAGCACACATAATAATTTGTTGTGGCACTTGTAGTTCCAAACTCGCCCTTGCTGTAGACTTTTGTGGACTTCGCTGGAAAAGAGCACGGACACGATCCACTTTTTCTTCTGACACGGTGGGTCTTCCCGGACTTTTGCCTTTACATAAACACCCTGTTTTTTCAAATTTTCCGTACCAATCAAAGATCGATTGTCTAGTAGGTGCTGGTTTTCCGAAACGTGTTCGAAAATGTCGTTTTTCGACAGTAACGAAGTTTGTTTTGGCTAGTTCAAGAACACAATATGATTTCTCAACAGTGTTTGCAGCCATCTTAGCAATTGTTGCGCCTGAACAACAATCAGCGACAACAACAAAAACCAATAATGTGTCCTATCGAAACATCCATCGCAAAATTCATGTCGATATTACGAATAGTTTTTGTATTATAAGACTTTGAAAGTGTCTATTTCCTTTGTAGTAGCTCGTTACTGTTAGTGGGGATAGAAATACTTCACATAAAGTAACTAACTGGTTCATACTATCATACTATTGCAGCCTTTGAACTACCACAAAATCCCATGCCAAAATTTGTTACTTTGGTGGATAGAAGTGTGCTCTACGAGCTCACTGATACAGAATACAGAATCTCCAGAAACCATTTAATGCAGTTCAAAGATTTATTACATTTGCTTGTTATCGTCTAGTATTTGATTTCTTGCCCTGAATTGTAGATATTTAAAGCCTTTCCTGATGCATTCACTGCAACAACTACACACCCACTTCTGATTTCTCCTTTAATGGTGGCGACCATGTGAATCATGAGCTGGTGACGTAGAGATAAACGTACAATTAATGTTTATAAAAGATTCAAATTTTCTTCCACCTCTACTAAATTTCTATCTTTCTACTTTTTTTTAGAAATCTTAACTTGAAATTGTGAAAAAAAAAAAACTTCTCTTACTCAGAATTTTGCATCTACTTATGCAAAGGTTTCCACTCATTGGTATTGCATCAGTGCATGCTCAGCAGAATATAGCGCAGAATACATTTCCCCCCATCCACCGCTACTTAAGTCTTGCATATGCGCAGGGCACTCCTCAACATGTCTTGCCGTTTCACCTTTCCCCTCATGAGGAAGTCTCGTTTCGTCTTATCCCGTTTCGCCTTTAACCTTGACAGAGGGAAATAATTCACAAGAGGGAGATAGCTTTTGTCGCTGAATTAACATCAACTGGCGTTCTTATGAAACCCGTCAGGCCCGTACCCAGGGGAGGGGCCATAGAGGCCATGCCCCCCTTCGATCCATAAAATATTTGAATGTAAACCTATAAAAAACTACGAAAATAACACAAGACAATTTTTTTTTAAATTTGTAAATATTTCAATATTGTTCTTGCATGAATTAATGTGTTCGTCATTAACACACTCAACAAACATTTCCATAGTAGGTTCATATGTACAGTATTAGAAACGGAAAAATGTGTATCTACATGTAATTTTTATTTCCATTAATCAAACTGTTCAAATATTTTATAGGGCCGTTTACCAGAAAATAGTATTTCTATTAAAAATGAAATATGTAGTATACGTACGGTGCCAAAAACATACAAGGAATTTTAAGCGTGATTTTTAAAAAATCAATTCAAATCACAAAAATTCAATATAAATAAAAAAAATCATAAATAATGTTTTTTTTAAATAAAAGTCATGATTTCTATTATACACACACACATTATATATATATATATATATATATATATATATATATATATATATATATATATATATATATAAACACATTTTCGGTCTGGTCCCTCCCTCAAAAAAATCCTGGGTATGGGCCTGAAACCCGTTATACACTTGTACATAGCACTTGGTAATCGACACGAAAATTTAAATATAGAACATAAATGCACACATACATAAAGTATGCAATTAATTACAAAAAATACAACACAATAGGGCACTACATCAACATAATCGAACCAACACATCATTTCATTTTATAAGTCCCTCTTTCAAAATTCGGAGTCGTCTGTTCACACGGTTCCACTTCAATTTTTCCAGCTTTCAACATCTACATGTAAGCTTCATTTTCCCTTTTCTCTTGTATCACAAGCCAATGAAACTGAATATGTTAGGGTGATCCTTCGTCCATTCCATTTAGTTTTGAATGCTGGCCTGTTAGATTGTTGTTTACCTTACTATTTCGTTATTTAGGCAAGTTGAAGAGGAAAGGTGGAACAAGTGCTCACCTTGGCAGCCATATAGACTAAATTCCGTCCTAAATTTCTTCCTGGCCATTGTTTGACACCGAATTCCATCCACAAAACACTTGCAAAAGTCCATCCTTCTGCAAATGTTAATATCCAAACTCCTCAAGAGAGAGATAGGCTGGCTGACCACATATTCCTACATAAAATTGTGAATGGCAACATCAGAAGTAACCGCCTTCTTCAGGAAATTCACTTTCGTGTGCCTGCCCGCTCAACAACAAGCACTCAACTTTTTGCTTCTCAGAAGCCGAGATTGTGCCTCATCCAGCGTTCTCTGTTCCATAGACTGCCCAGCAAATATACAGGGTGTCATTTTAATGGCGCCCACGGACCACAGATTCGTGTAGAGGACATCAAAACAAACAACTTTTCTCAGTAACATTTTTCACGTTGGTGCGTCAATTCGACGCTACAGCCGTTCAAAAAAGACCGTTTTGCCGCCTGGATGCTGGCAACCCAACACAACATTTGATCGTATCGGTGACGTCATTTCCTGCGGTGAAACAGCGCACGGTAGGGTTGCAAGTAACACACAAATTTTGTGAAAAATGATAAACTACCAACCACATTATTAGCTGTAAAACGAAGCGAGAAACGCGTCCAGTAAACCGAACACCATAGTCTACCAGCCAGAAGATCAGCAGTCATCTCAGGGGAAGGGGGAAGTGAACCAACGATATGAGAAATGGTAAAAATGTATTCAAAATGAAGAGTCAATATCGGATTTTGTCTCAGCCTACATGTCAAATACCAACAACAATAACTTTTATTGTACCAGGTGGTTATAATTAAAGTGACGGTGTTCAGAGTGGTACAGCACGGGCTGTAATGAGAGTAGCCGTCTGAAACTTCGTAGATATGCTAATGAAGCAATGCGCTCGCGAATTACGCCAAAAAAAAAAAAAAGTTCCAATTCTCGCCACCAGGGTAAAAAACGGCGCTGTAAGCAGTCAAAACGTGGAAATTTCCATAACTCTGACGTCGAAGTCGGTGAAATTGCCTAACCATTGTGTGAGCTCCCTGGTTGTTGTTGGTGACGCTTGTTGCTTTTTCCTTTAGTAATGTTCATGTAATTCGAATAGTGAAATTGTAGCGATATTTTATTACAAAGAGTATTGTTTTCTGCGATTTATAGTGTTTTTCCTGTAACTATACCAAGTTTTGACTGCTTACAGCGCCATTTTTTACCCTGGTGGCGAGAATTGGAACTTTTTTTTTTTTTTTTTTTTTCATAATTCGCGATCGCATTGCTTCATTAGCATATCTACGAAGTTTCAGACTGCTACTCTCATTACAGCCCGTGCTGTACCACTCTGAACACCGTCACTTTAATTATAACCACCTGATACTTACAACTTACATGTGGCTGTTTACGCCCAGCTACATGTCAATTATATTTGCAAATCTCGTTACAAGGTTGATATCTACAGGTTTGTGTCCAGATGCCTTGTGGTACTTTGTTCTGATAACGAAAGTATCTGAGGTTCACGTTTTTACATTACGACTAAAACACGTACAACCACAGTAACAATCTAATGATGAATCAGTAGCGAATATACTGCCCTGTTCAGAGTTGCAAACTAATACATGTGTATCCGATGCGTAGATAAACACAGTCATCGGAGAGTTTGTTTTACTACTACTTATATCCCTGTATTGTCAACCATTTTTGCCACTTGCCTCATAATGCCTTGAATATACATTATATTATGTGTTGCTTACCTTTGGAATTTTGAGTTCTTTCATTTCTATTTTGTCATCTGTTCAGTGGGTCACAGACAACTAGTATCAGAAGGACGAAGTGGATAGACTAAATTGTAGATGCCAACTTGGTAACTAGATTTGCAAATATTTGACATGTAAGCTGAGACAGAATTCGATATGACCACTTCCACTTGAATTATATTTTCTTTCTACCATTTTTCGTATCGTTTGTTTACTTCCTGTTAGTTTACAGAACGTGTTTTCTCGTTTTGTTTTACGGTACATAATGTGGCTGATTGTAGCTATGTCATTTTTCACAGAATATGTGTGTTCCTGGCAACCCTGTAACGCAACGCTTCACGACGGGATATGACGTCACAAATGCAATCAAATGTTGTGTGTGGTTGCCAGCATTGAGGCGGCAAAACGGGCTTTTTTGAACGACTGTAGCGCCAAAACGACGCTCCAACGAGAAAAATGTTACTGAGAAAAGTTGTTTGTTTTGATGTCCTCTATACGTTTCCGTGGTCCGTGGGCGCCATTAAAATGACACCCTGTATAATCTAAGAAGCCAAATAGACATTTTTGAAAATCTAGACCGTTTTAGAAGAAAGTTAATTAAAAGTATGTAAGTCTCTTAAACACATGTAATTTTATTCTATGTTATTATTTTTGTCCTTATGTTCTATAAATTCGTTCCAATGTAAAATGACTAACGCTATATTTGGAATCTTCTATTAAATAAATAAATAAATATTGTAACTTTCACTTTGTAAAGGCAATGTTTATCGAACAGACGAACTAAAACTCGGCGTTACTTTTACATTTTATCGATAACATTCAAGTTAGAAATATGTTAAATCATTTTCAATTTAATTAGTAAATATATTGAAAAAATCATGATGTTTGATGGGTGGCGTTCGAAATGACACCTGGCGGGAAAAGTTGCAACTGTACTACTCCAGACACTTTAGATTCGGACTAACTAGGATGCCACAGTAAAACGACAGGAAACAACGTAACTGTACCGTTGAGTTTTCACAGTGCATAGACAACGTTGCCACATTGTGTACGATTCTTGTCGTTTGCTATCGTTGTCTTTCCCAGACGTGGCAAAAGCGCTCTCCTGTCTAGACGCCACATTGCGTGGCCACTGGTATAGACATTCATTTCCGAAACACATTTGCTATGACTACAATTATTTTTTAAATAATTTTCTTTAAAAAACTAAGAAATGTAAAAAGCCACTCCTCTTCCTAGCACATTAGCACGAAAATTCATGTCCCTAAGAGATTTGCACCAAGTCTGGTGAAATCTGTGCGAGACTGGCAACGCTGAAAATACCCTACATTGCAAAACGTAAGGTGCCCCCTCCTAGTATCCCCCCTTTCAAACCAAACGACTCCCTTTTTTTCACCTCCCTCCTTTTTCAGTCTGCCTATTCTGAACGAGCCGAGGCCTTAATGTCGCTCAGTGACGTCACGCCGACGTCACGAAACTTAAGTGAATCGACCCCATTCTAGACACCGACCGCCCCTGCTGTTCCGGAAATGATAAGAAGGATGAGCTAGCTGCTAATCTAGTTAGCTTCTGTGAAGGAAGATCGAGCTTCGTAGGAACACGGCGGAGGTTAGGGAGCGCAGTATATCAGGTCCATTTGAATGGCGAGAGGGAACGGAGGGGAAAGGTGTTGGCTGTGAATTGTAGAGGGCAGCAGAGGCGTGGAAGGACCGAAGACTGCCTAATTGAATTTTCTGTTCTTTTGGAACAGCTGGGTTGGTACGACTGCGCTATAAAGCATAAGGAGCGAGGGTGGCGGGTGATGTAACTGAAAATAAAAACGTCCGGGAAACAATTAAATTGGAGCAGGGAGGAGAGACATGTAATGAAAAATGACAGTGTTGCCGACCTTGATGGAAAGATTTTTTCTCCAAGGATTCTTGTGTAGAGTCGAATTACTTTCGGAATATCTCCAGCGGACTGAGCGAGTCTGTCTAGCGAGCCTACTGGGCGTGTAGAGCAAGGGGCTTAGCGATATGCTCTGGGTTGAGATGACGTCAGCGGCTCGCTTAGTTGATTTGTTGCTTCGAGAGTTGTGAGTCGTTTTGAAGCTTCAAATGCATAACAGCCAAAGATGTTATGGAAATAATCTCCCTCTACATGTCCTGCCATAGGCGTGCGCAGTCCTCTAGGGGCAAAAGCCTTCATGAAAGATCAATCTGAGAAGAAAAAAAAACTCATTTCTCTCACTGTTTTATTGTAATGATGAGTATGGAACAGCGGCGTATATAAAGTGTGTCCGGGCCCGCCGAAAATCAAACTTTCGTGGCACCAATATTATTTGCCCCCCTCTCTGTGGTTCAGAGACTAATTAACATAGACAGATTCAAGACAACTACACATAATTTATTCATTTCCAACAGCAGCGGTGATTAACGGGGCGTGGGGTCAGTTGCCCCACATTCACAACAGATTTGGTGGTTAAGTAACTGTCCGTTCCAGGATTCGGCCAGGGAAGCTAGGGGAATTTATGAGCCAAGAGCTCGACCTAACGTTACCTGGTCTTGTTTACCCGTTGCAGTTACCAATGATCAGATACTTAATTTCTTAATCTTGCAGATAAGGGAAACAAACATAGATTTTAACATATTTAATTAATAAAGACATAAACCTAACATACTTACACAAGAAAAAGGATAAACTTGTCACAAAAAGGATACACTTGTCACATGTAAACCAAAACGTATCTCCAATTGACACTTTAATCAAACTGGCACTTTTACAACACACACGTGCACAACTTCATGGTAACTTACTGTCCCGGGTTCGAACTCTTATGCACACACTCTACCGTGTAAGTTACTGGCGCACTCTCTATTTCAACTCCCGTCACACGTCTTGGCGGGTACTCTGTATATCAAGTCTCGTCACACACTGTCTATTCTTCCAAACTATTTCCCAAAAACTGTAGCTTTTGGTGGATCACGTGTCCCCCTGGCCGAAAAAATCAGGACCGCGAAACAGAGCAACATTACACTGGGTGGTAGAGGTTGATCCTAGGATACGCAAGTATGTACTGGGGAAGGAGAAAATACACTTGGCCTTTCTGTCATTATACATGAAGGACTTTTTGGTGGTGCCTACTTGCTTAATGTGCTGTGACCTTGGGCATCTGGCTAGGCACTGTAAGGGGAAAAGGTGCTGTAGAGGGTGTGGTGTCGAGGGACATGATAGAGACAACTGTCAACAGGGCCCGGATATAAGAACATGCATTCCCTGTTTAAAGAGGAAACGAAACTGCAGCACTAATGCCAAGGACTGTCCAACTCACAAGTTTTTCTTACAAAGATTAATAGAAAAGACTAATTATGGATAAAACACACAAGAGGAAAAGGAAGAAGAATACACCTAGCCGCCTTCGCCGGAACTCCATGCGTGCGGCGGTTTATAGAGAGAGGAAAATAAAAGAACTTAGAGCCTTCTTGGACAACATAATAAACCCTTCATTCTCACAAATGCTGGGTCCTTTGGAACTTCACTCATCAATTCCGTCTGGACTCCACAAAGATCAAAACTTCAACCTGCACCTTGACCCAATTTACCATATCGCCCATATGTATGACAACATCCCTGGAAAACAACCACAACCTACACCCTTTAATCAGTAACAGAATACCGGGTCTTCCCTTAAGTGTATTCTTTGACCCTGCAAATTACCCCTACCCTAACTATCTAGAAACACCCTCTACAATCTCAAGCTCAAGCCCTGGAGAAGACTCCCTCGCCTGGTCTCCTGTACAGTCGCCCTCTTCCACACCATCGTCCATATCATTCGCAATACCGATCTCCGACTGTACTGGTCGGGACACCCATCAAGACGCCACCCTACTCGAACCAAGGCTTACACAATATCCAGAAACGTACCCAGATATATCAATTGAACCAACAATGAACTCAACCTCTGACTTCGCCACACCTGCCACCCTTCCCCCACTTCACCCAGTAGTTTTCCCGGACACACCTAGTGAATCGTCTTCACAAATTTCAGTTTCACTTCTTGAATGCGCCTCGGCCCTCTCGGGCCCGCTTAACCCGGATGCCGCACCGTTTACTCCCAAAAATAAATACCCCAACTTCACCCCTCCCTCCTTGTTCCTTCCCCCCGATCCAGATCCACCAGACCCTCCAATAAATCCGGCTAAAATCTATCAGAATTTTGAACATATACTAAAACTCAGCAGACTTGAAGAAAGAGATACGCTTATTACAGCACTGAGATACGTTACCAGGTCTACACACAAATATGGGGACACCATCCTCTTCTCCTACCCGAAGGCGGTTGACCAAATGATGCTAAGGAGTGTGAACCTCCCGACAGATCCAGATGAGTTGAAAAAACTGCTAGACACTGCCTTCCAACGTCGAGGTCTAATACTTGACCTAGAGGATGTATATGCGGACTTCGTTAGAGGAAATGGAAGAGTTGTTCTTGATTTAAGTAAGCCATGGCTTCAAGCAGGATTAATAATCAGACACGCATGAAAAACAAAATAGGCATCCTGCAGGCTAACCTTAATGGAGCTGAGCTGGCGACCCAAGAAACGATTCAATTTGCTTTAGAACACAACATAGACATTTTATTGTTGCAAGAACCATACACCTTCAATAATACAATCATCCATACACCAGCTAGCTCAACGATAATAATCAGCAGTAACAATAATAACATCAAGGCAGCTGCAGTAGTCCTAAACAAGAACATAAACACCCTCAAAATTGCACAACATTCTGACTCCCATGTCAACTGCATGGAAGTGAACCTTGGAAATCTCAATTTCGTAATACTAAACTGCTACTGCCAGTTCAGCGATGACATAGAAATCTACATAGCAAAACTTAGGGAAGCCTGTAATGCCTACCTAGGAAACAAGATTCTGATAACCATGGACAGCAACTCTTCCTCTCCTTTGTGGTATGGTGCAGACATTAATCCCAATGGAGAAAGGATGATGAACTTTATAGCTGAATTTAATCTAAACATTGAAAATCAACCGGACAACCCTCCCACATACAGGGGTAGAGCGGGGGCCAGCAGCAATATTGACTTGACCTTAACTAGTGCTGAGGTGGCTGATCTTGTGGGGGAGTGGAGGGTTTTGGACATGGAAACTACAAGCGACCACAATCTGATCACCTTCGTGGTAGAATCGGAGAGAACGAGGAATGTCACTAATGAGTCGAGGACAAATAGCTATCTCTGGTCCAGAACTGACCGTGAAATCCTATTACAAAACATTGATCTCCCTGATAATCCAGATCCTGGGGTCAGTGTGGACGTATGGGCAACTCTACTGACGGACATCCTGCAAAGAGCCATCGAAGCGGCCACTCCCAAAAGAAAATATGGCAAAAAAACCCGCCCCTGGTCAAACAAATTAACACAATTGAGAGCTAACATGAGGAAATCTCGTAAGATATATCAAAAAACTAATAATCACCACCTAAGAATAATAAATCTGGAACACTACAGAAGAGCCAAAACTGCATATCAAAATGAATTGACTACGTTCAGGAAAAAGCACTGGGAGAGATTCGTGGAAAAAAGTCTAAATAAGGACAAGTGGGGACTCCCATACAAAATTACAACAGGAAAGATCAAGCCAGGAACGGGCCTAACTACTCTCATGAAGGAGAATGGAACTTACACCACAAACCTAAGGGAAACCTCTGAACTCCTTCTGAATGGTCTCCTGCCAGATGACAACCCGGAAAATGACAGCGATGAGAACAAAGCTATTAGGGAAACCAACCGCACAATTCCCAATAACCGTCCCATTATTCCCTTCACCATGGAGGAGATAGCAAAGGAATTAGCCACCATGAAGAACAATAAAGCTCCGGGCCCTGATGGCATTCCTGCCTCAATTTTGAAACTCTCATCATCAAAAACACTACCCTTCATCACTTTCCTCTCTAATATGTGCATCGCCACCAGAACCTTTCCTCTGTCTTGGAAGGAGGGTAGGCTGGTAGTTATAAAGAAGGATGGAAAAAAGGACGAGACAAGTGTCAAGTCCTACAGACCCATATGCCTCCTAAACACACTAGGAAAACTTATGGAGAAACTAATTAATAAAAGGCTATCCGAATTCCTCACCATGAAAGCACTATCAGACAGACAGTTCGGCTTCACCAAGGGACGATCCACGGAAGATGCTATAAACCAACTCCAACAAGCTGTTCACACAAACCCCCATAAGCTGGTTGTGGCGGTTTTCGCCGACATAACGGGAGCTTTCGACAATCTCTGGTGGCCCCACCTCTTCAAAACCCTGCGAGAATTGGACTGCCCAGCCACCCTGACTCACATTCTGGAGGATTACTTTAGAGGGAGAAAGGTATACCTGGACCTACACGGAGAAACAGTGTCAAAAACCACAACCAAGGGCTGCCCACAGGGTTCGGTCTTGGGACCGCACCTATGGAATTTGAACTTGGAGCCTGGCCTGCAGGCTCTCGCAAATAATGACCACATAGACAGAGTAATAGCCTACGCGGACGATATTGTGCTGATATGCTCGCGAAACTCCAGAAGAGGTGTGGAACTGGCGGTTAACGACTCCTTACGGACACTTAAGGAATGGTGCAATCAAGCAAAACTCCAACTGTCCTTAAACAAGACCAAATACCTTCTCCTGAAACGAAAACTAAGTACCAAAAGAAACCCAACAATTAGGGTCGGAGATGCTCCAATACAGCGAGTCGGGGACTTTGAATACCTGGGAGTGACGATAGAGGAGGGCGTCCGTTTCGGAAAGCACATACAGAAGGTAACTGTACAACAGATTTGGTGGTTTAGTAACGGTCCGTTCCAGGATTCGGCCAGGGAAGCTAGGGGAATTTATGAGCCAAGAGCTCGACCTAACATTACCTGGTCTTGTTTACCCGTTGCATTTACCAATGATCAGATATTAATTTCTACCTCTTGTACATGAGGGAAACAAATATAGATTTTTAACATATTTAATTAATAAAGACATAAACCTAACATACTTACACAAGCAAAAGGATACACTTGTTACACATGATTGGCGCTTATCGCCACACACGACTGTATACTCATAGCACAATACTGTCCCGGGTTCGAACTCTTATGCACACACTCTACCGTGTAAGTTACTGTATTCCAAGTCTCGTCACGCACTTTGGAGGATAATGTTCCTTTTCGAGCCTAGTCGCACACTGTCCTTTCTTCAAAACTATTTCACCAAAACTGTAGCTTTTTGTTGATCACGTGTCCCCCTGGCCCAATGAAATCGTTCGGCGTTGTTTTTACCAAACCGTGAGAACAGCATCTCCTGGTCATTCCCTGGATCCTACAGTTTCTGCCACATGTTACATAAATTAGTTCGGCGACGATGGGCAGTGTCCAGTCGAAGGTATACAGGGCTCATTTGTCACTTCTCGCATTCCTTCGTCCTGGTCCCTCCCTGGCTGGGGAGGGAAGAAATGCAGCCCACACAGGAAGAAACATAGTTCCCAACTTTCCGAAGGAAAGTATTCTCAACTTGCAGCAACATAGAATTGCTATATATTCCCGTTCCCCCGGGGAAAAATTTCTGAACTTGTGAAGAAATTTTTCATCATTTGTCCTTCACTAGTGGAACACCCTGTACATGATGAGATGAAACTGTCTTTCACTCGTGGATCACCCTGTATATAATCACATTAAACTTTGTTCATTCACTTGGTGGACACCCTGTATAAAGTTCAGCTGAACTTTTGTCCATTAAGTTCTGTAACACCATGACATCTTCTTTTTTCATAAGGTTGGGTAAATTTAACTTAAGAAGGTTGAAGGGTATATTTGTCTTCTCGGTTAACAAGGATTAATAACTGCCGATGTCTTCGCAAGTCGTTGGGATGTGAAGGAAAGAAGGATAGGTTATTCTCTCTTCTTTCTATCTGGAATGCCAAACGTCAGTGGGTTTGGACTTCATAAAGTTTTGGTGTTCTCAGGTGTCTACAGAGGAAACAAATCTTTTGTCACTTTGAGTCTATGGGGAACTTCTGGAAGCTTTTCACAAATTATACCACGGTATGTCGATTAACTGGATGTGTGGGTAAGGGACACGTGATTTCTTCTGCACCACTGATGAGAGTTCATCTCCTTGGCGAAATGTTCAGATTGTCTCCGATGAAATGTTCTATCACCATCACTTCACTTAATGTTTGTTTAGCGTTTAATCACATTGTTATTTAATGTCAATAATCGTCTATCCTAAATACTTCATCACCATGCATTACGAATATACTCGTTTTCATTTACTTCATTTTTCCAAAAATTACAGGATATATTATACACATACATTTTACTTCTACCATTCACACATAGAGAGATAATGTTATTACACGTATCATGATTACACTTAGTAGAGAATTATCCACTCGAATATATTTATTGAAAATCAAAATATGAATGATATGACCATATCAAGTATATTAATAATATGATAATGGTGAACTCTATTAGCAATACATTATATTTCCTTACTTTATAAATGGTCATTTTGGAACCTGAAAAGTACATGAATAAATGCTGAATAAAAGAAGTAACATGAACACGAATTGTATACAGATAATTGTCTTTCTCTTTAGTAATTATCTGACCATCATGATGATACATTAGACAGATTTTTATAACCCATTTTTATAATACCTCATACACGTAAACATAAAGAAAAAAGATCAATAAAATACACTAATAAGCAAATGAAATTTCAACGTTGACCTAACATCAGTAAATTCTAAGCATAACATATGGGACATTTGAATATACTAAAATGAAATTGAAACATTTTGAACTCAATTACCTCATGAATACAGCTGTTGATTCTCATACACATACACGTATAATTGAAAATAAACAAACTTCTACTTAGGTTTCACTTTTGAAACTACCAGATAACATATTTATTTTGAAATTGATTAGAATTATGATATTGAACATAATAAACAGACAAGAGTTCAAGATGTCATTTTTTTCATGAGTTAAAAGTTGACATAATACTCATATTTTCAAGACATAATCTTTCAATAAAATCTTCTTTTTTTCTTCTATCTGTTAATTAGATTTTTATATGATTCTTCATAGAAACTTAAGAACAAAAAGCCAAAACATGACAATATGTAAATAATTTTTGCTCTAGAATATCATCAGTATAAAATAGATTTACGAAGTATAAATGCGTCAATGGCATGACCTCATATTGGCCTATCAACATGCTAATAGTGATTAGCTCATTTTTATTCAATAAGTTGCGATCATCACTTCTATATGTATAGTTTTTCTTTTATAATAAGCAAATAATATACGTTAAAGACAAGTTTGGTCTTTTCAAATTTACCGTGACCATCATTAATAATTTTTCTTTCTAATTAAATTCATTTCAGCACATACTTAACCCTTTACCTTCACTGTCATTTCAAAGTTATTAAACTACTACTGAAAAACATAAAAGGTGCTAATGGTAGAATAAGTACATATTACCACATATATAAAATATCTCCGATATCATAATTGTTGCTTGTTATTCGTACTGAAACAATTGTAATCTTTCTCAGGCAATAACCCAAAATCACACCTTAGTATTATGTTGTTCACAAGTTTATCAAGAGTACTGGAAAAAGGTATACATAACTTAGAACTAAAAACCTCTTTCTACCATCTATTAGTTTAAAGAAAATACCTATATTATTTATAAATTGACACATAACTAAATTTTCATAGATACGAGTACAATAGTATCTGTAAGTAAAATATATGAATACACCTCACTCAGAACATTTTTTCAGTACTTATAACTTAGAATCCGTACTTCACTAGTTTGCAAATAATAACGTATATGTGCATTTATTAATCAATGAAAGTTACGTAAATCATCTTACGGACTAAATTCCATAACCTCCTTTCACAAATTAAGTGTTATAAATATCAAGTGTAAACACACATCAACTAATTTTCTTATATATAAGAAATGGTATTTAGAATTTAATATGAAAATTACTATGCTAACTTCTTTGTCATAAAAATACTATAAAATTCTCTTGATCATTTGATCATTCTATCATTCGACCTAAGAATAAATTTATCTTTCTTACTTCACCTTCTCTCTCTCACCAATTAGTAATTAATCACGTGCAGCTCATGCTTTAAGAAACGTGTTAGAAAGTGGATGCTCACTTGCAGCATAGGCAAAGTTAGTTTGAATAGACATGTCTAACATAATCTTATAATCTATTCCTATAGCCTACATACTTAATACTTGTAATACAAATGCAATGAATACAATATGCATTCCAATAAAGATATGAAGTAATACTCAAGCAATAAAAAAAATACTCTAAGCAACTCCTATCGATACTTGTTTATAAAGTAATAACTGTAGCACTACTGAAATACATTGTTCTAGCTACTACTAACTATTTTCTAGAAAAACCCATATTATTTATTTTCCAATCAAAATACTAAAATAATATCATTACCTACAAAATTAAATTACCTTCTATCCGACGTCTCCTCTCTCTCTTTTACTGACCGACTTACTGATTACCTTCTTTCCTATTTTTTCAGATGTAAAGAATAAAATAGCCTGTTCGCCAGTGCTAGAAAATCAATCTGAATTTCAAACAAAAAATAATTGACACTTGTTGGAACACTAAGTATAGTTATCTAAATCAGAAGAAATGTCCTTTCAAAGTTTTAGTTGAAAGCAAGTTACATCATTTCCTTAAATTAAAGAGCTAAATATGAATATCCTTCTACTGACAAATTAAAATAATATGACACAATTAAAGATACTTGGATTATATATATATAACTACGACACTTGGAACAAGAATGCTATCCTTCGAGCCACATGTTCTTCAAAGAAACTGTGTCACTAGGTATAGCAATTCTATGTTGCTCAAAGTTGAGAATACTTTCCTTCGGAAAGTTGGGAACCAAGTTTCTTCCTGTGTGGGCTCTTCTCTTCCCAGCCGGGGAGGGACCAGGACGAAGGAATGCAAGAAGTGACAAATGAGCCCTGTATCCCTTCGACTGGACACTGCCCATCGTCGCTGAACTAATTTAGGTAACATGTGGCAGAAACTGGAGGATCCAGAGAATGACCAGGAGATGCTGTTCTCACGGTTTGGTCAAAACGACGCCGGACAATCTGATTGGGCCAGGGGGACACGTGATCCACCAAAACCTACAGTTTTGGGATATAGTTTGGAAGAAAGGACAGTGTGTGACGAGACTGGAAATAGAGAGTACCCGCCAACAGTATGCGACTAGGCTCGAAAAGGAACATTATCCTCCAAAGTGCGTGACGAGACTTGGAATAGAGTAACTTACACGGTAGAGTGTGTGCATAAGAGTTCGAACCCGGGACAGTATTGTGTTATAAGTGTACAATCGTGTGTGGCGATAAGTGCCAATCATGTGTAACAAGTGTATCCTTTTTCTTGTGTAAGTATGTTAGGTTTATGTCTTTATTAATTAAATATGTTAAAATCTATATTTGTTTCCCTCATGTACAAGAGGTAGAAAGTAATATCTGATCATTGGTAACTGCAACGGGTAAACAAGACCAGGTAATGTTAGGTCGAGCTCTTGGCTCATAAATTCCCCTAGCTTCCCTGGCCGAATCCTGGAACGGACCGTTACTAAACCACCAAATCTGTTATATATGGCCATGCCCTTGAACAGGGACCTAAATTTATCAAATTGAACCGTTGCAATTAACATGATCAGGTCTTAATTTGCCGTCTGTTCGGGAGTGTTGCATGCGCGTCATCCTCGCAGCATGTGGAGGAATAAAACAGGCGATAAGTATGGAATGAGAGTAGGGAGTGACCCAACCCCAATTGGAATTTCTAAATTTCTAAATATTAATAATTCGCGAGATGTGGTAAATTTTTAAGTTTAACTAAAAGGGAATTTTTTAATGTTCCTCTTAAGGAAAACTAATTTTTTAATGATTCATTAGTTATGCCCAGAACTCGCGCCATGGACGCCGAACTTGCTACTTTTATTAGGGAACAAATCGAAGCAGCCGTCTCCCCACTTAAGGAAATTATTCAGCAACAAAGTGAAGAAATTAAGCAACAAAGTGAAGAAATTAAGCAACAAAGTGAAGAAATTAAGCAACAAAATGAAAAAATTGGGGAATTAGAAAATAGGCTACAAAAGCAAATTGACAATGAAAACGAAAATATCAAAGGGATTGAAAGTGACATAAATGACATGCATGAGAATATTGCGGGAAAGGGCGATAATACAGGCTTGAATGGGAAGCTTGATGATAGTGATAATTCTGTGAGGGAAATAAAGATGGGACTAACGAAGACTAATAATGAAAGTCGAAAGAACCAAAGAAAAGCAAAACAAAGCCAAGCGTGGGCATACAGACCGGAGGAGCTAGAGCTTGCCCTGGCTTTCTCGCAGACTCAGTATTTCAGTAGCTTGCTAGATCAAAGAACCAAAATATATTGTGATACCTACGAAGACCCTTACTATTGCTTGCAGGAAGAAACTCCAAATACGTTTGCATTACTCGACTGCGAGATAGGTAAAGTTGGTGTCAAACTACATGTCAGTCACATGAAGATTCGGAATTGTTCAATTGGGCAAAGGAAGTATTATTTGAGGAATATAAAAGGAACCGATGGACATAACAGGTGGACTAGGACAAGGAGATGGGACGATTTACATTGGAATGAGGGTCTCCCAAGAGAGCGGCGACCCATCCCTCCACAAAGAAATCACGAGGCTGATCGCGGTGGTGGCTATAACCATAGGCAAGGAACAGTGAGTGCACCTAAGGAACCGCCCATATCTGAAAACGCATCGGGTGATCCAGTCTATGATCATGATCCCGCCAGAAATAGCCCTTTATTAAACTACCAAAGGACCCGCCCATTTCAGTCATAATGGAGGAGCCAACAATAAAGATGTAAATATGTCATAAAATGATAATTAAGCTTAGTGTAAATTTTCTTTCTGTGCCAATTGCGTTATTTTACCAGCGAAATTAATGAAGTGCGTAATGTATTCTGTTAAAGTGATATTAAGCGAGTGATTAGTGTGTTTTGTTTAATTGATAGTAAGTGTACGTGAGAGTATCGTAATGTGTTTAATGAGTAAAAATTATCTAAAATACGTCAGTTTATACGATGAGTGAAGATTTCATTAATACTAAAGAAATTCGTATAACAGCCTATTAAAGTGGTGACCCGTAATCCAACAGTATGATAATTAAACGCTGTGAAAAAGGAAATATTCATTACATAAATAAATGAACTTCGATTAAAAGTTAAGAAATGTATGCACATTTTCATTTTTTAAAGCTCAAGTAATGTGAAAAATTTTGTGCTGTGACATTCAGGAGAAATTTAAGTTTAAAGTGAGACGACGTGATGTGACTAAGAAGCAAGAAGTTTATTTTATTGTGTCCGCCAGGAAAGCAATGAAGTTATTTTATTGAATCCGCCACAGAGCGATGAGATTTATTTAATTGTATCCGCCAATGGGCGATGAAGTTTTTATATTGTGTCCGCCAATGAGCGATGAGGTTATTGTATTAAGTCCGCCAATGAGCGATGAAGTTGGTTTTATTAGTACCGCCAGAGTGCGAAGAATTATTATTATTGTGTCCGCCAGAGAGCGAAGAATTTTATTATTGTGTCCGCCAGAGAGCGAAGGGTTTATTTTGTGTGCGAGTTCCGCTGGTAGGAACGATGCTAAGTAGGGATATTTTACTAGAGTATGGGGAATATACGACGATTTTTATTTCAGGATGAATAAGTTACATGCTGAAATGTGCTTCAATTACAATGTCACAAATGGAAAATTATATTATTAGTCAATTGGATAGTGCACAATGTTATAAGATAAATGTAATTTGTTTTACTTTGCTTGAGATATGCTCGGCAGTGAAATTTAAAAGTTGGAATTATTTTATAGTTACTTATATGCAGCGTCAATTAATGCAAATTTACTTTTTAAAATTAGATTAAGAAGGTCTAGGGTCCACCAATAAATTTGTCAGTCGTTACAAAGGTTATATCAATTTAAAGATTCGGAAGAAGAAAGGTGTTGGATACATTGGTAAGAAAAAGGCAAGGAAGAAGAGAGGGTCTTTTAGCAACCATCCCTCGCAGGTCAATGTTTTCTTTCTCTCACAACGCACTCGTACTCACAGCACATGAAAAGGAAATGATTATTAGTTGTTAAAAATATATATAACGCAGTTGGTACGTACTATATCGCTAGTAAATGTTTGTAAATATTTGAAGTTATCATATAATTAGTTACTTTCTTTTATTTTTGTGATTTTTATTATTATTGTGTGTGTAAAGGAATATCACGGTCCTAGAAGGCCAGGTTTATGGCTTTTCAGGCAAAAGAGGAGAACTTTCCGTTTCGTAACTACCCCTCCCCCTGAAGGGTAGGAATGGTCAGTCAGCTGAGGTGGCCGGAGTGAAGGTCACAGCGACAAAAAAAAAAAAAGGAAGAAGAAAAAAGGGATGTCTACCCTAGTGACACAATTTCCTTGAAAAGCAAATCTGGCTCGAAGGATAGCATGCTTGCGCCAAGTGTCATAGTTAAATATAATCAAAGTATATTTTAAGTGTCATATTATTTTAATTTTTCAACATAAGGATATTCATATTTAGATTTTTAATTTTAAGGAATTATGTGAGAACATCTCTTCTAATCTAGATAACTACACTTAGTGTTACAACAAGTGTCATTTGTTTTTGTTTTGATTCAGACTGATTTTCTAGGATTTGTTAAAGGAACAGGTTTTTCACTGGCGACCAGGCTATTTTATTCTATAAATTTTGAAAAATAGGAAAGAAGGTAATCCGTAAGTCGTTCAGTAAAAGAGAGAGAGGAGATTCCAGATAGAAGGTAATTTAATTTTGTAGGTAATCATATTAATTTAGTATTTTGATTTGAATATAAATAATAAGGGTTAGTCTAGAAAATAGTTAGTAGTAGCTAGAAGAATGTATTTCAGTATTGCTATAGTTATTACTTTATAAACAAGTATCGATAGGGGTTGCTTAGAGTATTTTTTATTGCTTGAGTATTACTTCATATCTTTATTGGAATGCATATTGTATTCATTGCATTTGTATTACAAGTATTAAGTATGTAGGCTATAGGAATACATCATAAGATTATGTTAGACATTTGTATTCAAACTAACTTTGCCTATGCTGCAAGTGAGCATCCACTTTCTAACGCGTTTCTTAAAGCATGAGCTGCACGTGATTAATTACTAATTGGTGAGAGAGAGAAGGTGAAGTAAGAAAGATAAATGTATTCTTAGGTCGAACGATAGAATGATGAAAGGATCAAGAGAATTTTATAGAGTTTTATGACAATGAAGTTAGCATATTAGTTTCCATATTCATTTCAAAATACCATTTCTTATATATAAGAAAATGAGTTGATGTATGTTTACACTTGATATTTATAACACTTAATTTGTGTGAGGATGTTATGAAATTTAGTCCGTAAGATGATTTACGTAACTTTTATTGATTAATAAATGCACATGTACGTTATTATTTGCAAACTAGTTAAGTACGGATTCTAAGGATGTGTACACATATTTTTCTAACAGATATTATTGTACTCGTATCTATGAAAATTTTGTTATGTGTCAATCTATAAATAAAGTAGGTATTTTCTTTGAAGTAATGGTTGGTAGAAAGAGGTTTTTAGTTATAAGTTATGTATACTTTTTTCCAGTACTCTTAATAAACTTGTGAAAAACATAATATTAAGGTGTGAGTTTGGGTTATTGCTTCAGAAAGTTTCAATTGTTTCAGTACGAATAACAAGTAACAATTATGATATTTGAGATTTTATCTGAGTGGTAATATGTACTTATTCTGATATTAGCACATTTTATGTTTTTCAGTAGTAGTGTAATAACTTTGAAATGACAGTGAAGGTAAAGTGTTAAGTATGTACTGAAATAAATTTATTTAGCAGGAAACATTATTAATGATGGTCACGGTAAATTTGCAAAGACCAAACTTATCTTTTTACGTATTTTGTTTACTTATTATAAATGAAAAACTATACATATAAAAGTGACGATCGCAAACTTATGTAATAAAAATGAACTAATCACATTAACATGTTGATAGGCCAATACGAGATCATACTATTGACGTATTTATACTTTGTAAATCTATTTTATACTGATGATATTCTAGGGCAAAAAGTATTTACATATTGTCATGTTTTGGCATTTTGTTCTTAAGTTTCTATGAAGAATCATATAAAAATCTAATTAACAGATAAAAAAAAAAAATAAGTATTTTACTGATAGATTATGTCTTGAAAATATGAGTATTATGTCAACTTTTAACTCATGGAAAAATGACATCTTGAACTCTTGTCTGTTTATTATGTTCAATATCATAATTCTAATCAATTTCAAAATAAATATGTTATCTGGTAGTTTCAAAAGTGAAACCTAAGTAGAAGTTTATTTTCAATTATAGGTGGATGTATATGAGAATCAACACCTGTGTTCTTATGTTCATGAGGTAATTGAGTTCAAAATGTTTTAATTTCATTTTAGTATATTCAAATGTCCCATATGTTATGCTTAGAATTTACTGATATTAGATAAAGGTTGAAATTTCATTTGCTTATTAGTGTATTTTATTGATCTTTTTCTTTATGTTTACGTGTATGAGGTATTTTAAAAATGGGTTATAAAAATCTGTCTAATTTATCATCATGATGGTCAGATAATTACTAAAGAGAAAGACAATTATCTGTATACAATTCGTGTTCATGTTACTTCTTTTATTCAGCATTTATTCATGTACTTTTCAGGTTCCAAAATGACCATTTATAAAGTAAGGAAATATAATATATTGCTAATAGAGTTCACCATTATCATATTATTAATATACTTGATATGGTCATATCATTCATATTTTGATTTTCAATAAATATATTCGAGTGAATAATTCTCTACTAAGTGTAATCATGATTCGTGTAATAACATTATCTCTCTATGTGTGAATGGTAGAAGTAAAATGTATGTGTATAATATATCCTGCAATTTTTGGAAAAATGAAGTAAATGAAAACGAGTATATTCGTAATGCATGGTGATGAAGTATTTAGGATAGACAATTATTGACATTAAATAACAATGTGATTAAACGCTAAACAAACATTACGTGAAGTGATGGTGATAGAACATTTAATCGGAGACAATCTGAACATTTCACCAAGGAGATGAACTCTCATCAGTGGTGCGGAAGAAATCACGTGTCCCTTACCCACACATCCAGTTAATCGACATACCGTGGTGTAATTTGTGAAAAGCTTCCAGAAGTTCCCCATAGACTCAAAGTGACAAAAGATTTGTTTCCTCTGTAGACACCTGAGAACACCAAAACTTTATGAAGTCCAAACCCAGTGACGTTTGGCATTCCAGATAGAAAGAAGAGAGAATAACCCATCCTTCTTTCCTTCCCATCCCAACGACTTGCGAAGACATCGGCAGTTATTAATCCTTGTTAACCGAGAAGACAAATATACCCTTCAACCTTATTAAGTCAGATTTACCCAACCTTATGAAGAAAGAAGAAGATGTCATGGTGTGACAGAACTTAATGGACAAAAGTCCAGCTGAACTATATACAGGGTGTCCACCAAGTGAATGAACAAAGTTTAGTGTGATTATATACAGGGTGTTCGACTAGTGAAAGACAGTTTCATCTCATCATATACAGGGTGTTCGACTAGTGAAAGACAGTTTCATCTGATTATATACAGGGTGTTCGACTAGTGAAAGACAGTTTCATCTCATCATATACAGGGTGTTCCACTAGTGAAGGACAAATGATGAAAAATTTCTTCACAAGTTCAGAAATTTTTCCCCGGGGGAACGGGAATATATAGCAATTCTATGTTGCTCAAAGTTGAGAATACTTTCCTTCGGAAAGTTGGGAACCAAGTTTCTTCCTGTGTGGGCTCTTCTCTTCCCAGCCGGGGAGGGACCAGGACGAAGGAATGCAAGAAGTGACAAATGAGCCCTGTATCCCTTCGACTGGACACTGCCCATCGTCGCTGAACTAATTTAGGTAACATGTGGCAGAAACTGGAGGATCCAGAGAATGACCAGGAGATGCTGTTCTCACGGTTTGGTCAAAACGACGCCGGACAATCTGATTGGGCCAGGGGGACACGTGATCCACCAAAACCTACAGTTTTGGGATATAGTTTGGAAGAAAGGACAGTGTGTGACGAGACTGGAAATAGAGAGTACCCGCCAACAGTATGCGACTAGGCTCGAAAAGGAACATTATCCTCCAAAGTGCGTGACGAGACTTGGAATAGAGTAACTTACACGGTAGAGTGTGTGCATAAGAGTTCGAACCCGGGACAGTATTGTGTTATAAGTGTACAATCGTGTGTGGCGATAAGTGCCAATCATGTGTAACAAGTGTATCCTTTTTCTTGTGTAAGTATGTTAGGTTTATGTCTTTATTAATTAAACATGTTAAAATCTATATTTGTTTCCCTCATGTACAAGAGGTAGAAAGTAATATCTGATCATTGGTAACTGCAACGGGTAAACAAGACCAGGTAATGTTAGGTCGAGCTCTTGGCTCATAAATTCCCCTAGCTTCCCTGGCCGAATCCTGGAACGGACCGTTACTAAACCACCAAATCTGTTATATAGGGTAGATATCCCTTTTTTTTCGTCGCTGTGACCTTCGCTCTGGCCACCCCAGCTGACTGACCATTCCTACCCTTCAGGGGGAGGGGTCTTTACTAAACGGGACACGTCTCCTCTTTTCCTGAAAAGCCATAAACCTGGCCTCCCAGGACCGTGCTATTTCCTTACACATAATAATAATAAAAATCACAAAAATAAAGGAAAGTAACTAATTATATAAAAATCTCAAATATTTACTAGCGATATAGTACGTACCAACTGCGTTATATATATTTTTAACAAACAATAATCATTTTCCTTCCATGTGCCGTAAGTATGAGTGCGTTATGAGAGAAAGAAAAACATTGACCTACGAGGGATGGTTGCTAAAAGACCCTCTCTTCTTCCTTTCCTTTTCTTACCAATGTGTCCAACACCTTTCTTCTCCCGAATCTTTAAATAAATGAAACCTTTGTAGCGACTTACAAATTTATTGGTGGATCCTAGACCTTCTTAATCTATTTTTAAAAGTAAATTTGCATTCATTGACGCTGCATATAAGTAACTATAAAATACTTCCAACTTTTAATTTTCACTGCCGAGCATACCTCATGCAAAATAAAACAAATTACATTTATCTTATGACATTGTGCACTGTTCAAATTGACTAATAATATACTCTTCCACTTGTGACATTAAAATCGAAGCACATTTCAGCATGTAACTCATTCATCCTGAAATAAAAATCGTCGTATATCCCCCTACTCTAGTAAAATATCCCTTCTACTTAGCATCGTTCCTACCAGCGGAACTCGCACACAAAATAAACCCTTCGCTCTCTGGCGGACACAATAATAATAATTACTCGCACTCTGGCGGTACTAATAAAAATAATAATTCGCACTCTGGCGGTACTAATAAAACCAACTTCATCGCTCATTGGCGGACTTAATACAATAACCTCATCGCTCATTGGCGGACACAATATAAAAACTTCATCGCCCATTGGCGGATACAATTAAATAAATCTCATCGCTCTGTGGCGGATTCAATAAAATAACTTCATCGCTTTCCTGGCGGACACAATAAAATAACTTCATCGCCCATTGGCGGATACAATTAAATAAATCTCATCGCTCATTGGCGGACTCAATAAAATAAACTCATCGCCTTCCTGGCGGGCACAATAAAATAAACTTCTTGCTTCTTAGTCACATCACGTCGTACCACTTTAAACTTAAATTTTACTTCAATGTCACAGCATTAAATTTTTCACGTTAGTTCAGCTTCCAAAAATGAAAATATGCACACATTTCTTAACTCTTAATCGAAGTTCACTTATTTATGTACTGAATATTTCCTTTTTCACAGCGTTTAATTATCATTCTGTTGGATTACGGGTCACACTTAATAGGTTGTTAAATCTTAATTCATCGTATAAACTGACGTATTTTAGATAGTTTTTACTCATTAAACACATTACGACACTCGCACAAACACGCACTATCAATTAAACAAAACACCTCCACTCACTAAATATCACTTTTCACGGAGCACATTAAGCATTTAATTCACTTCGCTTGATAAAATAACGCAATTGGCACATAAAAACCTTTCTTAACTGAGCCTAACTAACACTTCATGAATTATTTACAATATTTGTGTTGGCTCCCCCTTTATGACTGAGATGGACGGTTCCCTTGGTAGTTTATAAGGCCATTTCCAGTAGAATCCTGATCATGGACTGGCCTACCCGATCCGTTTTCAGATATGGGAGGTCTGCTAGGTGAACTGACTGTTTCTTGCCTTCGGTCATAGCCACCGCGATCTGCCTCAAAATTTCTTCGTGGGGAAATAGGGCGCCGCTCTCTTATGATGCCTTCGTACTGTCCTCTCTGTTGCAAATTGTCATATCTCCTTGGCGAAGTCCACCTATTCTGTCCATCGCTTCCTCTGAAATTCCGATCAGACTGTCTGTCTCCGAAGTTTCTCCCCCATTGTCGAGCATTGTTTTGTTCTCTCCGCTCTCTGCTGACCATGTTATATGGTGGAAAGCGTGAATTGACTGGAGGACTTGAAGGACGGCTACCTACCACCGGACCACCACCTACCACCTACCACCACTACCTACCACCCCTTTGCGGTTTTGACGCCCTTATGTTTATTTGCCTGGTTCCATAGACCCGGTCTGCCTTCTCTCTATTATCCTTGAAATTTCTATCCCTATCGTTTGCTTTGTATCTTCCACCCTCATTATGATGATAAATTGCATCGAATCGCGACACAATTTCTGCCGCCATTTCCAAACTGATGTACAGTGGGATCGATTAGTATTACCGTGCAAATTGTACATGACTATTTTCATTAATTTTTCTGTTACATCCTGTGTGTTTTTAAGCGATGGATTTTTATGTATGTTGGGGCAGAAGTTGTCAACAGCTTGTTTTGAGTTTTCTTTTAATTCTTGGAGCTCTTGTTGGGTCAAATGAAGTGCAAGAACATGGTGATGGACAATTTGCACGGTGATACTCATGGATCCCACTGTACGGGTGAACCAATAAAGCCTCTCTTACTTTATTTGGCATTTGATTGGCCACAAGCACAGTTTTCTGCTGGTCAGACATGTCCGGTTGAATGTTGTTAAGGAGATGAATCTGTGACCAGAAGTAACTCAGCATGGTTTTTCCGCTTTCTTTCTGGTAACGAGCGCTCATCACATTGGCCAGGAAAGTCGATTTCCACGAATCGGACTGATAAGTGGCAAGAAACATTGATTTGAACGTTTTATAGTTCACAATGCTGTGCTTGACCTGAAGGTACCAATTTTTTGCTACCCCCCGCAAAAGTAGTGGTATGTATCTTAAATACTCGGACTCAGGAACACCCAATAACTCGAATGACTCTTCGAGGTCCTGCAGTAACTGAGATGCGAGATAATCTGTGCGCGCCGCGCTGTACTTTGGGAATCGCTGTAGGTCCCCATATTTAATAATCTTATGATTGTGGGAAAGTTGCCCTCCGGAATTCTTACCGCAAGGTGCATCAAGAACAGACTCCTCATCGTCACTGAAAGACACTTGTCCCCTTCTTGACGTGCAAAAGCTGTTTCGTGTTTCCTCGCAGCGAACCCTTTGATTAGTTACCGCACGGGACTGAGGAACATCCCTGTTATTAATAGTCTCATATTTACTATCCATGTGACCCCTTCTGCATCCACATGCTGACTTATGAGCAGTGTTGTTATCGAATTGAGGGTTCATTAGCGCAGAATCTTCTGGCTCCTTTGGTTTTTCAATTTGATTTAGTAACTGAAAACATTCGCGGATTCCCCCATCTATTTGTTCAATTTCACTTGCATGTTCCAATAAATGTTTACTCTGACTACTATGGCTTTCTTCCAAGATGGTTACTTTTGTTTAAATTTCTTCATTGGTCTCCCCTTGCTTCGTTAATTCTAATTTTAGTTCCTTCACTGAATTATCAATAACATCAAGTTTCCCATTTACGCCTGGATTATCGTCCTTTCCCGCAATATTCTCATGTATGTCATTTATGTCACTTTCAATCCCTTTGATATTTTCGTTTTCATAGTCAATTTGCTTTTGTAGCCTATTTTCTAATTCCCCAATTTTTTCATTTTGTTGCTTAATTTCTTCACTTTGTTGCTGAATAATTTCCTTAAGTGGGGAGACGGCTGCTTCGATTTGTTCCCTAATAAAAGTAGCAAGTTCGGCGTCCATGGCGCGAGTTCTGGGCATAACTAATAAATCATTAAAAAAATGAGTTTTCCTTAAGAGCAACAGTCGAAAAAAATTCCCTTTTAGTTAAACTTAAAATGTCACCACATCTAGCGAATTATTAATATTTAGAAATTTAGAAATTCCAATTGGGGTTGGGTCACTCCCTATTCTCATTCCTTATTTATCGTCTGTTTTTTCTTCCACATGCTGCGAGGATGACGCGCATGCAACACTCCCGAACAGACGGCAAATTAAGACCTGATCATGGTAATTACAACGGTTCAATTAATTTAGGTCCCTGTTCAAGGGCATGGCCATATACAACAGATTTGGTGGTTTAGTAACGGTCCGTTCCAGGATTCGGCCAGGGAAGCTAGGGGAATTTATGAGCCAAGAGCTCGACCTAACATTACCTGGTCTTGTTTACCCGTTGCATTTACCAATGATCAGATATTAATTTCTACCTCTTGTACATGAGGGAAACAAATATAGATTTTTAACATATTTAATTAATAAAGACATAAACCTAACATACTTACACAAGCAAAAGGATACACTTGTTACACATGATTGGTGCTTATCGCCACACACGACTGTATACTCATAGCACAATACTGTTCCGGGTTCGAACTCTTATGCACACACTCTACCGTGTAAGTTACTGTATTCCAAGTCTCGTCACGCACTTTGGAGGATAATGTTCCTTTTCGAGCCTAGTCGCACACTGTCCTTTCTTCAAAACTATTTCACCGAAACTGTAGCTTTTTGTTGATCACGTGTCCCCCTGGCCCAATGAAATCGTTCGGCGTTGTTTTTACCAAACCGTGAGAACAGCATCTCCTGGTCATTCCCTGGATCCTACAGTTTCTGCCACATGTTACATAAATTAGTTCGACGACGATGGGCAGTGTCCAGTCGAAGGTATACAGGGCTCATTTGTCACTTCTCGCATTCCTTCGTCCTGGTCCCTCCCTGGCTGGGGAGGGAAGAAATGCAGCCCACACAGGAAGAAACATAGTTCCCAACTTTCCGAAGGAAAGTATTCTCAACTTGCAGCAACATAGAATTGCTATAACTGCAAAAGGAGAAGCAATCATGAATAAGCTAACAAGGCTGGCATCGCAGGATTACAACCTAAAACCCGTAATTATGGCAACATACGTCCGAGCTGTCTATGACTATAGTTACCTATGGAGCATCCGCATGGAGAACAGCCTTAGAAAACAAGAAAAATCTACGGACACTCCGATCATCCCAGCGCAGGGTGTTACTAAGAATTACGGGGGCTTTTGGAACCACATCCACCGAGGCTCTCCTAGCCCTGACTGGAACTATGCCCATTGACTGTGAGATTCGTTGGAGAGCGGCGAAATACCACTTTAAAAGAGAAAACGAAGCGGCACTGGTCGACTGCGTGGCGGAATTCTATCCCATACTCCAGGAGATCAAGAACAAAGTTTTGGCGGATTGGCAGAGGGAATGGAACAATTCAACAAATGGTAGGAGACTGTACGACTTCATCCCTAACGTCCTGAGCAACCCTCTTAGAGGAACCAGAATATCCAGAGGATTGGTCCACCTCTTAACAGGTCATGGCCCATACGGTACCTACCTCCACCGCATAGGCAGCAGGGGCACTGAACGATGTGCAGACTGTGGCTGTGACCGAGACTCGCCTGAACACAGAGTTTTTCACTGTCCAGTGGCTGACGAATCGATCAAAAGACTCAGATCTGAACTTCCAACTGCGGACATTAGAACCCTTCTGTGCAAACAACAACTAGAGAAGCTTAATGAGCTCGCTCAATCCATCTCTGATGTGGAGTTAATAAAATACAGAGCTCAACCCCGCAGGCGCCGGTTTCTTCCGGGGGCCCGAAATCCCCCTCCCTCCCTATCCGCGAAGACAAGAGTGCAACCAAAGAGAACCCTGTCTACTCCACGAACTCCGACGCCAGTGGCCCCCAGAGAGGAGCAGGAAGATGAAGAAGAGGAGGCCCCAGAGGGTGTATCTAGACGAAGGTTTTTCATCGTGTCGTCCGGGAGAAGAGAAGAAGCGGAGAGAAGGAGAATTCGACCAGTTCGAATGCAGGGTGAACGCCACAAAGACTACTTGGTCAGAGTGGCACTTGCTAGAAACAATTCCATGTAAGAGTATTGGTCTCAACCCCAAGATCTGATGTAACAACCAAGGCTAATCAACTATGCCAACGCTTCGGGAGTGCCGACAAGACCATAGTCTTCGCAGATCACCGGTACTCCTGTGATCCTCCTGAAGTGATATCGAACCCGTAGGCAGAAATTGCCTTGTTCCTTCCTTCACATGCCTGAAACAAACTTACTACTGTTCATATAATATTATCTCATTTTATTTCATATCCTTATTATATTCCATTGTTTAGTTTTTATTCGTTTTACTTATTTTTGGCTTATATAGATACTGATATTATTTTTTTCTTCCTTTTTTTATATATTTTATATTTCATTTAACTTCATTATATTTCAACATATTAAACAAAAACCAACCTTACACTTTGAACACCAACACACACCACACACTACACATCAATCAAAAGTACCAAACACAAGAACAATCAACATTTGTATATGCAACATAACTGGATAAACCACGCAACCCTAAACTCTAACTATATGATCAATACCTAACAAAAATTTAACAACACAGGCATTACACAATCCCAATCATCATAACAAACTATAAAGATCATCAATAAATAATGAACATGGTGAGGCTAGCCATTTGACGACAGAAACACCTTGCCTTTGGGGTGGAGTTACTACCAAATAGAATAGAGATAAATTAACCAAATGTGCAAACTAAACTCAGCTGCGCGTTGAAGGCTGACCTCATACCACCAGTCAAGTTAAAAATAGAACTGGACCCCAGGTAACTAGACTAATGTAATTCTGGCTGCCAGAATCATCAATACAGACTCTTCATCAACATTCAACACGGTATAACCTGGATGTCTGTGAATACTTGGGCAAATCAATCAAAAAATAATAATTGTAAATGCATCATGCATACCATATATTCCATTTATATTATTCTGTATTTTAAATTTACCAATAAAGATGTAGAACAACGATTAACGGGGGAGCCGTAATTCGAGAAATTGACGTCCCAGTTTATTTACAAAGGCACTGGGACACAGCGTATACCCTCGAATGTATACGGGTGGAGGTTTGGTTATATTCGGTGGTTCCCCCCTTAATGTCCCCCTGGCCCAATGAGATTGTCCGGCGTGGTTTTGAACAAACCGTGGGAACAGCATCTCCTGGCCATTCTCTGGATCCTACAGTTTCTGCCACATGTTACCTAAATTAGTTTGGTGGCGATGGACCGTGACCAGTCGAAGGGATACAGGGCTCATTTGTCACTTCTCGCATTCCTTCGTCCTGGTCCCTCCCTGGCTGGGGAGGGAAGCAACATAGCCCACACAGAAAGAAACCTAGTTCCCAACTTTCCGAAGGAAAGTATTCTCAACTTGGAGCAACATAGAATTGCTATATATTCCCGTTCCCTCGGGGAAAAATTTCTGAACTTGTGAAGAAATTTTTCATCATTTGTCCTTCACTAGTGGAACACCCTGTATATGATGAAATGAAACTGTCTTTCACTCGTGGAACACCCTGTATATAATCACATTAAACTTTGTTCATTCACTTGGTGGACACCCTGTATATATTCCAGCTGGACTTTTGTCCATTAAGTTCTGTAACACCATGACATCATCTTCTTTTTTCATAAGGTTGTGTAAATTTAACTTAATAAGGTTGAAGGGTATACTTGTCTTCTCGGTTAACAAGGATTAATAACTGCCGATGTCTTCGCAAGTCGTTGGGATGGGAAGGAAAGAAGGATGCGTTATTCTCTCTTCTTTCTGTCTGGAATCCCATACGTTCTCGGGTTTGGACCTCGTAAAATTTTGTGTTCTCAGGTGTCTACAGAGGAAACAACTCTTCTGTCACTTTGAGTCTATGGGGAACTTCTGGAAGCTTTTCACAAATCACACCACGGCATGTCGATTAACTGGATGTGTGGGTAAGGGACACGTGATTTCTTCCTCACCATTGATGAGAGTTCATCTCCTTGGCGAAATGTTCAGATTGTCTCCGACGAAATGTTCTATCACCATCACTTCACTTAATGTTTGTTTAGCGTTTAATCACATTGTTATTTAATGTCAATAATTGTCTATCCTAAATGCTCCATCACCATGCATTACGAATATACTCGTTTTCATTTACTTCATTTTTCCAAAAATTGCATTTTACTTCTACCGTTCACACATAGAGAGATAATGCTATTACACGTATCATGATTACACTTAGTAGAGAATTCTCAACTCGAATATATTTATTGAAAGTCAGAAAATGAATAATGTGACCATATCAGTTATATTAATAATATGATAATGGTGAACTCTAATAACACTATATTCAATTTCCTTACTTTATAAATGGGCATTTTGGAACCTGAAAAGTACATGAATAAATGCTGAATAAAAGAAGTTATTATCTGACCATCATGATGATAAATTAGACAGATTTTCATAACCCATTTTTATAATACTTCATAAATGATCAATAAAATATACTAATAAACAAATGAAATTTCAACGTTGACCTAACATCAGTAAATTCTAAGTATAACATATGGGACAATTGAATATTACTAAAATGAAATTAAAACATTCTGAACTCAATTACCTCATGAACATTAGAACACAGGGGTTGATTCTCATACACATACACAGCTTACCTTATTTACTCATCTCATACCCCTATAATTGAAAATAAACAAACTTCTACTTAGGTTTCATTCTTGAGACTACCAGATAACATATTTATTTTGAAAGTGATTGAACATAATAAACAGACAAGAGTTCAAGATGTCACCTACTCCATTTTTCATGAGTTAAAAGTTGACATAATATTCATATTTTCAAAATATAACATCAATAAAATACCCTTTTTTAAAAAAAATAGATTTTTATACGATTCTGCACGAAAACAGGATGAAATACCAAACCATGACAATAATAAATATTTCATGCCCTTCAAAAATATAAGTTTAAAATAGATTGACAGAAGAATAAATACGTCACAATTGCATGACCTCATATTGGCGTATCAACATGTTAATAGTGATTAGTTCATTTTTATTCAGAAAGTTTGAGATCGTCATCTTTATATGTATAGTTTTTCCTTTATAATAAGCAAACAAAATACGTAAAAAGACATGTTTGGTCTTTTCAAATTTACTGTGCCCATTATTAATAATTTTTCTTTCTAATTAAATTTATTTCAGCACATACTTAACCCTTTACCTTCACTGTCATTTCAAAGTTATTAAACTACTACTGAAAAACATAAAAGGTGCTAATTGTAGAATAAGTACATATTACCACATATATAAAATATCTCAGATATCATAATTGTTGCTTGTTATTCGTACTGAAACAATTGTAATCTTTCTCAGGCAATAACCCAAAATCACACCTTAATATAATGTTGTTCACAAGTTTATCAAGAGTACTGGAAAAAGGTATACATAACTTAGAACTAAAACCTCTTTCTACCATCTACTACTTCAAAGAAAATACCTATTTTATTTATAAATTGACACATAACTAAATTTTCATAAATACGAGTACAATAGTAGCATGTTAGAAATATATGTGTACACATCCTTAGAATCCGTACTTCACTAGTTTGCAAATAATAACGTATATGTGCATTTATTAATCAATTAAAGTTACGTAAATCATCTTACGGACTAAATTTCATAACATCCTCACACATATTAAGTGTTATAAATATCAAGTGTAAACATACATCAACTCATTTTCTTATATATAAGAAATGGTACTTTGGAATGAATATAGAAACTAATATGCTAACTTCATTGTCATAAAACTCTATAAAATTCTCTTGATCATTTGATCATTTTCGACCTAAGACTAAATTTATCTTTCTTACTTCACCCTCTCTCTCACCAATTAATAATTAATCACGTGCAGCTCATGCTTTGAGAAACGTGTCAGGAAATGCATGCTCATTTGGCATAATGCAGCATAGACAATGTTAGTTTCAATACAAATGTCTAGCATAATCTTATGATCAATTCCTATAACTACTTATACTTAATAACTTGTAGCAAATGCAATGAATACAATAGACATTTCTATAAAGATATGAACTAATACACAAGCAATAATAATACGCTAAGCAATCCCAATCGATACTTGTTTATAAAGTAATAACTATAGCACTACTGAAATATATTCGTCTAGCTACTACTAACTATTTTTTTTTAGAATAACCCTTGTTATTTATTTTGAAATCAAAATACTAAAATAATATGATTACCTACAAAATTAAATTACCTTCTATCCGACGTCTCCTCGCTCTTTTTTATTGACCGACTTACTAATTTACCTGTTTTCCTATTTTAAAAGTTTATAGAACAAAATAACCTGGTCGCCAGTGAAAAACCTGTTCCTTTAACAAATCCTAGAAAATCAATCTGAATTCCAAACAAAAACAAATGACACTTGTTGCAACACTAAGCATAGTCATCTAAATCAGAAGAAATGTTCTTTCAAAGTTTTAGTTGAAAGCAATTTACATAATTTCCTTAAAGTTAAAACGTCAAATATGAATATCCTTATATTGAAAATTTAAATAATATAATACTTATTATTATACTATGACACTTGGAACAAGAATGCTATCCTTCGAGCCAGATGTTCTTCAAAGAAACTGTGTCACTAGGGTAGACATCCCTTTTTTTCGTCGCTGTGACCTTCGCTCTGGCCACCCCAGCTGACAGACCATTCCTACCCTTCGGGGGGAGGGGTAGTTACGAAACGGGACACTTCTCCTCTTTTGCCTGAAAAGCCATAAACCTGGCCTCCCAGGACCGTCCTATTTCTTTACGCACACAATAATAATAAAAATCACAAAAATAAAAGAAAGTAACTAATTATATGATAACTTCAAACATTTACAAACATTTACTACCGATATAGTACGTACCAACTGCGTTATATATATTTTTAGCAACTAATAATCATTTCCTTTTCCTGTGCTGTGAGTACGAGTGCGTTGTGAGAGAAAGAAAAACATTGACCTGCGATGGATGGTTGCTAAAATACCCTTTCTTCTTCCTCTCCTTTTTCTTACCAATGTATTCAATACCTTTCTTCTTCCAAATCTTTAAATAAATAAACCCTTTGCAAGGCTGACAACTTTATTGGTGGACCCTAGACCTTCTTAATCTAATTTTTAATAGTAAATTTGCAGTCATTGACGCTGCATATAAGTAACTATAAAATACTTCCAACTTTTAATTTTCACTGCCGAGCATACCTCATGCAAAATAAAACAAATTACATTTATCTTATGACATTGTGCACTGTTCAAATTGACTAATAACATAATTTTCCATTTGTGACATTATAATTGAAGCACATTTCAGCATGTAACTTATTCATCCTGAAACAAAAATCGTCGTATATACCCCCTACTCTAGTAAAATATCCCTTCTACTTAGCATCGTTCCTACCAGCGGAACTCGCACACAAAATAAACCCATCGCCTTCCTGGCGGACACAATAATAATAATTCTTCGCTCTCAGGCGGTCACAATAATAATAATTACTCGCACTCTGGCGGTACTAATAAAACCAACTTCATCGCTCATTGGCGGACACCATAAAGTAAAACTCATCGCCTTCCTGGCGGAACCATTTAAAAAAATCATCGCTCTCTGGCGGACGCAAAAAGTAATCGCTCTCTTGGCGAAACTAATAAAATATAATCTCTACGCTCTCTGGCGGACTCAATAAAATAACTTCATCGCTCATTGGCGGACACAATAAAATAACTTCATCGCTCATTGGTGGACTCAATAAAATAACTTCATCGCTCATTGGCGGACACAATAAAATAACTTCATCGCTCATTGGCGTACTCAATAAAATAACTTCATCGCCCACTGGCGGGCACAATAAAATAAACATCTTGCTTCTTAACTATGTCACATCACGTCGTACACTTTAAACTTAAATTTTACTTGAATGTCACAGCATTAAATTTTTCACGTTACTTCAGCTTTCAAAAATGAAAATGTGCACACATTTCTTAACTTTTAACCAAAGTTCACTTATTCATGTACTGAATATTTCCTTTTCACAGCGTTTAATTATCAGGGGAGGGAAGCAACATAGCCCACACAGAAAGAAACCTAGTTCCCAACTTTCCGAAGGAAAGTATTCTCAACTTGGAGCAACATAGAATTGCTATACACTTTGGTCTCTTAATGCTAAGCCTTGTCTCCCAAGAAAAAGCAAACTGTCCTTGCCCCACCCCCTCGCCACTTTTCTCACTCAATCGCCGCTACTGACTTACAATGTATGAGCAATTTATTCTGCGAACACATAGATGTAACACAAATAACGAATAAAATATGATGGCGTTAATAACAAGAATTTGGATACTTGTGTTTCATAAGAAATAATGCACCTTTCTGCCCCCCTTTCCGTTGTTCCTCTGAACTTATGTCAGCTTGAAAATACTTATTTTTTTTATAAAAAGAGCAAAATATTGTTTCATAACGGTGATAAGATCCTCTACATTAAGATTCTAAGTGATAGTTGCCCCCTCGTGCGCAAGCTTGCTTATGATTTTGAAAATCGTGCGTCCATGAAATTGGCCGTCTTCCAAAATGTCCTATGCCGGCTGTCCAAATGTTGTTGACAAGAGCAATAGTGATTCCAGGAATGCCGTTACAGGAGCATATTGCTTCAAATGAGGCACGATCTTTATTTAGTCGGAGCTCGTACTAAGCTATCTTAGGTAAAAGAGGCATAACACCCACCAGTCCACCGGAGAACGTCACTGGTCAAGAAACCGGAAGCGATTGTGAACCCAAGTCTAACGACTTGGACAATAGTCCGCTTCAAAGGAAAGTTCTGCGACCTCCTAACATTTGTAGCCACTTGCGAATATGCAGTATAATACACGCAATGCAAGCCCTGGTTGCAGAATTAAAATATTATTTAATTTATTTAATTTTAATCCTCATTTCGTTTACATTGCAATCGATTTCGCGAAAATATACAACCGTAAACTTGTTCAGCAACCAATCGCTATGCTTTATAACCAACGCACATGAAGCATTAGACACAGCCTTCTATGAACTTCTCGAAAATAGCCGAGTCCAGCCGAAAGTAGACTAAGAGCACAAGACACTATCGTCTGTAAGTGTTAACACGAAAACAAAGATGAATATCTGCAACTGCTTTATTGTAAACATATTATTACAGTAAACCCTCGTTAACGCGAATCACAAGGGACCGAAAAATCGAGAGTTCGTGTTAAAAAAATTCGTGCTAACCGGGGACTCAAATTTTATTGTTGCAATACAGTTCTCTCTACACATTAACCATTTACAATACGTATTATGTATGTCATCATAGGAAACACTACTACATTACTACGGTAATTAACTTTTAAGAAAAGTACTCGCAGATAATTGTTTGGTGAAAAATTCCTGTATATTGCGCTGTTGCAAGCGGGAACACAAATGCCTGGTAACTTCACGGCCAACTGTAAGCATAGCTTAAACTAGCGGTCAATTTGTGACACACACAACTGAAATTGTTGGTTAAATGCATATAAGCTCATTGTTGACGCTATGATCGCGATTGTCGAGCAATTGCACCAAAATTTTAATCTTGATGTTACTCGTACTGGCTATGTTTTAAAGAATAGAAAAACACATTTGAACACATTGTTGATCTGAATCTGTTGGTTACAATACTGTATAAGTTGATTGTTGACAAGATGGTAGAGATTGTTGAGCGATTCCTTACATACCTAGCAGAGGAACGACAAAGGAAAAACTTTGAAATTCATGTTAAATGAGATATAAAGACGCAACGACTAAAAAAAACAGTTCGTAATTCGTTAACCGATAACACTTTCTATAAGATATAATACACTTCTGCCGGGACCAACACTTTGTTCATGTTAACCGAGTGTTCGTCTTAAGCGAGTTTGTGTTAACGAGGGTTTACTATATTGAAATAAATTATTATAACCGGTCTATATTCCACGTAGATAAACTTTAGAGCAATTATTTTAAGTTACACGATTTGTAAAACCTTTTAATAATATCAACGTTAGGGTTTAAAACAAAGATTACGACCACGGCACCGGGGAGCGTTGGAATTGGTAGAACAGCTGGTTGTTGTCATGTTCACCAATTTCAAATAACAACGTCAGTGTGGGCAACTACAAAATTATTAATGAAGGTATGGATGCTTCCTTGGTGCTCTCAATGTGCTTAATAAACATCAGAGATTCCTGTGCACGGAGATATTGAACTAAGGACCACTTACACCACAGTTAAGATCCCAGTTCCAATACTACTAAGTCGTACCGTACCATGTAAAAACACCGACCCTAGTCCGCAATAACCTTTCGTTTCATTCCAAAAGCAAAGGTCATGTCCATTCATTTGAAACGAATTGGATTTTTGCAAAAGAGCAAATGGGAGAGAAGGGGAGGATATTCTGAGCGAGGGATGCAGTGGCAGGGCAGGGGGTTAGGAATTGCCATTCCAGACATGAAAAAAAAAAGGGGGGAGTTTTGAAACAAGCCGTAACAATCTTATTACAGGAAGCTGTATGCGATCTGCGTATAATTCAATAAAGCTGGCAGACGCGTTTCCATAATTGACCGCGATTAGAACGACCTGACAAACTGAATCTCACCCCCCCTCCCCCAAAAAAGGGAAAAAATGATCGATTACGGCGCCACTTTTGCCGGAGTTTACCGCAATTCTAAATTCATGTTTTGTGCCAATTGCTTATTTCATTAAGCGTCCATGCGTGCAACGGATGGTTTCGAAAATAGCTTTCCGCTCTCCAGATTTCGTTTTAAAAAACAAAAACAAAAATATAAATCTGTCCACGTCACATTATCCTCCCACACCCCTTCCTCGTCACACACACGCAAACATCTAGGCACGAAGTCTATCACAAAAGCTATCCACGCCCATAACTATTCCTGTGTATCTAATTATCGTCACAAAGTCTGTGCAAACATACACTAAATTGCTTGATGGCGGTTGGAAATAATTTGAACATGGACAAAAGAAGATTGAAATATCGATCGCGTTATTATCATCATCATCATCTAGGATTTGTTTTCAGTCCACTTTTGTTCACAGATAGGCTAATCGGGACTGGACCCACTAAGTGCCTGTGCACCGGGTATGGAACCCAGGGCAGTTTGATTACAAGGCGTCGACGTTACCACTACGCTATCGGTGAGATCCTGTCATCATCATCTCCTCTAGTAATCCTTTTATGTAAGGATATATATAGATATAAGGAGGAGTATTAAAAAATGAAAACAATTATGCGTATTGGAAAAGGAACTGATTGTTGCCAGCCAAATCTCAATTTCTAATCAGGCTATAGTTTGTTCTTTCGGGGTAGGGGGTGGGGGTTGACTTTCTTGACCTGAAGAAGCTTTAAGGTACAATATGTGCAACAAGTAGTTATCTTTAATTTTGACATTTTCAGAAACTTCTCTTTTTTCCCAATTTACCTTCATTTCCCCGCATCGAGGGAAATTTTCCTTCGAGTGGCAACATTGTCGGAACGGAGAGAGTGAGCGAGGCAGCAGGCTTCGTCGGTCGCGTTCGTCCTGTGCAAAACCTCTCTACATTTGATTCCTGAACACCAGTGCGGTGTGTGGTATTGTAATCGTGGGAAAGAAACAGGATGGGGTTCCGTGAAAGGGACGCCTTCCCCCGCAGTATTTTTTACCTCTCAACGTAAGCGGCTCCACAACTATTCTGCTGCTTGCTGGCCTTGAGCTGCGGCGTTCAGGCGGGAAGTTCACACCGGATGGAGGGCTTGCGTCCGAAAGTACAGTCATGGACACTTCTGGGTTGTAACAAACCAAATATAAGTAAATGAGCTTTTTACAACTCAGAAGTGGCCGTGACTGTACAAGCAAGATACTGAAGCCTGCAATAGAGTAATGTTAGCGCACTGAATCAGTGGTTATTCGAAGATCAGTCGTAGATCAAAACCAACAAAAGACAATTCACTTGCAAACGATATAAGAGGTGTGATTTCAAAACAGATTATTTCTCTCTTCTTAATTCTTTGATGGAGTCGCGGTGGTCTAGTCGTCTGACTGCGAGGCGGGAGACCCGGGTTCGATTCCCAGAGTGTGTGATCTAAGGTCAGAATATTTCCGGCCTCGCCCCCGCATAAAGCGACTCTGGGACTCACTCAGCCTCAATGGATACCCGGGGTCAAACCCTAGGGAGTGAAGGCGGCCGGAGCGTGGAGCTGATCACATCACCTCCAAAATGGTCGAGATTGAAGAATATGTGGGGCCCTAAGCCCGCCTCCCCGTATATATGCCTCATGGCTTGTTGCAAAGTTCATGGGGAACTTCACCTTTACCATAATTCTAAAACATCTTTCAGGTGGGTTTCATGTGACGTCAGGATGCGCACAGCCGCCATGTTCGCGGCCAATTTTATTTGTCGCTTACAAGGAAATATCCACCACGTAGTGTTTGTAGCATCTGCACCAACTGCACGTTTGTGTTAAATTAGGAACGTGTGCGTTAGTATCTCCCGCTTAATTTAAATTAAAAAGAGAGGTACAATTTATTAAACAAGATGATATAACGGTCAAATATTGAGTGACAAGTAATTAATCTAATTGCCCGTTAGTAGGAATTAATTGCAATTGGTATTATTAATATCCGTCGCGAATACAGGTGTATAGCGAACTGTCTTAGCCAGCACTAGCTTGCTCAACCACCGTTTTTCGCCCGAATTCGGATTTACATGCATTCTTATGGGAATAACAAGAAAAATGCAACTTCTAAACCAATGGATCGAATTGGATGAGATTTCAACCAGCGGAAGAACACATCATCAAAGTACTGATTCCAAGATTTGAGCCTAATCAGAACAGAAATACGGGAGTTATGAATTATTAAAGATTCATCGTTGAATTGAAAGGGAGATGCTACCCTACTGAGTTGCCCTTGCTTTCCGTGACTGAATACAATAGAGGAAGATTTAACCTAATCTCTGCGCGAGGGGCTGATACCAGAGGTTAAGGACCGGAGTGAGCATTGACCAGGATAGGAGGACAACGGTCAAAGCACCAGAAACAATAAACAAGCACCTGATCATAGAGGGTACAGCGTCACTACGTTCAAATCTGGAATAAAAGGGATGATTTGGAATAGCGAGACACAGTTTTGCACAGTTTTGCCTACAATCGCCACCGGAGTGTGAGCTACGCGCGACCGAGCTGCAAGTTGCAAGCAGACTCGAGGTCTGGATTTGTTTTTCCTCGAGTGACTGTTTCAGAGCCATGGAGTAGAGCAGAATAGAACCAGGGGGTCCTCCTCCCCCTCGCCGTCAACGCATCCGTGCACATACGTGTGGTTATGTGAGAATAACGCCAGACACGTCCACCCGTGTCAATCGTCCGAAACAACGTCCTAAGTAGTAAAAGTTAATAACATTTGATATCCATGTGAAACCGCGAATGGCTCATCGCGTATGTTCGTCTCATCGCCCAAGTCGCGTATCTGTACTTACGAGTGACCGCGAAGAACTGACCTATTATTGCGCAAGTTGTCGTATGGAGTCGACAGTGTGCGTGTACCGTCCTGGACGTCCCTGCGAAGTGAACGAGTGAAGCCAGGATCCGATGAGACCAGATGGAGCTGCCGACTGATCCACTTTCGCCAACCAGGATAACCGCGAGGTGCAACAATGGAGCGTGGAGGCCTTCCAGAACTGTAGGACCACTTTCACCCAACCCAGGTCAGAGGGAATGCAGCGAAGGTAAGATCCAACCATGTGCGTGTGTGAGAAAGATGACGCCTATCTACCGCGAATCTGCGTGAATCAAATCATTGCATAACTTAAATCAGTGCTATGGCATCCCTAGACATCTGTTTTCCGGCGGAGTAATCAAATGTTAAAGATGAGAGTTTATGTTAACAGCAAACAATAGTTCATTGAATATATTTATACCTTCAGAAAAGATAGAAGGGGTTCGCACAAGGAACAATTATTCACTTTATACTTAAAATCCTAAACGATAAATTGTAATAGGCAATGTAGCCAAGACATAGCAAGAGTATGGTCAAAGTAGTAAATAATCTAACCTTTGTATTTGTCATATTGTCGCAATATGCCATAGAATGAGAGAATGAATGTGAGATCGAGTGAAAGAGGGCAAGATGTAATGTGTATTTATCTGTGCTTTAATATATGTGTATATTCAGAAACACCGTAGTATTATGTAACGTCATTTCAGGTATTTAAAATCAAATCCTCCTAGGTTTATTCTCGGTAACTCCGACTGTTAGGCACTTATCCTGACCGTATTATAATTCATGTGATGTTTAATTCGCCCAGCAGGTGAGGCGAAAGATTCTTCGTTGTTGCGTTGCTAAGCTCAGTTCAGTTGAGTTAATTGAGTTAATTAGTTATTTATTAAATTAGCAGCCCGTAACAATGAATCATATTAAATTACCAAACTTATAATTAGAAACAACCTCACGAAAATTCCCACCTATTTATGCTTACCAGAACGGGCCTCAATCATGGCTACTCGAAGCCACAATGCAACAGTAACGGTTTTGTAACGGCTGACTGTCAAAAGTAACGGTTTTGTAACGGCTGACTGCCAAAAGTAACGGTTTTGTAACGGCTGACTGTCAAAAGTAAGGGTTTTGTAACGGCTGACTGCCAAAAGTAAGGGTTTTGTAACGCTGACTGTCAAAAGTAACGGTTTTGTAACAGCTGACTGGCAAAAGTAACGGTTTTGTAACGGTTTCCTGCCAAAAGTAACGGTTTTGTAACGGCTGACTGTCAAAAGTAACGGTATTGTAACGGCTGACTGTCAAAAGTAACGGTTTTGTAACGGTTGACTGCAAAAAGTAACGGTTTTGTAACGGTGAAAAACGCCTTTATTTCAGCTACGTTCTGACAATTTTCCTTCAAACTTTGTCTCTCTATGTATTAAACGCAGTAAGTATTTATGTGTTGTAATTAAATTGTAAGTAAAAATCGAAATTTATTTTTAATATTTAAAGACCCCCAAGGTTATTTTTATAGGAGAACAGATGCTTTTGAGTTTGACGAAGTTAAATGCTGGAGGTGAGCACTGGCGTACGCAGAGGGGAGCTGATGGGGCTGCTTCAGCCCCATCCTGAAATTTTGAGAAAATCAAAAGTTTCAAATGAATGTAGTAAGGAACTCTGGGAGAAATACAAAGTAGCAAATGCAAACCCACTTTACAATCCATTTCTTTGCTTTGAATAACTTTTAAAACGAAGGTTTAAAATGCTAATTACAAACTATTTTACTGCTTCCGCTTCCACCCTAGTGGGTGACCCTAAAGGCATTTTGGGAGTGGATTTCACTACGCTATATTCGCAATTTAATGGCAAGTGGTACAGATTTGCATTGAAAATTTGTTAATATTTCGTGACTTGTCGAAGAGATTTCGCAGAACTTCAGCCCCAAAACCCTCCCTCCATACGCCCCTGATATTTATTACAGTGTTTTATAGTTAAAGTAGTCTACGACAGTATCAGAGCAATAAGGTATCTTTATTTAGTCCTTAAATCGTAGCAAAAACGAAGTCAAAAAGAAAAACAAAATCTTCCAGCATATTTTATTGAGCGGGCGAAGCGCTCAGCGCATCCGTACAATGACGTCAGCATGTAATAACGCTTTTGTTGGCGAGCTGGAACGGGAGTAGTGCCATCTGTTGCCTGTCGCGAGAAACACTTTAGCTGGAAAGCCATTTGCAATTCCCTTTTTACTGGCTATTTTCTTTAACGTTGCTGCCCTGCGCTTTTCATAATGCGAATCCTTTTGAGGCCCCGAATCGCATCTGGGGTTCCGAAGCTTTGCACCAGGAAGCATGGATGCTCTCAGCTTTCCCAGAAAAGGGGGAGGGGAAGAATTTGTAACAAACAGAATCGGGTATAATGCGGTAATTATCTTGATAGTACAATTGGGCAGGAATTTTGATTCATTCCCGCTACTGAAGTGACGTCACTGAGGTATGGGAGAATGGGGTGCATTAGATATCGCATATGCAAGCGGTGCATCACAAATGTGACTACCCCCGTTAAAATATATATTCGCATTGCCATAAAGACACTATATAGTAAGCAGGGGCGTATCCAGAAATAAAATTGGGGAGATCTAGCAGGTATATTTGATTTGTACTACCAATCATCCAAACATAAAAAAACTGAGCGTTTTTTTTTTTTTTTTTTTGAGCCGGATATTTTGGTGCCTTTCTCTCTATATCCTTTCACCTCTTACCTCTGTCATTCACTTTCACTTTTCAGTGACTATAAATACTGAATGTTACTTACTTCCTCATCACTTCAAAAATGTGTTCTGTAGTGAATAGTTCTCATGGTGCAAAGAAACTAATCCATGATGGATTTGCGTATTGAAAAGAAAAAGGCCAGAAATGATAAAGTGTGCTGGCTGTGCTCTCTGAAAAAGCATGGCAAGGCCCATGTCCACGCTGTGAACGGTGAAATTGTGAAATTTGTAAATGAACACATACACACACATGCACCAGATGTTTGTGGACCAAACGCCGGATTACTATACACTGAAATGAAGACCAGTGCCAGGGAAACTCAAGAAAGCAGTCAACAACTTTTGGGGAGATTTTTGGTGTCTGCTGAACCTGAAGTGGGATCTCATCTGCCGCTTGACACGATGAAAAGAACACTACGCAGGATGTAGCAGCAGTCTATTACGGCGCGTCCACTGCCTACCAGCCTTTCTGAATTGGAATTCTCCGTCGGACTTTGGAATCACTACGGAGCTGTCCTAAATGAAGATGGAAAAACAAACAATGCTGTGCAGGGCTGGCATCGAGGATTCCAGTCGCATGTTTCCGCCGAAAATCCCACGATTTGGCGCTTGCTGGAAGTCCTGCGTCGAGAAGTAGTTCTGAACGAAACTCGCTATGGAATCAGTGAAAACGCCGAGCATATGATAGGACAGACATCGTTCGCTACCTACGAGGTGTTGCTCGTAACGTTTCCATGTAAAATTGCTTGCATGAAGGGACACAATAAAGAGAGGTCAATTCAAAAGAACATAATTTTCTTTCTGTGCATAAAGTTATATTGTTGCACCAATATGTCCTAGACCCATTTCTTTTCTTTATTTAAAAAATACTACATGTAGAAAATTCCATTTTATTTGAGGATAACAACAGAGGGGCAAAAAGTAACAAATGATCCGTTCCATATACAACAATAACACCTCTAGATTGTGTTCTGAAATGTTTTACGTTTTCTTATCAAGTTTCACAGAAGGAGAACAATTTTGCTTGGTTTCTGAGCCACAATATCAGAACCTCGTCTGGAGAAATGCGTATCATTGGCCCCGTCTAGTTCGCTGCACTTTTTGGCACCAGGTGTAGTGCAGGTGTATCCCGGTGTTAGGCTGGTGCAAGGATATGACGTTCGACCAACTACACGAATAGCTGTGTTCAAGTTCAGAATACCTGTTTACTGCTTTGAACGTTCATTTGATTCGTTAGCATCCACCACCTGGTCATACACCACACCGCTCCAGAACGTAGCGCAAACGGTGCAGACACCAAATCAACCAAGTAGGCGAATCGGTGTTGCACCATGTAACCAACTAGACGCACGAGTGCAGAGAGAGTGAAAAAGTACAGCGAGCTAGACAGGGGCCATTGAAAACAGTCATACGGAAATATTAGTCTCTAGTGTATACTATCATGAGGATGGTTATCTCGAATTGTTTGTTGTTTTATTAATCGCAGTTTCAGAATCGAATGCCTGTTGACACTTGTTAGAAGTTGGCTGAACTTTTCTTCTGAATTCTAGAAGAAATATATATTTGTTTTCTCTTCGGAAGGTCCGGATCACCTGGACACTCTGATACACCCTTCATTTCAGACATCGCTTCCAGAACCATCCACCCAATAGCATTACAGTTAACTCTGTAATCAGCACAATACATTTATTTTCGACAAAAGTCTGTATTAATTCCCTTTAAAATACATGTAATTCATGGAGCACTTTATTTCTGGAAAAACCTGCTGTAAGTAAAACTTAATACGTCTTACCTGAAAAGAATAAATTGTTTGAAGTTGGATAAAGTTGTCGATAACCAAAAATGAGGACATGCTCCAAATGAAAAGGCAACAGACATCCCTTCTATCTTGTTTCATGCGTTCGGTGGCTGCGTTGTCCTGAACTGGGATCACAGGCTACAAAATAAGCAAAAACTTCCATCCGAGAAGAAAAAGAAGACGACGAGGAAACAAAAGACGGATCGAAAAGTTTTCTGGCTCTTCGTTTCTTGCGGGGAGAGATACTGTGTCGCCATTTTAACGTTAGCGTACTCTCCTGACATTCATTTTCGTCTCTTCTCCTCTTCTTTTTTGTCCTTTCTTTTCCTCCTGACGCGTAAGAAATGAAAAGCACAAGACGCTATCTAGATGGCGCGAGAGTCGTCGAGAGAATGGAATATAGGGAGGAAAGGGAGGGGGAAAGAAAAGGTTCTCCCGTTTGCAAATTAATTTATAGCGACTTCGTGAGAAAGATTGTGTCGTTGCAACCCAACGTAGGTCTTGCTTTATGACATAATAAAGTGATATGAATGTTGGCACTATGTTGGGCGCTGGAGAAATTAGGGACCGTGCTCCTTCATGCTACTAGGCGCGTGACAATCCGAAATCCAGAGGAATGAAGGGGAAATTCGGAGTTGGGAGGTGGTAAGAAGAAAAAAAAGGAGTTGAATTCTGACCTCTACAAAACGATTCATCAACTTGTCTTCTGCCACCTTTCTTCCTCCCTGTTATCTCACGTGAAAAGAAAGGTACTTCGCGGAGCTTGCATTGTTGCCAACCCCAATTATAACTTACTAGAGTTTCTCTACTGCACACTTTCGCGATTTCGGCTACCTGGGATGTCATCTGGTGAGAGTTTTTGGAAGTGAGGATACGTAAACATGTACTTACCTTACCAACTGGCTCAACAGCTCTGGGTAAGCTTTGGCCTCCTGTACTATCAGCCTCCAAGCATCTCGGTCGAATATCTACTCCCTCCATCCATGGACACCCATTCTTTGTAGCTTGTACGACACTATCCTGCCATCTTAGTTCAGGTCTACCTCTTCTTCTTGTGGAATACATTCTCTCATACATGATTCTTCGCGGCATTCTATTCTTATGCATACGTTCTATGTGACTCATCCAACTAATTTCCTGGCTTTAATAAATCTTACTATATCATTTTGGTTTAAGATGGAATTTATCTCTTCATTGTTTCGACTTCTCCAAAAATCTCCATCCTTGATTGGTCCATATATTTTTCTGATTCTTCTTCTTTCTGTTTTCCTTAATTGTTGTTCATCTTCTAAACTCATTGTCCATACCTCAGCACTGTAAGTTATTACCGGTCTTATAAGTGTTTTGTAAATCAATAGTTTGGTATATCTGCTAATTAACTTGCTTTTTAGTAATTGTATATTGGCATAATATGCTTTGTTCCCTGCGTTTATTCTTTCTCTAAATGTATCATGCATATTATTTTGGTCATTTATCCTCATTCCAAGATATTTGAAGTTTGTTACTGCTTCGAATTTCTTGTCATCTATTGTAAATTGGTGGTAACGTTTTTTACCTTGTTTTGGTGTCAGTAGTATGAATTTGGTTTTGTTCATGTTTGTCTGTAACCCAATTTTATTTGCTTCTTCTAATATTCTGTATGCTCGCTTTAATTCTTCTTCTGTTCTGGATATTATAACTACGCCGTCGGCATATGCGTTAATTTGGCTAAGTTTCGTAAATAGTGTTCCTTTTTTGTCTATTTTGCTTATTATTCCATGTAGTGCTATGTTAAATAAGCATGTAGATAGTCCATCTCCTTGTTTTACTCCTGTGTTATATTCTGTTAGTTCACCCATATCGCTCCATATTTTGGCCTTGAATTATGTGCGTTGCAGTGTAATGTTTCTTAATCTAATCAATTTCTTCGGTATTTGTAATTCTGTCAAAGTATGCATTAATTTATGCCTTTTAATATTATCAAAAGCACTACGAAAGTCTATGAATAACATGTAGAGATTTGTATTATGTTCATAATGTTTTCCCATTATTTGTCTTATTGTAATAATTGATCTATGGTGCTTCTTCCTTGTCTGAAGCCTATGTAAACATGTAACAAGGGCTTATTTCTAGATAAGCTTAAAACCTACTACAAGGCGTTCATGAAATATATTCTCACTCACATCTTGAGGGGTTGTTACGAGTATCGACACCCACACAAGGTTGCCAGATTTTCCATTTATTTAATATTACATTTTGATTTGTGTTATTTTAGGGTAGCTTTTCTGTCACTTTTGGCTTATCGCGACGAGGAGGATGAGTGATGAAATTGATGAAGAAATGCACACGAAGAACATCCATACTCAGGCTAGGATTCGAACACGGAAACCCTCTCGTCCTGGAGGTAGGCCAGAATTTCCAATTGTTACGGGCTGCTAATTTAATAACTAACTAATTAACTAAATTAACTCAACTGAGCTTAGCAACGCAACAACGAAGAATCGCTCGCCTCACCTGCTGGGCGAATTAAACATTACATGAATTATAATACGGTCAGGATAAGTGCCTAACAGTCGGAGTTACCGAGAATAAACCTAGGAGGATATGATTTTAAATACCTGAAATGACGTTACATAATACTACGGTGTTTCTGAATATACACATATATTAAAGCACAGATAAATAGACATTACATCTTGCCCTCTTTCACTCGATCTCACATTCATTCTCTCATTCTATGGCATATTGCGACAATATGACAAATACAAAGGTTAGATTATTTACTACTTTGACCATACTCTTGCTTCACGCCCCTGACCGCCTTTACCCCCCAGGGTTTCCCCCAGAAATTGTATCATCTGCAAATATGCTGTATAAAATACAAACTGTCGGAGTGAGGTGAGTGTACAGTCACGAACACTTCTGGGTTGTATTTATTCCATTAACGCTAAACGAAATCGTTACAAGCCAGAACTGTCCGTGACTGTACAAGTGCCTCAAAGAATACAAACAACTCAAGGAAAAACAAGGGTGTCCATTCGATAGTCATGTAAAAACGCACGAAATTTCATCTTTTCCAAATGATTGAATTAGGTTACTGTACGTCACATATCTCCCACATTTGGCAAATTGCGAAGGTGAGGATGAGTGACGACGTGGTGGAATTGGCGAAAGGACGCTCAAAGAATGCCCATGCCGGGATTCGAACTCTTGCGTCGCAACGGGCTGTGCTAACCACTCCGCTGCGGAGATCGGATCATCTTTTCTGGTTTCAAATGCAAACCAGTCAGGCGAGGGCTGTAAAATCATTACTTCCAAGTGCGAATCTGTGATGGCAGAGCTGTAAACCCAAACCAGGCAGTTCTTTCAAATCGAAGTCTATTATTAGAGAGGCGGCAGTGTTGACCTTAGGGGAAAAAATCAAGCTGCAGAGAGGTGTGGACATTTAGGGGGGGTGTTTACCCAGAGGGGTGGTGACAGGGCTGACTGCTGTATGGTTTTATACATCGTCAGTCCAGTATTCATCGCCACTTAACGGAGAAGGTCAAGTTGAAGTCCTGATTGGAACGCCACTTCAAAGGAAGTTCCGAAAGACTAGTTTCCCTCTGACAACAATGTGTCACGTCCACGTGCAGCCCAGTGTATCGTCTCCTGAAACCTTTCCCACCAATAGCGTCCGTTTATGGAACTGACAGTACTTATCAAGTCCACGTGGAGTAATGAGATGTTGCCAATTCTGTATCTTTAGAGATTTTGTAAGGTGAGGTTGAGGTTACATTTGCTAGTTGTGTTATTCTATTTTTTTATATTTGTACATATGTAAATGTACAAATACACACACACTCACACACACACAGATATATATATATTGTACATATATACAGGGTGTCTCATAAGTAATAGCGCAAACTGACACAAGTGAAAGTACACGATAATAGAAGCAAAAAAGTCTCAGTAAACATGGGTCTGCAAACGAGGCGTTTTCGAGATAATCGCGAAAATGTGTGATTACAAGTCGCCACTGACTTAATTGTTTGTAAACGTCGTCCTAGTTGGTAAAATGCTAATAATGTGTGCGAATGTTTTGCATCCAGATGCAAGGACGACACTTAGAACACCTCCTTTAACAGATACGAGTGTACAGTAATTGTAACGTAGAACATACGTACTAGTAAAGTAGTGCTGTATTCCTTGTTAAAGTAAGTAGAATGTTCAATAAAGGCAATGACATCTCCTTATTTTTCATACTGTATTATTGGTATTTTACCAACTAGAACGACGTTTACAAACACTGAAGTCAGTGACAGCTTGTACCAACACATTCGCACACATTATTAAAATTTTACCAACTAGGACGAGGTTTACAAACAATTAAGTCAGTGGCGGCTTGTAATCACACATTCGCGATTATCTCGAAAACGGCTCGTTTGCAGGCCCATGTTTACTGAGACTTTTTTGCTTCTATCATCGTGTACTTTCAACTGTGTCAGTTTGCGCTATTACTTATGAGACACCCTGTATATGTATATTTTATATTCGTGGAGACATTGGGAGTGTAACGTTGTCGCAGTTCACGTTGGATGTAAAGGTAAAGGTGACAACAACTCTTCTCAGATTGATTGATCTGGTGTTTCTAAGTCTACTTTATGAACAGAAAGACTAATCGAGACTGGACCTACAGTTTAAAGTACGAACCCGGGACCCCTTGATTACAAGGCGATGACGCAACCATTGCGCTATCGGGGATGCCATAGCGCTTCTGAGAAAAACAGCTGCTGGCTCGAAACCAGATACGCGTCCGTCGGCTTCCTCTCGAGATATGTCGAACTGGCATTCGAATCAGGACTTGAACTATAAGAAAATCGTTGCAAAAATAACCAAAACTAAAAGGAACAAGTTATTACGTCACTAGATAAGTCGATTCAACAAAACTTTGGACGGTTGATCGTGCTGCTAATGTCAAAAAATCTCGGAGTCTTTAACGTTTCAAAAGGGTTTCTTTCCCATTTCAGTGGTCAATTATCCTGCGCATAAAGGAACGTATCTACGTTATGACACCGAAAACCTTCCATTAGCACAAGAGCAGCTCAGACCGGCATTATCACCTCTGCAAACATGCTTTTTTCCTTCCTAACCTCGCGAGCATAAAAGTGTAATTTGCGTCGAGGTGTGATGCAACGGGAAATTGCGTTCTGTCAAGTTTTTGCCTCGTCTTCTTTCAATGTCGTAATCGCCAGCGTTTATTAGACGAAAAACGAGCGTCTTATTCGAAACCTGGCAACATTTCTATGTGGTTTATGGAAGCCAAATGCCCCAACGAATATTGTACAAACAGTCCAAGAGGGAAAAGACCCATTCAATAGTCAAGCAAAAACACGCGATATTTCGTCTTTTCTGTTGCGGACACTAATGGTGCGTCAGCTTCTGATAAGTCTTTCTAGCTGCGAATGGCAATACAATGTGCAAATAAGCAATATAACAAAATTAATTTGTATTTTAATCACTTTCAGCACTCTTTGTCTTGCTTGAGATTTCAGTGGCAAGGTAATGAATATGCAAATTTTGCGTAAATAACAAAAAAATTGCATTACTGTCCAACTTATTTGTCGGCATTGTATCTCATAATACGTATAGACCATGTAGAATATGCACACAACATGGCGGCAAACTTAACAACAAACGTTGTAGAAATGAAATAGAATTATGCTGGGTTTCAATTGTTGAAGAAGTGTAACAAGTTCCATTCACACGTCTTTATAATTACAAACAAGTATATACTAAGTGTCAAACAGAATGTATGAAACATTAATGATTCAAGATTAATTGAACAATGTACAGCTCACCGCTTACGAGAAGATCCCCAAACGAGGGGGACGGGGAGCGGGTGAGAAAGAAAGGGCCGGTCCATTTGCAGATTTTAGGGGTAGCAGAAAGCCTTCCGCTGCAGCTTTCCGAAGAGCGTGAGAGTTGATTTGCGTCAATCACGAAGACCACGTGTCCGCAGCAACAGTTTGCTGCTTTTCTTTCAGTGGCCAGAATACTTTTGTATTGCTTATCCTGTGCATTATTTAGACTGTATTTCAAAGAATTTTAAAAGAATATACGGCAACGATTTTAGGGTTACCAGATGACAAACTTTAAAAAAGAAGGCATTTTTAGATTGCAAAATGTTGTTAACTTTAGACGAAGACACACGTTTTGTGCTTACTGGTGTTTTGGTGGGCTAATAGATCATACACTCCTGTAAAATAACTTTACACCTTTTCCGTATAACTAATAATAGGCCTCATTGTAGGCAAACATTTGAATATTCTAATATTTATTCACTATGCTCCTAATATTATACGGTTGTGAAGCTTGGTCTCTTACTTTAAAAGAATAACATAAATTGACATTCTGCCTCGGAGTTTTTTCTTCCAGGCCTAAAGTCAGGAAACCGTTTTTGTAAGTCGTCACTAAAAAAAAAAAAAACATTTGCATTTTGGCATGGTTCAGATCGCTGATCGACAGAACTTCACTTCTCCACTACCATTTAACAACTAAGAGTACGGCAGTTAAAAAATACTGTTTATTTCTGAATTCTGTCATGAAACTCAAATCAAAGTAAGCCGCGGCGAATTGCATATTCTTACCTATTGTCAAAAACTTGATGCTCACCAAGAGCCGCGGTAAATGCACAAGTGCTTTCAAATCGAAACCTCACGCGGCGCGGCGGTGACAACAGAAGAAACGCAAAGGTCGAACAATTTTTCTTTGTTGCAAGAAAAGTTTATTTTCTTTGTTGCAAGAAAAGTTTATTTTCTTTGCGCTTGCAACTGAGAGTGTTGTATTTCTTTACTTTGAAATTGAAAACTGAAACAATATTAACAATTATTTACAAATAACATTTTGTTACTAATCTTGAAGTTAAGCAGTTCTCTACACCCCAAAAAACAGGATATTTCCAAATTTTCCCCAAAACCCGCCCGGAGCATTTTTAGTATCCGAAAAACAGGATTTGTCCGGGTAAAAGAGAACTTCTGGTAACCCTAAACGACTTGCGTCGGTGCACCGGTTACAGCGAGCCCACATGTTTTTTTCACTCAGGGTGCACACCCCTAACCCTAATAGTGGAGTCGCCTGCCGTTACGTCACTTCACTTCCCTCAGGGATCTTCTCCTGAGCGGTCAGCTTTACTACATTTTACTTTTTTTTTCAACAGCCGATTCTTCGAAGAAAATGATAGCATTTTTTGTTGTAAATAGGATTGTTTTCATAAAGATGTGAACCAGCAGGATTTTTATTATGTAAAGTGACAAATATTTAAAAAAAATACATTCCTATGAGATCTCCACCAATGTTATGTTTTGCAGGGCTCTCCAAGCTCGAGGCCACTGTTCTGTGATATTTTATGTGGTGATAACTTTATTGTTTTGTTGTATTTATTGTGTAACATGGCCTTGGGTCGTTGATAAGATTATTGGGGTGTTTGGGTGTAAGGCTTTCTAGCATTTAGCAGACTAGCGAGGCTCTGCCGTCTAGACTTACAGCCAGTATAATCCTCTGTGAGACCCGTGTTGTGTCGTCCATACATGTTACACCATTCGTCCGTAGCAAATGTGACAGAAAAGCCTATAAAACCTATTAAAATTGTAGAAATATGTACGTACCAATTTTCCTTTCACCAGTCTACTTTTCCATGCATTGTGAATCGACTTGATCCTTTTGAATTTTTCGGCTCTAATCTTTTCTTCTTCCCCTTTTAACGATAATGCTATCACACACAAGTCAGCATTGTTAAATTGAGAAACATTTTATCCCATTGGATGCACAAGCAGAAACAGCATTTGACTCAGCAAGACCTGCAAGCAGACTGCAGACTTAATTATAACACCATTAAGCCTTGTTTCCATGATATGAAAAACTAAATATGCAAACCAAGGCAGTAATTTATTTTATTGAAAACATAAATTAAACGTAACGTTTCAACCTTCTAGCAAGGTCTTCTTCAGACTCTGCACCAAGTACAAATGTAACAAGATACAAAAAAAGGGCATTATATATACACAAACATTGTATATAAATGTTTGTGTATATATAATGCCCTGTTTTTGCATCTTGTTACATTTGTATGAAGAAGACCTTGCTAGAAGGTTGAAACGTTACGTTTAGTTTATGTTTTTAATAAAATAAATTACTGCCTTGGTATGCATAATTAGTATTTTTGCAGACTTAAACCACTTCGTTGCAGTGTTGCCAGTCTTTCGACGAGAAAAGAATTTTAAATACTTTTAATAATTGATTGATTGATTTAGTTTATTTTACTTCGCGTTTTGTGCCTCTTGGCTAATTTTCGAAGATGGGGATGAATGATGAAATTGATGAATAGACATTCACAAACAACCAAGCCCAAGCGGGATTCGAACCAGGGACCCTTGGCGTTCGCAGCGCGATGTGCTAACCACTCGGGCACAAGGTCCGACAAATACCTCAACATTTCGCAAGTAGGCTGGATATAAAATATGCTATTAAGGAGCTCGTGAATGTTATTCAAATACTGGCATTAATAATATTAATAATAAAAAGACTAACAGATTATTACTAGATTATTAATGTTAGTGGAGTCATTTTCAGTTTGTACTCGCAGTACAATTTAGTAGCATTTAGAATAATTGTCGGTGTAAACCGTATCTTTCCTTTGAATATTCATCTCCATTAACAAGCCCAAATATTTTTTCCATAATTTTCCTCGGTTACTCAAGTACATTCCTGCGATGTTACCTTTACAAATGGCCACGGACTCATTCTTCCAGATCCTTGTCTTTTCCCTCACTCTTACGTCTGTCTCTACATTGTTAATCAGACAACATAAAATAGTGACGTTAATTAAAATAAACAGCCAACGAGGTAGAAGATAATGGTGAGTGGATGAGTCATGGGTCCAGTGTCCGTGTGTCCTTGTCAGTTCACACCTCTGTTCTGTGAAATACAAGAAACAGGGGAATTCTACACAGACTACATTCTCTTACAGTTTCTGTGCAATGAATTATGAAACTTAACACTGTTGCTTACACATAACTACCCTTAAAATACTTTCTCAAGATTTGTAGCTATAGGCTAAGTGAACAATTTTTTGTCACGGGTGGGACAGAAGAAACACTGCCTCTTCACAAAGAAATTTATTTCAGTTTCTGTAAGGAGGTAATTAACTTTTCAATATTCTAGTAGAGTTTCCTAGGAAATATAACACTTAAAGGAGAACTTAATTGCTTTCTGGTGTCATGGGTGGGGCACAATAGAAAACAAGAGTAAATCGAAAAGTTAAAATAAAAGAACAATATGTAAAATTCCTTCTACCTTAAGTATGTATAATACTTGGATTTTTATGCAAATGACAAGATTAGATTATTCACTCACAACTTAGGATGAAATTACAGCATTACATTTAATTTTGAAAACTGATATTCGGGAGCACTTCGACATGGAATGTCCCAAAAGGAATTGTTTAAACCGTAGTAACTGCAACTCAGTTCATTTTTGGAAACAAAATAACTGTAACTCACTTTTTAAAAGTAACATTGGAAACACTAACACTAATGTATGTATGTTATACATACCCTTTGATCGATTAAGTAATATCTAACAGATCAATATAAAGCCAAAAAATATAGTCCTGCAACACTTAGAGTAAAACGACATGTAAAAGAAAAGCAACTGCGGACTGTAACTGTCATTTGTCTCAGAGTTGAGGTTTTCCCATCAAATTAAGACGCAGTCGTTAAAAGGAACTCGCCATTGCAAATGCACGGCATGAAAACCCCACTCGCCTTATGGAACCTAATTAATTAACACGCTTAATTAAATCTTGCCTCGTCCCTTTGCCTCTTCCGCTGGTATTGACTCTAGGTGGCTAACTTCACGCGGCGCTTGTCAATACCAATCTGCAGGCTCCGTGGTTGGAGAGAAGAGCATACAGAAGGGAAATACACGACACGTGGAAAGTGCCCAAGACGTAGGAATGTGTGTACTTGACTGTGCTATATTTAGAACTAGTACATCCAGGGGACGATTTGTCACTAGGCTATCCTAGGGGCAGCACGTCCAGAGGGGTCGCACAAAAATGAGACGCTAAAGGGGCAGAAGTCACGAAGACAATCGGGCTCCAAGAAATGTTAAGGGATTTACACTTGATTGTTTTAAACTAGATTGTTTTTAAATATTTGTTTTAAGTCCACTTTATGAACAGAAAGGCTAATAGGTACTGGACCTACAGTTTAAAGGGGAATCCGAACCACTATCGATTCCGGGACCCTTCCTCCCTCCTTCCATGACGTCCCTCACTAATCGCAACAACTTCAAAGACAAACAAACTAAAAACTCTATTGCTAAATGAACAATATCTGTGTTCCAGCACTCACGAATAATAGCTATCATTTTGAACCAACTTCCCAAAAACAAGTATTTTCATTTTCATTTTGCTTCTTTACTTCCCCCCTTAAATGTTGCCAACGCTTGACGATATTTTGTCCTTTCTCATGTATTAAGAACATTTATATGTTTTTATATAATATTAATTTGTATTTAACTATATCACACCAAGCACAATTGTGTCAATTAATTTGTGTATCCTTTGTGTATTTGTTTCCAATCTTTTTCCTTTTTCTAATGTGTAGATGAATCTTTGTTCTCAATTTTGTATTTGTTCTTTTTGTGTTTTATGTTTCTTTCTTTTTTTGCTTGTTTGTTATTTGTACAAACATTTAGTATGTAGAATGTATTTAGTATGTATGTATATGTATTATATATCCATTGGGATTAGGTGGTAGAACAGCCGCAGGCTGAACCTCGCCCTTTAATATAGGAAAATTGAAATTACAAGGCAACGACGATACCACTGCGCCATCGGGGAGGCCCTACACTTGACTGAAGCAGCGTATGAAGTGAATTTGGCTGGTGACTATTTAAAACATACTCGTGAAATACACTTAACAGTTCTTTTCCCAAATCTTGACGAAATTGTATCGCAAGTAATGCTCTAACCCAGGGGATCCCAAACTTTTTCGTTTCACGGCTCCCTTAGTGTTCAAGATTTTCCCGCTGGGCCCAAGTCAGAATGTGGGCCTATCTAACACTTGCAGTTAGTGTGGTTAGGTTGCTAGCCTTAAGTTAACAAACATAAACATATATTTCAAATTCAGAAACATTTTATGTGTAAAAAGAAATAAGCACATATTTGGATTGATGCGATGGTCCGATTGTGCAGAGTAGCAAGTAGGGGTCATTTCAGTGACAATATTGAAACATTTCGCAGCGCCCCTATAAGTCAGCCACAGCGCACACTTTGGGAACCACTGCTTAGTCATTCAATGAGTTTTGATCTTGAAACACGTCACGAGAACACCAAATCTAACTTTCAGACTAAATAAGTCACGATATCCATCCCAGAAACTGAGTTATCAATACCAAAAGCAATTTAAATGAGTATCAAAATTGGGAACAAGGTAGAATTCCTGTAATGAATAAATCGTAAAATCTTCTGACGTTGTGATTACGTAATAATTGATCACGTATACTGTGGATGCGTCAGAGAAATTAGCTGGAATATTTTCTAGAGAGGAAAATCACATTTAATCTACCGTAAATATAGGCCTAAAGGAGCATTAATTTATCTAATTATTGTTGTTGGCTTTGGGGCAGGACTGATCGGCTAGGGGTGGCATAAGCCTCCCTGCTCCCCATCTGATGCCGTGTATCTCTTTGCAGCAGAGCGGTACATAATTTCCACAACCATTGTCTGTACGCGTGCTGCACAGTGGTACACACACCTCATTTCGTTACTCCTGCTTACTGCATAGTGCAAATCGTGCACCACTTGCGAAAAAAACACGAAAAAAATCACCTGCTATAGGAAATACTAATATTCAAATTTTAACATCATTTATTAGAATCTACGAGGTCACAGAAACTCAAAAACAACATTTTTGGTGTAGCTCAAATGCAGTACCTTGTCTTGAAACATAATTTTTAAACACATAAACATCATATCGTCGCACCAATGCCCACCACGAATGTGTTAAATCTTGCTTTTGACATAAAAACATTTTCATAAAGTTCCTGGGGTAGAACCAGCTTTTATATTTGGATAAATGTTGTCACCGGTAAAATATTTAGGTCTACTATTTTACGGCTATTTATTAGGTCATATAAGTGAGCATAGGAATCTATTAACAAAAAGTAGCCAGAAACTACAGTCGGTGAAATAGTCAACATTTTCACATTCGTGGTTTTACAATTGGTGCAACGATATTTCTCTATATCAAGCGCAAACCAGATTTTTTCTGGCCAGTAGGAAATAGCTGCTTTGTCATTAATTGTGCTGGGAGTGTCCCAATACTCTGATTTTGTCGGATTTTGAAGTGTTATTTAGCAATAATACTCAAGGTGCGAACCGTTTATAAAACATGTGAAGCAATTGGGCCAAGATGCGAGTCCAAACGGAAGTAAGACAAACAGAAAAGCATCAGCAGTCATGAATTGAGACAGCAGCGTCATCTTTTGCCGTAATTTTAATCTTTATCTTAAATCCTTGCGCTAGGCAGGATACGAGGGAGGGAGGATGGGGGGCCGAGGGCGTGGTTGGAGCTGTGCTAGGTGACTGATTGAACCCGAGGCCTGAACGCATTGAATTACACGGTTCTCTGGCATTGTGATCAGTTCTCGGGGTTCCAGGATGAGACCTTTCGGAATCTCTTTGGAGATGAGAAAAATGAACGGTGCTAAAGCTGCATAATTCCTCGTTTTTTCTCCAGCTTCTCTCCCTCTGAAGAAATATTGCTGTATTTCCTCATTGGCATTGACGTGTTGGGCAGACAATCCTTGGGAAATCAGTGTGGCCTCTAAAAATCAGCGTTTACGGCACCTAGTCTAATTAGAACTAATTAGTGACGTAATTTTATGCACAGTGACGTATTTCCAATGTCACCAGCCCGCAAATTCAACTACCGCAGTGAAGTCAACTGTTCATAATCTTCAAGTCGCGGTTACTGTATATGGAGGCCCCGGCAAGAGCATCTTAAGCCCCCACCTCTCAATATATAATTTCAGTTACAAGTCAAGTTATACGCCGACCTGTGGCAGAGTTGTTGGCACAGCGCGCTACGACGGCAAGGATCTCGGGAGCCTCCCCGATGGCAAGGTGGTAATGTCGCCTTGTCGGATTCGATACTCAGTAGACGCACATAAGAGGTTCGGATCCCGATTAGCTTTACTGTGCATAAAATGGACTTTAAACAACTCAACTCAATGCCAAGGGTCTCCCGACCTGGGAATGGCTTTCTTTGTGAGTGTCCCTTCATAAATTTCATCATATCATCAATCACCCTCCCCGTCGCGATTAGCCAAAAGTAGCGGAAAAGCGACGCCAAATAACAAGAATAAAAATCGTCGCTTTTCTAGCAATACATTGATCGCGGAAATGAGGTTGAACAGATTAAATGAATGATGGAACAAACACAATGGTGTTGAACAATTTGTTCTTTTCAAGGTTCTAATCTGTTTAGGCTCACGTCGTTCAGTTGTTCGTTTATCCAGCAAGTAGGAGACTTCCCCTTCGAGAGCAAGATGAGAACGAGAGAGTTGTGAAGAAATTGAGACGAGATCGAATCAGAAGTGTTCAAATCGAGTCGAGAACGAATCAGGAGCGTACAAATCGAGACGAGATCGAATCAGGAGTGTTCAAATCGAGACTAGAACGAATCAGAAGTGTTCAAATCGAGACGAGATCGAATCAGGAGTGTTCAAATCGAGACGCGAACGAATGAGGAGTGTACAAATCGAGGCGAGATCGAATCAGGAGTGTATAAATCGAGACGCAAGCGAATCAGGAGTGTACAGATCGAGGCGAGATCGAATCAGGAGTGTACAAATCGAGACGCGAACGAATCAGGAGTGTACAAATCGAGACGAGGTCGAATCAGGAGTGTACAAATCGAGACGAGATCGAATCAGGAGTGTTCAAATCGAGACGCGAACGAATGAGGAGTGTACAAATCGAGACGAGAACGAATCAGGAGTGTTCAAATCGAGACGCGAACGAATGAGGAGTGTACAAATCGAGACGAGAATGAATCGTAAGTGTATAAATCAAGACGATAACGAATCAGAAGTGAGACGAGAACTAAATCATGATCAGAAGTAAACCGGGACGAGAATGAGACAGGCATTTACAACTCGAGAGCGAGACAGTGTTAAATCTCATCATGTCTCGATACCCACCCCCTCTTCCCCTAGTCCACGTTAGGACTAACATATTCCACCCTCAGCGCCCCTACTGTGAGGCGATTGCCTTCCATATACCCATGCCATAAACACTGTGCTTGTCTAGAGTCCCGTAACGCGGCAACCAACATATGGTGTTGGGGTGCGAACTCATAACCGAGCACATGCAAGTCGCAGGTGCCCCAACATCCCGAAATTCAATTTCCTCCTTTGCAGAGAACGGAATCACGTGACGTGAATTTAATGAAGGGGAGCACGAAACAACAAGCGTTTAAATATTGAAACAACGTTGAGACCGATTTTTCTAAGGCTTCGGTCAGATGAAGACTGAAAGAATTGGTAATGTGTTACTCTTATACGGTGATATGAACTTTACATAGTATATAACAGAAAAAAAAATATCTTTCTCAACCATATTTCGCGCATTAAGATCTCATTTCGAAGCTACGAGCCCTCAAAAACGGTATTTTCTATAATAGAAGTATGCAGTCATACTGTACGAAATCACGGTTGCCACTGACATATTTTTTTCTGTCGGAAGATGATATTTCTAATGACGTATTGTGTGACTATTCAAGCCAATGTAATGCGAAGATTTTTAGATAAAAATTAATGCAAGAGCATAAATAGAAGTGTAGCATAATGCATGGATCGTGATGCATACCCAACGACTTCACCATGCTAGTCTCCCTGCTGTCATGATGTATTATGATATCCGATAAAAAAATAAAATATAGTGGCAAAAGATAGGGGTTTGATACCATCGGCGAAAGTATAATTATTTCAAATACAAAGTAAATAAGTACTTGCCATTTTGTAAAAAAACTTTTTTCTCTAAACCTATCCATGGCCGTTCTAATGCTGTATTCTCAAAGAACCATGTTACCTGGAAATACATAATATTGTTAAGTAATTCTTGATACTACTCTTCATACATAATGCCGTTCCACAATGGACGACCCTGTGTTGCCGACGATTGAAATGATCGTTCGAAAACACAACAGAATACTTACCAAAGTTTTCGTTTATGTGTCAAAGGCCACTTTGTGCTTAGATACGCTAATCGGGGCTGAAGGCCAGAGCTTGAAGTGGAAAGTGGGGGAAGATTGGTCGAGCTTTGGTCTAGCTGGGGGATAACATCCCCCGTTTCCGCCTTCACTTCGAGCACTGGGCTGAACTTTTAGTTTAAATCTGAATCTGAATCGTTGTAGACTATGCCTTCACAGAGGATCAATCCTGGGACAGGGGTTGGAATTGTACGTACATGTAGGCAGTACATAGATGCTTTTTAGGGGTGGCATACACAGTGTGATATTTCGTATTTTTCTAACTTCTCACTCTCAAAAATGGCATACTTCTTTGCTGCTTTTATTTGAAAATGTTGATTTTTCAAAATTTCGGAGAGGGCTGTAGCCCCAACAGCCCCTCCTATCCGTACACCAGTTGGTATCTGGGGTATAAGCTGTGACTTTCGCAGAGAGGGTTCCCAAAAGACAACCTCACTTCCACCCTCCCTGATGGCGCACTGGTAGCGTCGTCGCACAAGTGGTTCGGATCCCACTTTAAACTGTAGGTCCAGCCCCGATTAGCCTTACTGTGCATAAAGTGGACTTAAAATACCAAATCAACCAATCCTGGGGCAGATTGATTAATACACCATCGTATCGAGGATGTCCCATGAAACGGTACTTTTTTATTTGTCAATCTAATTGAAATATTTGTTGCAAATGTGATTTCCCTGACAAGAGGATGGACCTTAGTTGACAGAAAGTGTTTGGCCTAGTGGCGGAAGGAATCCCCCCCTTACCACTCTTCCCACGCCACGCGCCTTTTCATTGATTCCGACCAGCAACATCTAAAATGAACTTTCTGGCAACAGATGGAACTAATTTCAACGAGATATCTGCTTTTTATAAATACATAAAAAAAAAAACACTCGCGTGCATTTTGATTGGTAGCCATTCGGCGTGGGAGACTGAAATCAGAACAATGAAATTGGAATGGTGCAATCACGGACATGACATACTTGGCACAGCACTGACATCTGTTTGTTCGATCCGGAAGCTTTCGCTCTCCAAAGGGGAAGGATCATGAATATTCAAACACGCAGAGTGTTTCGGCCTGTTATCCTTATACCTCGCTGTTCCTACGAGCAGGATGACGTTTGTTATAAGGATTACCCAGTCGCTACAAAAACAGGCTTAGTATGAAGAAACAAAGTGCAAAAAAGGCGGGAAAACTGTTCGGTAAGAAACATCACCCTTTCGCAAGAACCGATGGGAGAGTAAAAAGAATAACGACTTAATCTGAGAAATAACTGAGAAAATATAAACTTCCTCTCTTCTTTTGTCTCGTCTTATTCAAATTCTAAGAATAATTAATTATGAAACAGAACGCTGGCGGGAAATTCTGAGCCGCAATGCCAGCCTCTGGAGGAAAGCGATATTGGTTCCGAAAAACGCCAGAAGGTGTCTCTTCATAAACTTGCCGTACTTAAACATCTGCTGCCAGCGTAAGCTAAGCAATATTTCCCTCTTTTTATTTTGTTTGTTTTTTACACAAGAGGAAGAATGAACGTTCCTTTACAGAATTCTCTCGTACCTTGGCCAATGACATTCTCCATAATGTTCGAACATGGAAGGGGGTTTTGGATTGATATATGATTTTTGTAAATCAAATTTTGTTCCTACTTTCGTTGATGCATATGAGGAAACCTCTAACAGAAACCAATATCGATGTCAAAGGGGGAAAAATACTTTTCTTTAATGTTCTAGCAGGGTTTTAATATAAAACGTAAACACAGTTTAAAATACATGCATTTGTTTAAATGTCAAAACAACAGGGTGGCTACTCTAGTACCACGATTAAATTCAAGTATAATTCCCGGTTTTCAAGGCGAACGTTCGAAAAATTTGATACGCACCCACTTATTGTATCATTTTAAGTGTTTGATATGTTTAATATGTTAATTGTCTATCATGACATAATTTGTTTTGTTCAATTGGGTAGTCTGTTATGGTTATGGACTAACCTTAAAACATTTGATTGTGGGTTGTGAAGTAAGATATAGTATTATGAATGTTGCTGGATAATGGAAGTGATTTTGGAAATGTGAATGTGTTAATTTGTGTAGTGAAGAAGTATTATGATCTTAATACAATTTTGCTTGTAATAAGAAGTTTAATTGTGAGTGCAAATGTTATATATTAACATTAACTGACATCTTAAATATATTTTTGGTGTGCGAGAGTTGGCAAGGTTTACGTTAACATATCCTTATCTGATTTCCCACTACCTGAGGGCTTCAAAGTAGGCTGATAAGTCTCATGATCGCCGTGGAGGAATAAACGTAAGTTGATCCTTTGAGAATATTCCGGGGAACGTAACAAATTCAAGGGTAAAAGCAGATGTTTTCTCTATTTCAACCTCACCACCCCAAGGCTAGACACACAAATATATTAACAATGTAAAGGGTCTGTGCGATTCCAACGTATCTAAAAATTCAAATTCATATAAATCAGACGGTATAAGTATTTAAAACATTTAATTTCAGGTTTATATTTGCAATTTTGCATACTCAGACTCGAAATACATCTACAAACACAAGTCACAAATGTTACACGATATACTAATTTATGAAAATTAATTGTATAAGATTTTCAAACTCAAGTTTACCTAATCAACTTCAAGATATCTTATGTTGCAATAATCTTCCGTCTGTCAGATAGATTGCACTAACAAAGTAAACAGATTGAGAGAAATCTGTTTCATGTTCCACGTAGATTTCTTTTACTTCCTCGATAAAACTAACATCTAAACTGTGAAAAACATGCCTCAGGGCATTATTAAGCGTGCATAAATTCAATGGGATTTGAATTAATAAAAGTTGAAATTTTTCCCATCTACGCAGAATTCACGCATAATTCCCGGAGCCAATAAAACACGCATAATTCCCGGAATTTCCGGTGAGTATCCATCCTGGAAAATGTATCTTTATATAGACTGGTTGTTGCTAATAGACATCTTAATCATGAAATGAAGAAGAATGTTCGTTTTATAATATGATACTGAATTTGCAAAAAAAAAAAAAATCATTGGAAATATTTGTAACTACAAAACAAAGTGTCGAACAATTAGACATTTATAAAAATCATTTTTTTCTATTTTTTCCTTTGAAGATGTACAGTCACGGACACTTCTGGATTGCAACAATTCCATTGAAAGTAAATGGGATCATTACAACCCAGAAGTGTCCGTGACTGTACACTTGTTATTTCTACCTATTAGCATTTAGTAGTGGTATGCAATTTGTCGATACTGATACCGGGTATTATGCCTAACTGATACAAAAAGCAAACATTTCATGAAAAACATGGATGTATTGTGTGACTTAACATTTATTTATTTGTTCTTGCTTTTAAAAAAAAAACACATTTTGACTTTCATTAATTAAAAGCAGACTACATTAATTAACCTTTATAACTATTCATCACAATAATAATAAATTAATATATTTATTTTAGTGATGAGCACGATTTGACAATGAGGTATCACTATGTCAAAATTGGTCACGCAAAATTACAAAATTGAATACATAATTATAAAAGAATACAGTGGATCCTACAATCTTATACATCATAAATTCACATTGTAGGTTTCCACAAGTTCAGCTACACATCCTCTGGCCTTATTTAGACATGTCAGAATTGAGATATTCCTCTCGGAATATCTTGGAATTTTATCGTCGACCCCTTCACAAAATGCCGTATCTAAAAAAAGGGGAATTTGAGATATTTCACCTAGTTATAGTGTATGGTGGTCCCCACAATCTGGCAAATCGACGTTCCTGAACTATTATCTGTTTTCGAGATATTCAGTTCTTTAGGATTTGTCAAAGTATCGTGTCTCAACATTTAGCGAGAAAGTTATTGTCACAAACTGTCGTATCTTGAGTTACGTCTCTTTGTGACGAAAATTTTCCAGCACAAACTGAGATACGCCTGCCTGGTCCCTTGTTTGTAAATACCATTTTTCTCAAGGGAAGTTAGTATGTTTGACATTAACCGAATTGTTGGACATAGTGTTGCAAGTAAAACGTTATAACTTTGTCGGAAACCGAAAAAGAAACGCCAAAGGGCTTTACAGCCATTCACAATGGTACTTAGGTACATTGCTTTCAGTCTATTTACGACACATATTTATATACTTGCTTAGCTCTGTTAATTTGTTACCAGAAAAAGAAGCAAGATGGATATTTGAACTTTGAGGCAAGACGTTACGTGTCAAGAATGTTGTGTCCACTAAACTCTTGATTTTTTGTAGTGAAAATACGTTACTTTAAAACAAGATTATCAAGTTCAAATGATTGAAAGCCAGAACAAAAGTAGTATACAGGAATCGTGATTATTGCTATTGATAGGAAACAATGGAAAATTCCTCATCTTGCATTGACGTTCCTTGGATATTTTCGACCTAAATTCACATGGCGATTTCTGTTGTGCTTATGATACTAACAATCCTACTTACATGCAGGTGTCATGTGAGGTTCTTCATGTAAGAAGAAAGTCTTTAGTGCGTGTTCCAAGTGTATGTATTTAGTGTGCTGGGATCATTTCAAAACAATATAAGGTGCAAAAATAATCTAAACCAATTACGATCTTTAAGAATACAACCACTCTCTTTGGGGATCAGCCAACGAATCCTGAATATATTTAAGTTAAGAGTCAGAACAAGATTGGTCTGCAAAATTAACAAATATAAAGAAGTTGATAGACTAAGAAGTCAAGGTTGGAATCTTAGAACGAAGAAGTTTGTTCCTCAGCACCGTCTGAGATAACGATATAATGAACTTGAGTGTAAAAAATTGGAAAAATGTCGACTAAGATCTGGTGAAGAAGAGCAAATATTTTATATTATGAAAACTCTGATCTTAAGTTCAAAAGAGAATTTATTGCTAGGTTTGTTTCTGTTCAAGACACAAAATTGAACACAATCAACGAAGTGGCTCGTTGTTAGAAAACCATCAATATATTCTCCCTTTCTCTACTAATGAAAAACTGGTAGTATGGAATACTACTTTCCGAAATACTTTCAAAATATCAGGAAGAGTTGTTAGAACTAGACTTTAAAAAATGAAGGAATCCAGCGTTTTGGAAATACCTAGAGAAGAGAGCTTTCAAAACAGAGAATAGATATCAAAGAATGACTATTGTTTATTTAAAGAGATTTCTACGAGTGGAATCTCATTATGGCAGTAGTCCAGTCTTCGAATAACATTGAAATCCAGATTCAAGTGTGATTAAAATGTGTGACAGTTACCTCCAAAAGACCCCCAAGTCACAAGGCACAAATTTCACAACACGATTGTTGTTTTTAAGTTCACTTTGTGCAAAGAGAGTCTAATCGGGACTGGACCTACAGTTTGAAGTGGGATACGAATCACTGTGCAATATTCCTTCACCGGTGTAGTTTCACAAAACACTACAAATTATTTAACAGTGTTAATTTGACTTTAAATCGCCCAAAAAATTACTGTGCACTCTCTGCCGAACCTTTAATGATTGAAAATTTAAAACTAAATCTGACCTATATGGAAAATTGACAGATCGCCAGCATGCAATTGATGAAAGAGGATATGAGATTTATTTCCTTGTCAAGTACCAATGTGAGATGCATTGAATTTGATTTACAACATGTTATTTATACGTGTCCAAATGCCAGGAAACTGCACTATGTTAGAAATGACGATTTGCTAACTACAGTTTCACGGTATGTAAGTACTAGAAGCTATAATTGCTGCTAATGGTATGAAGATATCATCACCTCGTCAAAGTTTGGTAGAAATGCCTATGAATAAATCACTGTGTTTCGCTGCCATTATGATCTACATTTCCACTTTCTCACCTAAATCAGATAAGAGAATAGAAATTAATGTGTTGAAGCACAGTTCACAGTTCTATTCTTATAGCTGAATTCTTTGTTTTAATCGAAAAATTACAATCATTTTCTACAAGTATTTTGTAACAATTTTTTTCATATATTTTCATGGAAAAGCAAGGAATAATAAAGTGATAAACTACCACAATGATACAGCATTACAATAATAGTAGCAACAAGTCAATACGCTAAAACATAATGCAAGAAGTTGCACAATCAAGTAATGACGCACCTTGAAAAAGGTGTAGTATCTCAATCATTCGGACATACCACACTCGTCACAAATGGGCGTATCTTGTTTATGAACCTTTTTATACCACTAGATATAACATAATTCTTGAGAATATTGCTTGAAAAGAAACTTTAATTTTCAGTAAACATGGATCCAAAATATTAGTAGGGGAGATGCGGGTAACGGCGGTCACCTAAGGGAAACCTTTTATTACATCCAAGAAAAGCCACTAAATGTCCGCACAAAAATCGCACCCCATACTGCATTCTTTGTACTACGAAACTACCTAGTCAAATTCATCGAATTCTTTCTTACTTTTTTATCAAAAATAAAAATCTTAACCAACTGCTTTGAACGCAATTCCCAACACATGCAGGTAATAACGGTCACTAGGTTCCTGGTATATACAGTCAGAAAACATTTTGTTTTTCAAGTTTCAAAACATGTATTTCAATTTTACTCATTACAATTATGATCTATATAAGAAATTACTTGAATTTATAAATATAAAAATAATAAAAACTTCGTCTGTAATCAAAACTGACAGGCAACAATTAAAATTACGTCTTCTAAAGAAAAATTTAATGTTTTTTCGGAAGTTTTCAAATAATATAAAATAGGTTTTGAAAAAAAATAAGTAAAAATTAACCTACATAGAAGAGACAGAAATAAAAATAAGTTTACTGACAACATTTAATGACACTTTTTCATACAAGAATCACACACAAAATCTGCAGGATCTTCATAGCCACAACACTTTGAATGAGCCCATATGCCACACCACCTGCACCGATACCACATTTCATTATTCCTTCCGAAATCTTCACAATAGAAACACTTCACATGCTCACCATCTGAACCGTCGGCAGGCAAATCATCATCGATGTAGTCATGACAAAGTGCTGCTACTCCCAGATCTTCATCCGACAATGACACAAGTGATTCTTCATGAATTTTCTGGCTACGTTTTGTTACACAGAGTTTTACATGATTCCTAAATATTTGGTCAAACCAGCTTAGAAACAGTAGACACTAGCCTGCAGCCATCGTACCAAATATTACACTTTCTGGTTGTTGCAGGGAATTACGGTCACATGCAGGGAATGCCGATCAGTGTGACTGGGATTCCCTGCACTGGCGCCATTACAAAACAAAAATCGAGGTCATGACAACTATTAATATTTTCTCAAACTAATACCTCCACATCATAGAGCACTTAGTAGGTATTGACACCTAAAATAATTAGAACAAAGTCATAATAATAAGGTATACTTACTGTTGTCAATTTGATGTTCAAAGCTTACAAGAAAAACAATCGAAAACGAAAATCCCCTCTAACTGCGTCGAGCATTCGCATACAACAAAACCAATGGCGAGGGTGTTTCTCCAATCCCTTGAGCAGATGGCAGCACTAATTGGGAGTCTCCACTGTCCTTTCCCGCTGAGAAAACAGGGTGACTGCGATTCCCAACTGACCGTGATTACCTGCCTTTCCCCTATTATTTCTGTAGTAATATTTTTAAAATGTGTGAAAACCTTTAAATCGCTCTCCAGAAAAATTGCCAAAATTGGGACACGACACTTTGTGATGTGGTCGACGTTATAAGATATATTATTCAAAAAGTATTCAGGATCTATTTGGAAAGTTAAAATCTTCTGTACAAAATTGATCCTTTTAAATTTATCTTATTTTTTCTAAGGTAGACATATTCATGTGTGTTACCTATTCAGAATAATGTTGTTCATATCTTTCTAATCTTTGTGCATAATAACCGGATAACATTTTTTGAACTGATTCAACTTTTTGAAAGTCATTCATGCATTCACGGCTGTCAGTAGATAAAAAATGTGCATCCCACTGCAACTCTGATTTCTTGACCAAACGACTACAAAAAGTTGAAAAACTCACTTTCTCTCCCCGTTCCGCGCCTCATTTATTGCGCTGACGATGTTTCACGGGCGCAAAAAGGCAGTGATGAGTGAAAGATGAGCTCTCATCCTCTCATCCTTCTCATCCCTCTCATTCTCCTCTTATTCTCTCATCTTCCTCTCATCCTCCTCTCATCCTCTCATCTTTCTCTCATTCTCTCATTTTCTTATTCTCTTATTTTCTTATTTTTTGAAAGATGAGTGCACCTTATCGTAATTTTCCAAGTCTGGGACCAAATGTTTATATATCGTGACCTTCGTAAACCTCTCCTCTCATCTTCTCATCTTCTCATTCTCTTATTTTCTTATTTTTTGAAGAATGAGTGCATCTTATCGTAATTGTCCAAGTCCGGGACCAAATGTTTATATATCGTAACCTTCGTAAACCTTTCTTCTCATCCTCTCATTCTCTTATTTTTTTATTTTTTTATTTTCTTATTCTCTCATTCTCTTATTCTCTCATTCTCTCATTCTCTTATTTTCTCATTCTCTCATTCTCTCTACCTTTAGAATATTGTCGTCAACATTAGAAATGAAGTTGGAGTGCTGGAATCAACGGGGCCAAATGTTTATATATCGTGACCTTCGTAAACTTCTCTCTCGGGGAGGGAACGATGTACCACACACACACACACACACGCGCGTATGTATTGTGACGCAAACAAACAAACAAAATAATAATTGTTGTTTTTTAGGAGACCTGGCCCCTATAACTTCGCCAGGGTGCGTGGTGGCGGCGAAATCATCACGAGTTTAGATTTGTACTGCGAATGTTGTCAAAAATTTAATCAATATTGTTTATTCTCGATGCTAGAATCTTACATAAATTATTCTCTAAAAACGAAAATCGATAATCCTATGCCAAGCCCCCAAGGCATTCAGGCAATTTCTAATGTTCGCGTGGATAGCGACGCTCGGTAGAATTTTTCCTGTCCCTGTGGAGAAATTGTGTTTCGTCGCTCAATGTAACATTTTCATCACGGACCAAACTATCCACAGCAACCCCTCCCCGAACCCATTCACCTTGCATCCTCTTCCGCCCGAAGAGATTCTATTTTTTTCAGCTTTCCCACGGTCCTGAATAAAAAACCCATCACATCCCCGATAACAATAGAATCAGAAGCGGATGCGGCGGAAGCAAACACAGCAGCATCTTCCGCTTTTTGAGTTTTGTGCTGGGGATCGTCCGTTTCACACACCACACCCTGACGGGGCGTGGAATAGAGGCCGAGGGGAAATGATCGACAATACATGCATGGGTGGAACTGTCAACGTCCCGTTTATTGTTATTTGTCCCCCACAGGATATTGTACGTATCACAAAAGTTTTTTTGTTGAAAAAAATATAGCATGAATGAATGAATCAGTCAACAAGGGTTTTATTTGCTTATTGTGTTTTCACCAAAGAGAGTCGCGTGGAGTAGGAAGGAGAGAAGGAGAAAAAAGGAGAGAAGTTCCTATATAACGTACTAGTTTCTTCTTTTGTACATTATTATCATAGTGAACGTCAATCGTGGCAGTTCAGTATTTTTTAATTTGTTTATCTGGCAGTATACATATATATCATCGTGGAAGTTTTAGTGAGCTACAAGTTTTATTTTGAAGTCTCTCTATCTCTCTTGAAAGGTGAACGTCAATCGTGGCAGTTCAGTATTCTTAATTGTTTGTCTGGCAGTATATATATATCATCGTGGAAGTTTTAGTGAGCTACAAGTTTTTATTTTGAAGTTTCTCTCTATCTCTCTTGAAAGGTAAGTTTTTTATTTTTTCATGATATATTAATATTTTTTGTTTTACGTCTGACACACACATATTCAGAGGAGTCGACACACACTTACATGTCGTATATTTTTAACCTCCTACAACAGTGCACACACACATACATACATACATACTGTTCGCGTCTAATATATATATGTGGAAGGAAAAAATGTCTAGCATTTTTTCATTTTTTTTCCTTCTGTTTCAGTGCGCTTTCCACTACCACCACCACAACCCCCCCAAAAAAATTTCTCTGTATATATATATAAATAACAGAGAGAAAAAATGGAACCGCAACCAGGTCCCTCCGGTTTTTGCGGGAAAGTGGCATGTCGCAACTGTGGAAAGTTGATTTCGAAACCTAATATTGCTAGGCATTTGAAAAAATGTCGTCTACCGGAACATGATGACGCCCCCCCGGCAAAGAAATCTCGCATTGATGCGCATGAGGAGGGTGCTTTGAATAAAAGTGCACGCATCATAACGTATAAATCTGGAAGCGATGAAAAATGTGACTCGAGCATCTTCCTCAACAATGTGAAATCTCAGGTAGTTGATAAATTACGTAATTGCCTCCTCAATGTTGCAATTAAAATTCATCTCGTCTTGACTCTGCTGTATGAGAAAGTTGTCTCGTCCGAGTCAAGCACTTTTAGCTTTTACGTAGGGTGTGAAAGCTTACACAATGACAATAACGAGGATCTTGACGAGATAGTGACACGGCTATTTGATCACCTGACACAAAAACAAGAAGAGTTTGAAGGTAGAGGAAGTGGATGGAGTCTTTGCGGTCGCAGCCACATGTTAGAACTTAGAGTCTGCAATTTCAAACCATTACGCAGCGCTCAAAAAAAACAAAAAACAAAAAAAAAGCAAAATGCAGTGTTGAACATACAAAGTAATGATCAGAAGAGTTTCCTATGGTCTGTCATCGCCGCATTACACCCAGCTAATAATGTTAACCCCGAACGTCTGTCCAATTACAGAGGATATGAGGGGAGATACGAGAATATGATGAGAGGAATTTCCTATCCTGTGCCCCTGAATAAGATCAATCAAATTTTAAAAAACTATAGAGAGGAAAAAGGAGAAGATATCGATATTTCTGTTTTTGGGGTTGACGATTCCGGCAATATTCGTGTGTTAAGACCTGCGAGAAGGCAGAATAATGTAATTCGACTCTTGCTTGTAGATGGCCGTTACAGTTTGATACGGAATTTCTCAGGATTAGTAGGAAGACAGATCAGCAAGAATCACGATAAGATCGAAATTTGTGATCGGTGTTTGAGAATTTTTCGCGGGGGTAAGAAGATGAGAGAACAGCACAAGTGTTTTGGCTCTGTGAATGCAGAACCCGAAGATGTCATGCCGGAACCCGGAACCAAGATGAAATTTCAGAAACACCAGGCTCTTCTCCACCATCCCGTCGTCCTTTATGCCGACTTTGAAAGCTTCCAAGTTCCCATGACGTCTTGCGACCCTGATCCCTCTACCTCAAGCACGATCCAAATTTTTCACCACGAGCCTTGCAGTTTCTCCATCTACGGAGAAAAATTAAATGATGTCATCTTGTATTGCGGACCCGATGCGGCAAAACATTTTGTTACGAAGATAGCGGAATGCGCGAGAGAACTTGCACCCAGCCTGAAAGGCTCTTACGTTTCTCCACCTGCTCTCACGACGGAACAACAACGGAGACATGACGCGGCGACAAGATGCGAGGAGTGTAACCAGGCTTTCACCCCCGAAAATTACAAGGTCGTCCACCAGAATGGATTATTTCTGAGCACCATCTGTAATTCGTGCAATCTTAAAATTAAGGAGTCGCATTTCGTTGCCGTGTTTCTGCACTACACGGAGAAGTACGACACGCATCTCTTCGTCAAAGAGCTCTACAACATAACTTCTCGAATCAGCATCATTCCGAGAACGAGTGAGAAGTATATTGCGGTAAGAATTTGGATCCCTCTCCAAGAAGGAGGAAGTGTGGAAGTGCGAATCCTGGACTCTTACAATTCCCTGTCCTCCAGCCTCGCAAGCCTTGCATCTCAACTTGGCGACGAAGATCTTGTGGCCACCAAGCAAATGTGTTTTTCGGGGAGAGATGAGAATTTGAATCTGTTGCGTCGCAAGGGCGTCTACCCCTACGAGTACGTCAACGATTTCGAGAAATTTGACGGGACGGAACTTCCACCCCGGGAGGTATTTTATTCTCATCTCACGGAGGACGTCTGTTCCGAAGAGGACTACGAACACGCTCGTAGTGTGTGGACGGCATTCAATTGCCAAACTTTTCGCGATTATCACGATCTTTATCTAAAATTGGACGTGACACTTCTGATGGACATTTTCGAATCGTTTCGTAAGAGATGCATCGCGATATACAAGTTGGATCCTGCGTATTTCTTCACCACGCCGGGATTGACTTGGGAATCGATGATGAAATACACCAACGTGGAACTGGGCCTCATCGCAGAGAAGGAACAGTATGCTTTCATGGAGAGTGCGATACGCGGTGGCATCGTCCAATGTCCCCGACGCCATGCTCAGGCAAACAATCCTCATACGCCTGGTTACGATGCATCGAAGCCCAACACCTACATCGTCTACTGGGATGTCAACAACCTGTACGGCCACTCCATGTCCCAGTGTCTTCCCATCAGCGACTACGCGTGGATGACCGAAGAGGAACTCTCCTGCGAAGATTTTCTCAACTGGAGCGAAGATAATGAATGGGGCTGTTTCTTGGAAGTGGATCTCGATTATCCCGAAACGCTTCACGAGAAACATCACGGATTGGCCCTAGCCCCCACCAAAAAGAAGCCACCTGGAGGATCATCGGAGCCAAAACTCATACTAAGCATGGAGAACAAGCGGAATTACGTTCTGCACTACCGACTCCTCCAATTTTACATAAGTCACGGCTTGCAGTTGAAGAAAGTTCATAGAGGATTGAAGTTCCGACAGAGCAGGTGGCTGGAACCCTACATAACCGAGAACACGCGCCGCAGAGCGCAATCGACATCGCCTGCAGACAAGGATCTGTACAAACTGTTCAATAACGCCATCTACGGCAAGACGATGGAGAACGTGCGTAATTACATCGATGCAATGTTGGTCACGGACGAAAAGAAATTTGAAAAGATCGTCGCGTCCCCCTACTTCAAAAACTTCACCAATTTCGACGAGAATCTAGTATTCGTCGAGAGGAACAAGAAGCAAGTGATGCTCAACAAGCCGATTGCCATAGGTGCCACCGTTCTTGAACTATCAAAATTGCACATGTACCAATCGTACTACGATCAGTTTCAACCCTTTTATGGAGATAACATCCAAATATGTTACATTGACACGGATAGCTTCATTTTTCTAATCCAAACACCAAGCCTCGAACATGATCTGACTAAGATGAAGCATCTGTTTGATTTTAGCAACTTACCATCAGGCCATCACTTGCATTCGGCAGAAAACAAAATGACGATTGGAAAATACAAAGATGAAGTTGGCGGGAAGTACATCAGCGAATTTGCGGGGCTTCGTGCCAAAATGTACTGTGTAAAGATTGCAGAAGAAAAAGAGATCAAGAAAGCGAAGGGTGTGGGAAAAATAAGTACCAGCAAATTTAGCATGCAAGACTACAAGGAATGCCTTTTTCATAGTAAAAGGCAACTCAGCGCCGATCATCGCATTACAAGTAAATTGCATGATTTGTACACGACGCGCGTAACCAAAGTAGCATTGGATGCAACAGACAACAAGTTACGTGTTCTCGATTGTAAAATCCACACGAGAGAGTGGGGCCACTACAATAAAAGCGATAAATGTGACGTGTGTTAACTGTAACCCCCATAGCCATGAAGTTTGCTGTGTTTTTTGCTATTCTTCAAAAAAACAGACGGAGGAAAAGAGGGGCCCTCGGGCGATGAAAAGTTGCAAGCTGTTATTATGTTATTATGTTGTTAAGCCCCGCTCCAAACCGAGGCTCATTAAATTCAACTCTTATTTTTCATCGCCCGAGGGCTCCTCTTTTCCTCCGTCTGTTTTGAAGAATGGCAAAGGCACAACGTGTTAAATAACTAACAAGGACAATGAATCTCTTTGGTTTCCGCAAACAAAACAACATGGACACTGTATCACCAAATTCCAATAACCTCTTACCTTCCGTGTTATCTAAACTCAATGGTCTACTAATTGTACATCTTAATAGTATATGGACAAAAATAAATGACGATGTGGGCAAGATGTTTTATGTTTTTAATAACAATTTACATTTCTATGAAATTCCGATCGATGGGAAACTTCAAATCACCGTGAATCCGGAGAACACAGGCGAAATCAAAATTTCTACCGGCAAAAACATTTTTCGAATGAAGCACGACAAGGTACTTTCTAACATGTCGTACGATGTGTCTGCAGGAGATTATCTTTACGTGGAACTCCTAGGAGATTACGACAAACTCGTTCCTCTCTTCGTAGAATTACGAATCGTCTATTCTATTATAAATAACCATTAACCAAAAATGCCTAACGACATTTTCGGCAACACCAAGCGTGTAGACCATGCAGAAGAGATTCTCATGCTGGACGTTCGAGTTAAGAAGTTGAGGAGCGATTTGATCGCTTTGCAGGAGACCTTAAACAAAAGTTTAGAGTCTGAGATCGCTACGCTCCAAACGCAATGTCTCGATCCCATTCTGAAAATCGATTCCGAACTGAAAACACTGATAAAAAATTATGTCGACGTACCTTCTTACGACAACATTCAAAATATACAGTTGAGCATGGATTCGCTTCAAAATGATTTGGCCAAATTACAGCAATTTCAATCGAAAAATGAAGATTTGGAAAAATTGAAACTCGAAATCGAAGAGCGAACTTCCGCAATAGAAAAGAATTTCTCTGAACTTCAAACCGTCGTGAATGATATTGATGTAGAACGCTTGCAGGTTGTTGTTTCTAAATTACAAGAAGAATTCACCGGCACGTTGGAAGAAATCAAATCCAAGTTGCAGACTTTGGAAGATACAATGACGAACCTACCATCGTCGGACGAACTGCAGGTCATCGGTAAAAGCGTCGCGAACATAAAAATTCAACTGGAGGCTTATCAAGATTTCGAACACATTCAAACCACCATCGCTACGCTTCAGGCGTCTCTGGAGTTGATCAACGAAGAAATTAAAAATATTCACGCTGAAGCAAGTGTGTTGACGAGTATTCAGGACACGTTAAGCACGGTTCAGCAGAAGATCCAATATTTGGAAAACTTGAACGTCGAATCCAATCTTACTCATTTTCATCACGTACTGGACAACATACAGGGTGACTTGGAATCGTTACGAACGAGCGTGCCTTCGAGCGAAGATTTGGAAAAATTGAAAACGGCGGTGACGGCACTATCAGATTCGAGTGACATCAAAAGTTCGTTGAGCGATCTCGAGAGTAGGGTGGCCAATCTCCCCACCTCCAAAGAATTACACGCTTTGAAAAGGAACATATCACGTATGCTGAAACGATTGGAAACGGAAACGGCGAACGTGGAACAGATTCGAGACGAACTTGCTTCGCTGGTGTCGACGCTGCCCACTTCGCAGAGCGTCGCCGACCTTCACACGCAGTTTACAGAGATGCGAATCATCGTGAACGATCTTACCGAGAAGAGCTCGAAATTGAATCAAATCGAGAACCTTCAGAACATTGTGGTCAACATCAGAGATCAAGTTGGAGTGCTGGAATCAACGCAGGAATCGACGCTGGCCTCTTTCGGTGCCAAGTTGCAAGAACTCAACGAAAGCTACAAGCAGTTGAACGTGGAAGTAAAAATCAAACCCTCATTTTCTACCGTAACGGATACCATAGTCGAGCATTTGGTGCCCGTACAAAACACACTGGGTCAGCTTCACAGCAACCTCGTTAGCATCGATACTAAATTCGCTAAACTCCATTCTCTGCAAGCCATCGAAATTAACAGCGTACCCAATCAACAGAGAATCTCCACGTTCGTCGAAGGTAACAAACTGTACATGCTGCATCCTTATCATCCGTACTACAAGTTTCTCCTCGATGGCACGATTCAGGTAAACGAATTTTCGTACTGGTCTCACGGCAGAAAAGCTAGTGTTCCCACCATGACTTTGATATCGAATCGTGGTGTCCAGAAAGCAGGAAACATTCCTCTGGCGCGTTGGAACGAAACGCGCAACATATATGAAATACAGGAAGACGAAGACCTTACCGTTTTCGACGTGAGTGCCGGCGATAAGCTGATCGTTCAAAACACGAGCGAGGTGCCACCCTCTTTGAATCCCATCACGCTGGTGCTTCTCTTCAAACGTAATCTCTAAAAAGAATGTCAAGGCAAGCCATCGTCCAAGAATTGCATAAACCTGCACGCCGCAACTACAAACGTTTGGCTGTGGTAACCAAGGGAATCGACGACCTCTGGGAAAGCGACCTCGTCGAAATGAGTAGCGGCAAGTTAAAAAACCTACATAAATTGAACAAGGGCAACAAGTACCTCCTCACCGTCATAGACACATTTTCGAAATTCGCATGGGCTCTACCTTTGAAGGCGAAAACGGGAACGTGTGTCACGGAAGCATTCAAGACAATTTTTCGCGAAAGCGTCGGCAGACGACCTCGGTTTCTGCACACGGACAAAGGGAAGGAATTTTACAATGCCGTATTCCAAATGTTTATTCGGAAACACAACGTTCAACATTACTCGACCTTCAGTGACGTCAAGGCCAGCATCGTGGAAAGATTCAATCGCACTCTGAAATCGCGCATGTGGTCACGCTTCACGCTTCAGGGAAGCTACAAGTGGGTCACCATTCTTCCGGAACTTGTTAACAACTATAATCACACACGGCACGGAACGATAGGCATGAAGCCAGCTGACGTTACCAAGTCTGACGAGCAACGTTTAATTTCTAGCGTTTACTGTCCAAAGTACACGCCCACGACAAAAAAAGCTAAATACAAAATTGGAGAACAGGTGAGGGTCAGTAAATTGAAGCGAACGTTCGACAGGGGTTTCACACGAAACTGGAGCACTGAACTTTTTACCGTGGTTCGAGTTCTACCCGGGAACCGTCACACGTATATAATAAAAGACAGTGGCGGTGAAATTTTATTGGGGCGCTTCTACGAGGAGGAACTCTCTAAAACTAAATACCCCGACACGTACCTTATCGAAAAAGTTTTGCGCAAGAGAGGCAACAAACTTTTGGTGAAATGGCTGGGACTTCCGGAAACAAGTTGGATCGATTCAAACGAAGTGATTCTATGAGTACGTGGAATGTTATGAAACGTTTACCTAATTCGGAAAGTGGAAGGAAGAAAAAAACGGTGAATTGCTCCCCGACAGCATCCGCTGTCTGATCGTAGGACCTTCGGGGTGTGGAAAAACGACACTGCTCGTGGACAATTTTCTCCTCGCACCGAATTGGTTAGATTGGAAGAATAGGCACCTGTACGTGTTCTCGAAAAGTTTAGAGCAATCCAAATACCAGCAACTGATGAAACTGTACGATGGTCTGGACATTGCAACGTTCGCCTCGGAAATAAAACCACTCGACGATTGTCGTGAAAATTCAGTCGTTGTGTTCGACGACGCCATCCTGGAAAATCAAAATGAAATTCGCAACTTTTTCACGCAAGGTCGTCACAAAGAAATGGATTGCTTTTACCTAGCTCAAACGTTTTCCAAAATTCCAAAACAGTTACTACGCGACAACGCTAATTTCATATGTTTGTTTCGTCAAGATCACACCAACCTCAAGCACGCGTACGATGACTACGTAGGCGGAGACATGAACTACAATCAATTTTCGGAACGCTGCTCTTCTTGCTGGAACGGTGACGATTTCGGATTCGCTACGATCGACATGACGAGGAAACCCAACGACGGAAAATACAGAAACAAAATCAACAACTTTCTAAACGTTGCAACGTTGTGAGAAACAACGTGTATAAATAACGTCATGACGAAACGAAAAATCGAAGACGAAAATCTCAAGCTTCGCGATTACCTCGCGAAACGCTTCAAAGGTTGGAAATCCGAGAATCGTGGATTCTACGAAGAGAAAAAACGTCAGGATCAACCTGTGATCGATGCCATCAGTGGTCTAGGTAAAGAAATTAAAAGTGTCACGGAACAAAATAAAAATTTGATCAACGAACTAGTGCCGCTCGCAGCTAAAAGTTACGCCGTACCCACGCCTATTTCGAGCATTCCTTCGACACCGTTCGAACTGAAGGATGCACCGGCACGACGTCGAGCCATAGGCAGCACGTCTTCGGATAAAATCGAGTTGGGACCTTTGGCACGAGACTACCTGAGTACGGGGAAATTCGACAAGGATGAAGTGTTCGGATTGTATCCCAGCATGGAAACCAGCGAAGGCGGCGGTGTGGTGTGGAAGATTGGGAAATCGAAGGTGACCTTCGAAGGCAACGACATTAAAGTCAATTTAGGCGACAAGGATAGTTGGAACAGGTATCCGGGTACGGTGGGACTGTGGGAACTCGTCGCCAAAAAGCAGCCGAAAGATTACACCGACGAAGATTACCAAAGTTACAAGGAAATTCTGATCATGACGGATGCCTTGTACCAGAACAACGACGCCTCGCAGAATAGGGTGAAATCGAGCAGCGGCGAGAAGTACAAGAATCTCATCAAACCGATTTGGAACCAGGTCAAAACAGGCAGCGGCGTCAAACGCTAGAACACGTTACCCAAAGAATTCGTTTGGGTGGACGACGTGAGGAAGCTCGTGGACCGATTGTTGGTGATAGCCGGCGAAGAGAATGCAGGCAACCGTAATTTCTACAACGAGAAGGTTGGCATCGTGGACATGATCAGCACGAAACTTTCCAACTTCATCGTGAACAACGACAAGGGCATAGGTTACCTCATCAAAATCATCAACACGCTGCCTCCTAAATTTTGGAACGTGGCCGAAGGAAAGGGCCTTGTGAACGACATCATCAACAAGTTACCTTTCAAGATGCATCTACCTGGCTACCAGTACTGCGGACCGGGTACCAAACTCGAGAAAAGATTGGAGAGAGGAGACAAGGGTGTGAATCTGTTGGACGCGGCATGCAAAGATCACGACATTGCTTACAACACCACGCAGACGGATCTGGATGCACGTCACGAAGCAGACAGAAAGTTAGAGCACGCAGCTTTCGAAAGATTCGTGAGCAGAGACGCATCGTTGGGTGAACGGGTCGCCGCACTGGGTACCACCATTGCCATGAACACAAAACAAAAATTGGGGTGGGGTATATAAATAACATCCAGTAAAAAAAACAACATGGCTTGCATAACTGATTTGCCGCACGAACTACTATCTAAAATATTCAAAAAGGTAGTTAACGGAGATGTTAATAAACTTGTGATCGTAGCTAAAACGACGCCGGCATTTCACATGGGATGCGAAATAGTTCTCAAGGACCGTCTTCGGGAGATCAGTGGAATGAGGTGCGGTGATCTCGACACTCTTCTGTCGGCCGCGGGGGAGAAATTGAACGAAAGGTTGGACGAACTGCACGAGGCGAGGCAGGGAAGAAGACGGTATACTGATGATTGGCGTAAGTCCAAACAGGAAACTGAAGAAATCATCACGCAAATCATCGCGTTCTCCGAAGCACGAACTTTCTTCCTCTGTTAAAAAAATCTTCGATACAAATCATGAAAAAAAATATATAAATAACACACATCGTGAAAAAAAATAATCTTCGGTATATATAAGTAACACACATCGTGAAAAAAAAATTAAATTTCTCTAACACACACACTGAAAATTTCTCTTCTTCGATATGACAACCAAAAAAATGAGTGAGCTCCAAGCATTAAAACAAATGCTAAATTTGTCAGTCGAGTATGTAAAAATTCGGGAATTGGAAGTCGACAAATCTTACACGATAACTTCCGGTTCAATCGTTTCTACCCAGTATGGTCCCAAGGTACGCCTGTTGCTCAACGCACAATACAGTCTATTTTTACCAGATCGATACGCTAACATGTTATCGGACGAGAAGCTATCTATTTTAATCGAGAACAAAACTCGAATCGTGTACAAGGGGACAAAGGAACTTTTTGGCAAGAAAACAAAGCACGTAATAGAATTTGTGTAGCGACTGCGGGGCCGTGAAAAAAAAAATCTCAGAATATTTATATATAAATAACATACCGTAAAAAAACTACACAAGAAAAAATATCAAAATATATATAAATAACATACCGCAAAAATAACCCATAGAGCATCAACATGAAGCTCAAGGGTGTCGTGTACCAGATACCATACTCCAATCTGAAAAATCTAGGTGCCCTTGATGGGTTACTCACCAAGAAACAACGCGAGAAGAAACGTTCTTGCTTGTCGAAAGGACATGGAATGAAATTGCTGCTCAGCACACCTCAATTGAGACGGTTGCAGCGTTCGCGGAAACAGCAAAAGATCGGAGGTTTCATATTCAGCATCCCGGCCATCCTAGCAGCATTGGGGGCCGTTGGAAGTTTGGCTGGCGGAAGTGCCGCCATCGCGAAAACCGTCATCGACTCGAAGAAGAACAAAGCGGAATTGGAAGAACAGAAACGTCACAACCTGGCCATGGAGAAGAAAGGAGGAAAAGGCGTAATGAGAAAGTTTAAAAAAAAGAAACAGAAGCACTCACCAACCGAGACATTGAATCTCTGATCGAACCGTTACGAATCAAATACTTCAGAGGAGTTTTTATGTCCGACTCGTTACCTTCAAGCGTTAAAAGAAGAGAATGTGGAGTAGTTAACTTGGACAATCAAAAAAATCCAGGCACGCATTGGATATGTTACCACAAAAACGATGACAATAACAAAGCATTTGTTTTCGATTCTTTCGGAGGTGTTCCACCTACAAATTTAATTTATTATCTGAAAACAAACAAAACCTCTATATACTACAACGACGAACGCATTCAAGATTTCGGAGACGTGAACTGCGGTCATCTCTGCCTCTCTGTGCTTGTCTTTCTCTCTAAAATAAATAACCCTACGATCGAGGATTTCCAGAAAGCATTGTGGAACCTCAAACAGCATCACTAGGATGGGCGTGTTCCATCTCACGAGCGAATCTTCAATCTTGAAACTCACGCTGCACGACGACATCGTCTATCCTAAATCCGTGGCTCTGCGTGCATTCTACAGCATGTACCTCATACCTAACGTCACGCAGCACAACAACAAAATTAGCGTCGGAAGCGAACACATCGTCGTCACGCCAGGCCAATACAATCTTTCCACTTTGCAAGCTCAGTTACCCAAAGGCACATACCTTTCTCAAAATTCGGTCACGCACAGAGTGGAAATCCTATCCGCGACGGAGACCGTGGACCTGGGCACCATGGGAGAACTTTTAGGTTTCGAGAATGACACAAAACTCGAAGCTGGCATCAAGCACACAGCAACCAACATTCCTAAATTCTTGGCCATAGAGACTCTGAACGTACACTGTAACGTGGCCGAAGGAATGATCATGAAATCTTCGGACGGATTATTAGGAAGTCACAAGCAGACGGGAATCATAGCCACTTTCAAACCAAGTTCCGAGTTCATGGAACCGATCATCTACACGCCCTCTTCGCCGATCTATTTTCCAGTATGTCGCAACCGCATAGACGACATAGAGTTGGTGGTGACGAACGAGAAAGGAGACGTGGTGGATTTCGCAGGTGCCACTACGACGGCCATCGTGGAGATCAACGTATAATAAATAACCATACATGTAAAATGGAGCAAATCGAAAGTTACGAATTGCAATCTTTCCCTCCCAACCGTCGCACGTTCGCCAATCTGAACGAAGCAAACAGGGAGATCGAATACGACGTGGACGTAGGCGACGGGTTCATTCATCCTCACAGAGCGGACCTCTACCTTCAATTCGACGTGGTGAAGAAAGAAAGCGAAGACGCGTTTCCTGCAGCAGCAAACTTGATACTCGTGGACAACTTCGTGCCTCACCTGTTCTCGCAGGTGGAGGTGAGGAAACACAACACCGTCATCGACAGAATAGATTATCCAGGCATCACGTCGACGGCAGTGGGAACTTTGAAATTATCCAAAACGGACGCAGCGTACTACCAGGTGGGGGAATCGAAGCCGGGACCAAAATATCGACGAGAAGTCACACGGTGCTCTTTCCCATGCGTCTGTTGCCTGGTTTCTTCTCGGACTACAAGGAGATCATGTGGAAGGGAGGACTGAGGATCACGTTTCGAAGAGCGGCCAACGACAACGACGCACTCATGCGATACGCTACTTTGGGTCCGGACGGCACCACGCCGATAGCCAACACTTTACCCGAAGCAGCCAAGTGCGTCATCCGGAGCATGGAATTGAGAATGCCGGTGGTGGAATACGAAACAAATTACGCCCTCAAGTACAAAGCGGAGATCTTGAAAAGTCCACAGGTACCGATTCACTTTCACGGTTACCAGTGCGTGCAGAAGATGGCGTCGGGAAGTCACATGGAATTCGACGTGACGACACAGTTCAACAACATACAGTTCGACATGCCAGATTTCGTCGTAGTGCTTTTTCAGACCGGGAGGGACAAGAATCAGGAAAAAGATTCCAGCAAGTTCGACGACTGCAAGATCAAGAACGTTTATCTGAAGAACGGTAGGAACGAAGTGTTCCCGCGCGAGAATTACAACCTCGACGTGACCAAAAACGATTACCTCAAACTTTACGAAGCGTTCTCGGCTTACAAACGTGTGACCGAGGGAAGCGTGGACATGTACTACACGCCCAGCGAGTTCAAAGCACGGAGACCCATGACCGTCATCAACACATCAAAGAGAAAGAAGGTTGTGGTCAACGATCGAACCAACATCAAGGTCGTCTGCGAGTTCCACGATGCCTTGCCCGAGGATACCCTATGCAGTGTCATCCTGATTGCAGAGAAGTCCTTCGCCTACGACGTGAAGAACGAGAGGGTCACAGAGCAGTTTTAACAAGTTTTTTAACATCTTTTCTTGCACAATAAGAAATTTTCTGCACTAGCACAATCAGTTACAATAGCACAATACGAATTTCACTAGTTCAGATCAGTTACAAATGTCAATTTCATTAGTTATCAGTTACAATATCTTTTTTGCACTATAGCACGAGACAATCAGAAAATTTGCACAAAAAATTTGTTGTTGTTTTTACACGTGAAAATTAACAATAAAATTTCTTTTTTATCGTTTCAGATGCTGTCGAAACATTAAAAACACATACACACACTAGAAAAAAAAAGCATGCAACTTTATTTGTAACACACACATATTCTCCACCTTCATCAAGAAAATATTATAATAAACATAATTATTTTTATCTATATCTCACAATAAAACTCTATATCCAAAATATCACAACATCAAATAACACTAGAGTCGTTAGTACACGTTGCATGCATTACGGAGGTCCTGTGTAGGGTTTCATGGAAGTTTGGGGGAAAAAAAAAAACACGTGAAACCCTACAGAGGTGCGGTAATCTATAACCGCAGCCATTAGAAAACCTTTACTTTTTTGGCTGGGCACCACGCACCCTGGCGAGGTTATAGGGGCCAGGTATCCTAAAAAACAACAATTATTATTTTGTTTGTTTGTTTGCGTCACAATACATACGCGCGTGTGTGTGTGTGTGGTACATCGTTCCCTCCCCGAGAGAGAGGTTTACGAAGATCACGATATATATATAAACATTTGGTCCCGGACTTGGAAAATTACAATAAAGTGCACTCATCCTTCAAAAGATAAGAAAATGAGAGGAGAGGTTTACGTAGGTCACGATATATAAACATTTGGTCCCGGACTTGGAAAATTACAATAAGATGCACTCATCTTTCAAAAGATGAGAGGATAAGAGAATAAGAGAATAAGAAGATGAGAAAATAAGAGAAGAGGTTTACGAAGATCACGATATATAAACATTTGGTCCCGGACTTGGAAAATTACAATAAGATGCACTCATCCTTCAAAAATAAGAGAATAAGAGAATGAGAGAATAAGAGGAGAGGTTTACGAAGATCACAATATATAAACATTTGGCCCCAGACTTGGAAAATTACGATAAGGTACACTCATCTTTCAAAAATAAGAGGATGAGAAAATAAAAAAATAAGAGAATGAGAGGAAGATGAGAGAATAAGAGAAGAATAAAAAAAAGATGAGAGGAGAATAAGAAGATGAGAGAAGAATAAAAAAAATAAGAGGGATGAGAAGGATGAGAGGATGAGAGCTCATCTTTCACTCATCACTGCCTTTTTGCGCCCGTGAAATATCGTCAGCGCAATAAATGAGGCGCGGAACGGGGAGAGAAAGTGAGTTTTTCAACTTTTTGTAGTCGTTTGGTCAAGAAATCAGAGTTGCAGTGGGATGCACATTTTTTATCTACTGCTGTCAGAAACCATAATTCATTAGCATATTCACGTATTGGACTAACTATCGTTTTATACAGGTATATTAACGTACCTTATTTTTGAAAAGCTTTCCATGAGAAAAATATATGCAGAACCAAGCATAATAATAATAATAGAATGTTAGCATTGTGCACTTAATTATGACTGTTTATGGAAATATCGGACCGGTACGGCAATTTAGGTGTTGAAATGAGAAAAACTGAACATGTCACCCGGTACTGGTATATGAAACTTTTGACATTATAAATACTGATCATTATATTTATGAAAATGCTCAGAAGGAAGTGTGTTATCTTCCACTATAATCCTGGATAAGTTGCATAGGCAGTACATAGGCAAAGGAAATGACTGACATGTCTTATTGTTGGTGACCAGTCCCAATTTTGAATTATTTTGTTTCGTTGTGTAATAAATGTAATGTTGTGGCAAACATGAGAATTTTGATTGTGAAATTGTTAAAAGCCTGACGTGATGGGAAATGGAAATTATGAAGGGAACTCGTAACCAGGGCGAGACTGAAACTTGGAACTGTAAGTGCCGAGATCGTGATGAATAGGGGATAAAAATAGGACAATCGACGCCATTACTAGAAGGGCATTGAAAACACAGAGAAAAGCAGTCTACCAGTAGCCTAACACGTAAATGCCATTCCTCCATTCCCTTCATTGAGCATCGTATCACTGTTTACAATCCCAAACTCTTCATCTTCGGCAAAGCCAGAAATAATACTCTCCCGAAGAGCCATAAGCAATTTTTCTTTTCCACCAGAATAGCGGGAGTCAGTCAATTGTCAGCCAAATCCAGGTTCCATATATCAATGTCTGCTCGGGAGGAGATGAAAATTAAAAAAAGAAGAAGACGAAAAAAGGGGCAACGCAGATTCAACAATAGTTGAGAGACAGAGGAAGGGAGATAATCTCGAACCCAGCAGATTTTCACACGGTGCCAGTTTGCTGAAGGAAGATCCAAACTCTGAATCCAGAATGGGCTCCAGAGTAAAGGAGATAATTTAGCGGAAAAGAAGCAAGTGTTGCCAACTACATGAGTTAGTGATTGAGTATGGGACAGAGTTGTATTCACGGCACCAGATGAACGATTGAAACAATGGGGGGTGTTTCTCATGGAATGGAATAGAAATCTAAATGCGGAAGGGTACAAAGACATTTTGACAAGTTTCGTAATGTCTACGATAGAAGAACAATTCGGTGATAACGATTTCCTGTATCAGCATGACAACGTTTCCTGTCATAAAGTAGGGCCTGTAAGGGAATGGTTTGGCCCGCCCAGAGACCTGACTTGAATCCCACTGAATACATTTGGAATGAACTACAACGCGGCCTTTCTTGCAGCCCCCACATCACGACCTGCTCTGGCTAAAGCTCTTCAGGAAGAACGGGCTGCCATTTCTCCGCAGACGTTTCGGAACCTGAATGAAAGTCTCCCCCGCAGAATTAGGGCTGTCATAGCAGCAACTCCGTATTGATGTTAATTACTGGAACTTAAGGAACGTCTGATGACAGTTTCAAGAGGTGTCTCGATACTTTTGATCACATAGTGTATGAGGTCTCATAACTATAGCAGCCACTTTGAGTGAAATGGCTTTATCACATGCACAATATTCCCTACACTATCTTCATTGACCTCAAGGCTTTCAGATCTTGCACCTTGCGTTTCATGTTAGCGTCATCTGACATCTTCTTCTTCCCCTTTAACTAGTCTTTCCAATGCATCTTTTATCAGGCACTTTCTTCTTACCCACTATTCCAGCCATTTCTCTTTCTTCTCTTGATCTCTTCCAACATTACTATTCTTTCGTCAACTCTTCCCGACAGCTTTCTATTTTGTCTGTCCATTTCACATGCTCCATACTTCCCAATAGCCACACTTCTAAAGCTTCTAGTCTCCTAATTTCTTCATAGCGTCCAGGTTTCTACGCCATATAACGCTACACTTCACACCAAACATTTCATTAGGTTCTTCTTCAGATCTGTGATCAAGGGTCCACGAAACACTTCTTCTATTAAAGATTTCTTGTGCTATTGCCAGCTCACGTCACCGCTTCTGATACATCCCAGTTATCTGAAGAAGGAGATGAATTTTATGAGAGACGAACACAATGGAATACACATGTCAAGGCAGGAAATCGATTCCAGAAGACTGTGAGACAAACACTCAACACGCTCGGCCGATAAGTCGTCAGGCTAATTCCTTGCTGAAAGCACTTTCCTGTTTCAAGACTGGTGTGCCTGTCCACATGCCAAAATATCTCAAGGATACGGACAGGGACATTACAAGTGTTTTTTTTTTCCGTTAGCGAAAAACTGAGGAAAGATAAGAAAACCCCTCCTCCTCCGTGTCCCTATAATACCCCCCTTAGGGTTATTTGCACTAGTAAAGCATGTAATTGTCTAATTTCTCTCCCTGTACCATACGATTTACAGATAAAGCAGTTCTAGACCTTTCTGGAACTGATTCAAACATTGCATTTGGATTGCTATATTATTCTAACAATTCCATTACAACAACCCCACCTTGTATCAACATTCTGAACCCTCCGCAGTGCAGCGTTAACGTTTAATAAATTTCTCAATGCTATCAATAACTGATCAAAAACACTAAGGATACGAGCCCTTATCGGGAATGTGTAAAAGTTGCTTACTAAATAGTAAATTGAATTCTATATTTGCATTTTATTTCACACTTTCCGTTTGCCTATTTTTTTCTAGATTCCACTACTTCCTTCATATGACTTAGAATATATATTTCTTCTTCCTTTCTTTCTACTAATTCCACTAATATTTGTTTTCGTTTTCTGTTTCTTCTTCATTCTCTTCAACTCTCTCCAGCTTCTTTTATTTCTGTCATTATTTCTCTTCTCAATCTTTTCTTCCAGGATTCATTTCCTTTCCTCCTTTCTTCTTCATATTTACACTCTCTCATTTCTGTTCATTTTCTTCTTTCTCTCTCTCTTTATGCTCTTCTTTCTTCACCATTATTCTATTATATCTCGTTCTTTGTTCACCGTTCTCTCTCTCTCCCATTCCCATATTTCTCCCTCCATCATTCTCTTATTTCTCTCTTCATAATTATCTTGTTTCACTCTCTCTCCATCACTCGCTTGTCTCTTGATTACTCCCTTGCTTCTCTCTCCACAATTATGTAATTTCTTTCCTTCCAAATCATTCTATTTTATTATTTCTTCCTAGATCATTCTCTTATTTCTTTCTTTCTCCATCATTCTCATATTTATGCTCTCTTTCTCTCCCCATAATCCCCTTATTTCTTTCTCCACACCCTTGTCTATTTCTATTTTTTCATCATTCTCGCATTTCTCATTTTCTCTATCCATCACTCTCTTGTATATCTCTCCAACAGTCTCATATATATCTCTCCATGACTAAAATATGTCTTTCTTCACAATTAACTAATTTCTCTCTCTGCATCATTCTATTTCTTCTCTCGTCATCATTTTCATCTTTCTCTCTACCTATCTCTCAACATCATTCTATTTCCCCGTCATTCTCTTATTTCTCTCTCTGCGTCATTCTCTCATTTCTCTCTTACATCATTCTCGTATTTCTCGCTCCGTTCCCACCAATCCCTTATTTCTCTCTGGCCTGGCCGCAGTGGCTCAGTCGGTAACGCGTCTGACTACCATGCTAAAGGTCCCGGGTTCGATCCCGGCCGGTTCAAATCCGGGAACTTCTCTAACGATGGAGGCGGCCCCGGCGCCCACCCAGCGTCGAATAACATGGGTACCTGGGGGAAACCCTGGGGGGTAAAGGCGGTCAGGGGCGTGATGCTGATCACATCACCCCCACTCACGACCGGATCAAGAAAGTGTGGGGCGTTACCCCCACACCCCCTATACGCCTTCATGGCGTGGTGCTATGCACAGGGGAACACTATACTTTTTTTTTTAACTTTTACTTCCCCTTCTGATTCTCTTTAAACCTTCCTATTTTAAGATGACGCTTAGAATTACGTCACACGATTTTTTAACAAAAGTAAGTCTCATTTCAGTACAAAACGTTTTGACAGAGAATTTACAGTGCGTCCATTTCGACCTTCAGCCGAGAGATCGGGAGAAGCGTGGCGGGCGGCGCTGGCGGAGATGCCCACATTTGCGGCCTGTAATGCCCACTTATTTTTATGGACATATGCAGACATTTATATAAATATTGCAAAACGAGCACTAACCTGTGTTATAATTTATCATCTGTAATTCATCCAAGTTCTGCCCTTATATACACAAAAAAATACGCTTTAGAAACGATGTTAAGAGCCACAGATAATAAAACATTTTAATCATAGTTTTGACCAGTAACGTCCTGCTTAAGTTTATATCCTTGAAAGAGTTTTGTGCCGATGGGGATCGTTTGGAGGTTTCGAATGTGCAACACTGTATCAAGATTACGCTGTAGACGAAACCGTTAAAAGTCAATGGTGTTCGTGAGCTTCCTTGCATTCCGAAATCTCCGAGCTCGAGTTTTTTGTTCCTTCGCGACAGAGCTGTGAATATAGTGGCGAGCAGATGTAAACCAAGAGCGTGTTAATTTCGTACTGTGCGCAAGAGTGTTATTATTGGTTACTTTCCGTTACTTGTTTGTGTTATTGCAGTGTGTATGTGTGTTGTGTCAGTGAGAGGATTGGAATGCCAGCCGCAAGGTTCACGTTACGAGGGGGGCTGATAAGTTCTCGGCCCGACCCAGAAGTGCTACAGGCACGAAAGTTTCAGGCTATTCAACCTATTCTCCCCGAAAGTCTACATACTTGGCACTTGGTGGATATCAGTTTGAACAACTCTTATAACACAGGTTAGTGCTCGTTTTACAATATTTATATAAATGTCTGCATATGTCCATAAAAATAAGCGGACATTACAGGCCGCAAATGTCGGCATCTCCGTCAGCACCGCCCGCCACGCTTCTCCCGATCTCTCGGCTGAAGATCGAAATGGACGCACGGTATTGTTTTGCGTGAAAGAAGGTGTTCCTTTTAGTTTTCTAGCTGCTGAAGACGAATCTGAACTTGGTTTTTGTCCTGCACCCTTAGATTTAGAAATAATGCCAGTCATAGTATCAACCTTTAGACGCCGGTCAAAATTTGAAAGAAATCGCAGAGCTTCCTGTTGGAGGCCTTTGTGCCCCTTTACTAATTATCCCAGAACCACAAATGATACCTCGTTGGAAAGCTTATGGAACACAGATTCCAACGAGGTACATTTGGGACCCATCACGCCCAAATGGTAGAAGAAGAAGAAGAAGATAAGAACATTGGGGAAAAAGTTTATTCTTGGAGAACTTGAGGTAAGTTTGCAACACTTACAGTTGAGCTACGCAAACATAAACTCAGTAACACACACCCTATACATTAAGTTGGCTAACTGAAGTTGTCCTGCAGGACGAATTTCAATGAAGAAACATATGGAAAGTATACATATTGCAATATACAGGGTGAGTCAAAAGTCCCTGACCACCCCTTATAAAATGAAAGGGAGTGTAGGTTGCAGCAATTGATCATGCTAGTAATTTGTTAGGCCTAGGGGGAAACGTTGTGGTGCATGTCATGACAACGTCCCCTTGGTGACCAACATCTTGGATCCAACTTCATTTCTTTAGATTAGACGGGGGCATGTGGGGTATGGTTTTGGGCTAGAATTTCACCAGGAATTCAGTGGTGAAGTCAGATTTATGAAAACTTTAATGATAAGGAAGTTATAATCGCAATCATCTTTATTTATAATGATAAAATGAATTTGTCAATGGCCGGTAAAACATCTAACTTAATGCGAAAAAAAATATGGTAGTAATACAATTAACATTAATCATATCACACAGTTCAACCACTAATGCAGTATTATATACGTTGATGGGGTCAGAATCTGGGTTGTTATTATAGAAAGGGTTTGCATCCTTGAAGACTTCCTTTTTTTCTCTCTCGAGACACTTCCTTCTTGCAAGCTCATCTTTGGTTTCCATGCCGACAATAAGAGACGCGATAGCGAACTAATGGCTTGGAAAGTTCGTTGAAAAGTCTCGGGAAGTAATTAAAAATCTCAAGTGTGTGGGGTGAGAAGAGATCTAAATTAATAACAGGGGGCGGGACTTCTGCGTTCCATAACTAACAGCAAGGTGTCCGCATCGTAGAAGCTGCATCCATCCGCGTAAACGATGTCCCTGCAGCAAAGAACGTAGGATTAGCAAGACACCTCGAATGAATTTTAAAAAGGTTTTCACGCTGTAGTTTAGCTCAGGGTTAACAGATGGCACTGGCGTTTAGGATATTAATGCTCAAATCTGACATGAAGCCAACCATTCCTGATGTACAGTTACCGGAAATAAAATTGGGATATCTAGATCCTGGAATACTCTCTTGCCTGCATGGCGTTATGAGTGTTGCCAACCTCTGCGACAACTTCTACCACATATAAGTTAGGCAAGAAGAATCTTTGGGATGCACGTTGCAGTCACTTACGAGCCACTGAGAAGGTATTTCCACCCATCTGAGGCCACTGTCGAACTTCTTCCTTCTTAAACTTCCTGGTATTGTAAACATGTGTGGGGACATTGACTGTTCTTAATACACACTTATATATGTTGAAGAAAGGTTAACATTAACAAGATGCAAGTAACCTTCCACCCCCAAATATGAAGTATCATTTAATAATTTTAATTTGAATAACTAGAGATAATTCAACATTTTTTTAAATGTAGATATGTCTAGAAGATAACCACAGTAAGGTTAAATTACCAGAAATATTGAAGTTAAATGAATAATTTATATCAAAATTCCCTTATAAACGAATATAACTGATTTTGGGTTACTTTTTCTAAATTCAAAATCTGTGTGTAGTAATACTAAAATATTGTTTTTAATGTTGTTATTTAAAGTGATGTGTTTTCATTACATAACAACCTTACGTGATGAAATACGGTAATTTGTGTTGGTTTTCTCAGAGGGAGATAGCGGGCATCTGAAATGAACGATTCAATTAAAGAATAATATAACAGGAAGAGGACGATTTTATCTTAAGAAATCAGTAAACAAAGCGGGTATAATAATACCTTACTTTAAAAACAGCACACACACCAGCTCCGTACGCAAGGGAGTGGCCACAGGAGCCATGCCCTTCACCCCCCCCCCTCCTCGAACTATGAAATATTTTTATATGAACCCTATAAAACCTACGAAATTAGCACTGGCGATGTTTCATGATTCCGATTCTGTCCTTGCTTAAATAAATAAATTGTTTGTGGAGAGAGGCAGGCTCCAGTCTGCAATATTTGATAATTTTAGTTTTATTCTCAGTCTCTGGAAGGGGCAAGGCCGCCCATAGCGGAAGAGAAAGGAGAAAGCGAGTTGGCGGAGCAAAGCAGTGCCGCTGCTGGTAGCTGCACTCACTTCCCCTCCCACAAGTTCATTGGTCGAGCCCTCAGAGCCAAACTTGTTTTCGTTCGCTCTACAGCGCCTTGAATAACGTAGTGTGGAAAATGGCACAGTTCTGCGCGCTCTGACTGGTTCCACTCGAAAATGATCCGCTAGAGGCGCTGGTGTTGAACCCGGTGCTTGGTATTCGTCTGCTTATAATGGAAGTAAATGGAGTTTTCGCTGCAACGTCTGATTATTTTACATGAAGCATTTCTATGAATGTGATAATTCCTATGATATTTGGTACAGTGGTCGCGAAGATATTAACGAACATTCTAGACAGTCGACCACGTCCTGTTATCGTCATACTTTCGTTAATAATACGGGAGTAAAAATACGCGTGGAATGCTCTTGGCAACTAAATTTTTGTGTATGAATTAGGTTCATTATTATTATCATCATCATCATTTCTTTTAAAGATATACACACTGAAGCATTTGTATTTTTGATATGTACTGTCTCTTTTCTTCCGCTTTAAACTAATCGCGGCGATGATGATAGTGATGATTCCATGAAACGACAATAGAACCCCACAAAACTTTCTTAGTGCCATCGACATGAGTGTAATGAAACTTTCAAACCAATGGGACAAGCGACACGGGATGTTCACACTGTCACACTAGTGACACACACTTCCAGACTGTAAAATAGCATTCATTTCACATGAGGGTCCAAACAGCAAACGACACGTTCATATGGCGTATTCGCGTGCTACTTGTTACTTCGGTCGGAAAGCTCCTTAAAGGAAGGGTGCTCAGACCGAAGCGACGCGTTACAAGGGGAGTTCCCAACTAAGTAACAAGCGACATGGTGCCTCCAGTCTATTGGCAAGCGTTCGATGCTAATTGTGCGAACAACAGATAGGCGACACGAAAAACCGCACATTACAACAACAGATCTAGGCGACACGATAAGTCACACTTGTCGCTTGTGCGTCGCTCAAACTGGGCCATTTCCTCAAATCACTCCACAAATATAACTGTTTCCATCAATTCACGTACCGCCTTTCAAGACAAACAAATCTACACAATATATTCCAAAAACTAACAAAGCCGCATTACTTTCATAAGAAAATTAGCACCGACATTGATCGCACTGCCATCTATGTTTCTCATCCGTCTGGGGAACCAGTTTCTTGGGTCGTTTTCCACACTGCGTTATTTAAGGCGCTGTAGTTCGCTCACTCCAGAGATTTCCGGTAGAGAGTGTATATCCATTAACGCTAGACTACCACACGTCCCGATTTAGCCGGGAGAGTAAATTCATTTTAATACCTGTCCCGACTTGTTCCAAACTCCAGTCGGGATGCCAAAATGTCCTTTTTTTTTGTTAACTCACATTCAGACATGTTGCTCATTACAAGAATCACTGCTAATACGTACCATTTAATTTAAAAGTTTATTATGTTCTAAACATAGAATTACGATGGATGTTCAATTGTGCCCGTGTAAGAAAGTTAAAAGGAAATTTGAAAACATTGTTAAGATACGCAATAAAGTATTAAACGAACACTTCTGAGAATTGAATACAAATAATAGGCGCCAAGCTGTACGCCGCGTGTCAGCCTTTGACTGTAAGCGACTGTGTGGCTGATTGTGGAAAATGGGCCGGCACGTTGTCATGTTGCAGCACTACGCCCGCAAGTCTACGTTGACTGTGCACAAATTGTCCGTTAAAATCGCGTGCGAGCGATCCGTAAGGCCAGCACCAATCGCTGGCTGGCATTACCGACGACACGGTCTGTCGTAATCAATTTGCACACTTTATCAATGACATCTCGATCTGGGCTTGTTGACGATTCGTCGGAACGTACGTCACTGTCAACATGTTAAACCGATTTTAATCTTGTGTATCGCTCATAGTATCGTTGCTGAAAGACTACGACTGCTGAATCTTACCTCAATTATTTCGGCTAGTGTATTTCTAACCTATCAACGCATTCTTTCATCGCGAGAATGTGAAAATACAACACCACACAGTGACATCAAGTAAGTTACTGATTGACTCTGTAAGTCCGCTACTTTACTGTGTTAAGTCTCATCGTTCGGCTCCAGCTGGCTCCCGAGAAAAGAAAAAAAACAGGCCAGATACTTTTTGAACGGACCTCTAGTAACTCATGTAAATCTTGTTCTCTTGTTTGACGCCTGCTCCACTACGATTGGCCCGAAGAGAAGTTGCTTCAAAATAGATAGAATTCCAACAGTAACCCCTACCCCACTAGGAAAGTGAGCTTTCTCCATGCTGTTGACGGTTGCTGTTTTTAAACCCAGATGTCCTTGCCGCAGATAAGGACTAAATCTTACTCAATGAAACAACTTGAACTTAATTAACTAATAAAATAACCAAGAATATGTTTAGATATTATAAAAATATCTCCTTATACAGGATAAAAATGTTGTGTAAATTATTTTCAATATATTTACAAAAACGATGTCTCCCTTTCCCTTAACTTACCCATTCTGAACAAACTGACTAGAAATTATGGTTTTATATAGTTTTATCATATTGCAACAGTCATATTTGTCTAAAAAGCTTAGATAATTTATTTTTGAAGTTTCCATAAATCGGTTCACAATGCTCTTTCCATATCTTCACTTGCATTTTTGTTACTCTCATCAGTTAAAAGATGAACTTCTTCCAATTTGCCATTTATTTCTGCTGAAAATGGTAACAAGCTAACGATGTAAATTTACATTTTCCTTCCTTGCCGCCCAATTGTCGCGATGGTGGCGCCACCCTTACGAAACTAAAAGCTGAAAAGCCATTTTCGAAATCAACGAAGAGTGAAAAATCTAGCTGTTAAATCTTAAAACTCTATCCACTAGCTTTTCTTGAAAACACAAGAGCAACAATTTGATTAGTTTTGCAGGAGTGATGAGTTATACCTGTCTTGAGAAAGGTAATTCGATTTTCTTAGTACCGAGAATTGCCAGAGGCGTCGCTTCATGTTTCCTGCTACGTCTGAAAGCTTTAGAAATGGCTGCTGTGGACATTCTACAATAAATCAGGGGTTTCATTATGATTTAGATTCTTAGTTCTGAAGAAGATTCCAAAATCTTATCCTTGACAGGAGAAAAATTTTCAAAGTTACTGTTTAGAAAGAGTGAAAAATAAGTGAGCAAGGGCAGTGTACTGTTAGTAGTTACCGTAAATTTTACAATATTGTACCCTCAAAATTTAGCAGTGTCTGTTAATATAAAAACATGGGACGAACCATCTTGCTTACCTGAGCCATGTTGCCATATCTCTGTGTTGTGGTTAGAATGAGACAGTCAAAATTGTGTTGGTAATCGCTTGTAATTTTAAGCACACTCATACATCTTGTGTTTCAAATTTAAGTTCCAACATTTTATCGAGCATGAATATATACAGGGTGTCCAAAAAGTCACGCAACCGAGACTTTGAACGTACATAACTTCTGTACAAAAAGCTATACAGACATGAATTTCACACTTGGTATTAACTTTGTGGATATTTTTGAAACATTAAACAAGAAACTCATGCTCTACATGAACGTTCAGGAAAAAAATTACTAAGGTGTAAAAACGTTTTGTACGAAGTAAAAAGGAAACAAGAATAAAAGACAGAGGTGGAGTGACTTTCAATAATTTTCGATTTGTATCGATGGTCTTCGTGGGTATTTATCGAATTGAAAAAAGAACGATATATTTTTACGCATTTTATGCATCGCAGACGATTTATTGTAATTATTGTTGAAAAAAGTTGGTGGTTTTGTAAATCAAATCATTAATTATATTTGTTGTAAGTATTATTGCTCTTATTTATGTTATTTTTAAAATTAGGAGGTGTACTGGCAACATTATGTCAGAGGGTACTACCAGGTGTGCCAGACATCTGGTTGTTATTCTATCAATACCCAGATGAAAGAAAAGATTTGAAATATATCGTCCAAAAAGATAAGTAGCTTAGGTAGGTTAGTTTTTTGTACGACAAATTTCAAATCTCTTCTTTGTGTAATGGTTATAAATTAGTTGCGTGGACCATGAACCCAGATTTTAAAATGAAATCATTAACAATACATTAATTAGCTAAGCTATATAAATGGCTGAAATTGGATGGTAGCGGAAATTGACGTAATTTCAGTTAACGTCTTCGGCTATGCTCACTGTGCCTATGGGTGCACACATTAGGAGTGGAAAATTTGCCATATCGTAGTGCTTTTTATTTTGTTCTGTATTCCCTTTTCTTGCGTGTAACTGTGATTTGTACTTCCTTGCATAATTTTTAACTTTGTAAACTTTTAATTCATTTATTCAAATTGTATTCAGGCCGGGCTTATTTTTTCAAACATAATCCTTTAAAATGGTAAATGTTTTACGAAACCTTGCACCAAATGGCAATAGTTTGTTCCAATGAAATCGTACTTGTCTATTCATCGAGGCAAGAGTAACAAGCAGTTTCCTTGGCAGACCGTGCTTTTATACAGGACCTTTCTTGCCGAACAACGGAGAGTACTTCATTATCCGTGCATGCTGAAGATGGCAGCACGTACCGTCTCTTCAACGTTCTGTTCCATTGTCTATAGATTCCCCGTCACACTTTTGCTTCGAGTGGGTGAACGAAAAAGGAGGCTTAACAGGACACAATACAATGAGGGAAGAAGGCGAAACACTAGCTGAAACGATAGGATACTTCAAACGCTAGCTTCAATCTACGGTCTCGGTTAATAGGATTTTGTTCGTCTTTTGTTTCGTAGTAAAAGCGCCATCGTGCGCCGTTCGCTGGAACCACGGCCTTGCTGACTCAACAGCTGTTGCACGTATTGGCCTCGGTCGCTTCTGCACCCAGTTGAGTTGGCAGTTTATTTATTAGCTCCGTGTCCATAGGGAAAAAAATCACATAAAATAGAGAATATTTTTGTAGTTATTCTTCGTACGGTCTGTTCCCCATTGTAATGTCCTGCAATTGTGGAATATTTAGTGCCTTTAGGAAGTGAATAGGCATCTACGTCTCACAGATCTTTTTGGAATCATTCGATGTCCGACGGGGCCCATTCCTACTTTCATGGACTGTCGAAACATGTTTGGGAAATTAAATTTGATGTGTCGTTTGAGAACGTAGAGCGCTTTTTAATGTCATCTGATGTTCACGATTTCTTCTTTTATGATCGGCTGTGTAGAAGTAGTTCAAAGACCATACGTTGAAGCTTAGTTTCAGATGTGTGCTATATGGTTTTTCGAACGAGTTGTACTGCTGGAACAAAATAATGATATAATGCCCCATGCTATGTGCTCGACTCATCCTAAGTTATGACGTCAGCTGCAGATGCCGTGGCTTTCGGTCTCTAACATTGCGTACCACTTTATTTATTTAAGTACATTTCCAGTACAGTAGGAGCCAGTTTAAACCGGAAAGAAACAATACTAAGTCGGCAGAATAAATAGTGTCAAACGAAACGAAACAAAATAGTGCCAAGGTTAAGCAGAACTCAGTTTCACAATAGCATTAGTTATGCACAATATTTTGTAAGTTGGTGATACAAAATGCTAACGATATCAGTTTGCTTTGAGATGTTTAACTGATTCAGTAGCTTATTCCAATCGGTATAGTAACATATTAGGCTGCACTTTTCTACATAACTGCTTACATATTTATTATTGTTATAAAATGTAATAGCCAAAAGTAACAACTATCATTTAGACACTGGGTTATTTCACGAGCATTGTCTGTTTCCTTCTGCTGTCATTACTACCGTACTATTGTTCCGTAAGAAGATATTCCTTATTTATGTTAAACTGCTATTTTTTTTTTTTAATGGACCAGTTTACTTGCTTTGACTGTACATATACGTTCACAAATATATGTGTCCTTCTTCAATCAAAATAAAATAATAATTGGAAGGTATTAAATTATGAGATTGACAAAAGAAGTTGGTCTTGCAAAGCAAATTTTCACGTCATTAGTATTGATTTACTTTCTCCTCACAGCTATTTTTAAACAGTGTATTAGGATTTAAGTTTAATATTTACTAAAATAATTTTGTGCTTATTTTATGATCAATTTGTCTCATTTTTATTTATTTTTTATATACGAGAGTGGTCCAGTAGATAGGGCGTCTAAATACCATGCGAGAGACTAGAGTTCTATTCCCAGGGTGGGTGATTTGACGTGGGATTATTTCTAGTAACTTCCCTGCATGAAGTTAGCCTCTAATAAACCGGTACCCGAGGGCAACCACGGGGTGGGGGGAGTAAGGAATCCGTAGCGTGGTGCTGATGACATCACCTCCAAAGATAGTCACAGTGTGAATGTGTGGAACACTACCTCCAAATCTACTACCCCCAACCCTACACGCCTTCACGACAAATAGGGTCTTCCCGATTGCGCAGTAGTACTAACGTCGTCGCCTTGTAATCAAGAGGATCCGGGTTCGATACTCAGTGCAAGCAAATATTGGATCGGATCTCACTCTTAAACTGTAGATCCGGTCCCAATTAGCCTCTCTGTGCATAAAGTGGAGTTAACACAAAAACTCAAAAAACTTAAAACTTCACGGCATGCTGCGTCAGCTCGGTGGGCGAGTCGACTTCTGATCTCACCACCGAAGTTCCCGGGTTCGAATCACGGCCAGAGCATGGGTGCTATTTGTGAGTGTCCATCAATTTCATCTAATCGTCAGTCATCCTAGCTGGTGGAGGCACATAGTGGTTCGGATTCCACTTTAAACTGTAGGCCCACTCCCGATTAGCCTTTCTCTACACAAAGTGGACTTAAAAACGCATCCTTATCGTCGCGATTAGCGAAAGGTAGCAGAAAAGCGACGTACAATATAATATGTTCCAATTTACAGAGTGCAATTTGCACAAATCTTTTACATTTTTGTTATTTTACGTCGCATTTCTTCCATTCCCTACCAAGTATTTGAACCCAGAACCCCTCATAAGTATGTATGAGAGTTTGTGTTCATAAAATATTGATTTTCATTTTGTCCCTCGACTGAAATCACCAAAGCCAAGTCGAGTACCTGACATTCAAGTAAATCCCGTCTCCCGTTTATGATGACGCTCCGTAAAAGAGACATGATACAAGAAGCTTGCAGGGGAGAGAAAGACGAGGGGGGGGGGGAGTGGTTTAGTTTATGTAAGATGGATTGCACGCTACTCTTCTCCCCTTATTTGACGGAGAGTCAGCAAGGGACGAAAAGGAAGTCACGAAAGAAGAAAAAAGTGAAAAGGAAAGTTGTGACGGGAGAGAGGGAGAAAGAGAGACAGAGAGGAGGTTCAGTAAAGTTCCACTTTTCTTAAAGGAACAGAGGAAGAGCGATTTCCGCAAGACATCTCCGTCGAATCACGTGACACTGAGTGATTTTGTTCCGAACTCCCCGCGATTTCTTATCTTGCCGCAAATCTTCAATAACGAGAGCCGGGCCCAAACAAAACTTCCCACTTCGTACCGAGTGATAGACTCCCCCCGCTTTACCTCCCACGTGCGGGGTGTAGGAAGGGGAAGGGAAAATGAGGGCAAAACTATCTGAATAGAAGTAGGGAGAAAGAAAGACAGAAATTTAATAGCTGAAAGTTTTCAATTTCGCGACCGGATTCTGTCATGTGAGATATTCTATCTCTTTTTTTTTTCCAGTAGAGCCTTCATACTTTTTTCTTATTAAGAGAAGATATTTGTGAAAAAAAGAAGGTCCAGGAAACTGAAATATCTGAAAGTCTGTACAGTTCAAATATTTCTTTTCCGAAGTTTTCCATATCCAGTTTCTGGTCTCTGTAGTTCTTGCATTAGTTAGGGCCAAAGTTTTTCTTTCTTAATTCTGCAAGTTTTTGTGATGACTGCAAGAATCTGACGATATCCAGATATTTCTCTTCTTCCTGATAATTTCCAGATTGGATTTGTCGAAGGACTCACAAGATAACCTAACCTTGCATTGACGTCAGCACTGGCCGACTCACTGCCTTGTGAGACAATGTATCAATCCGCGTGCACGGGAACCCGAACTCATGGCTGGGTTTTCGGCGACAGAGTACGGGAACACACCCAATGTCAGATATTCAAATTCAAATTTTCTTTATTAAGAGCGAGGTTCAGCTTGTGGCTGTTCTCTTAACCAATCCAGTCTATACATGTTACTCACGTGATAAAAATGGGACATTAAGGCCGTGTCCGAAATGTGCAAGACCGTACTTGAAGCGAGCTTCCTCCGAGTATGGTCTTGAGTGCGGTCTTCAAGTCGTGGACTGGAAGTGAGTCTTTCGAATTGCACTTCGACTGCAGCGCCAAATACGATCAGTAGATAAAACTGAGTACTCGTTGTTTTCATTGCGTTTTAAACACTTATTTTTCACCAAAGAAATCACATAGCATTTTCAAATGTTCGTACACATACATTTCCACACATTAGAAGAACTATAACCAACAACTTGCCGGCCCATAACGTATATCTACCTCCGTGGCTTTAAACAAATGAACAACGAGTGCGGAAACCACGTGACCTAGTCACCAACCATCTGCATTGCGAGCTGTGCACTTGCGTACTTCTGTTCTTGGCGCTTTCGAACTGTACTAGGTGACGTCACTTCCGCCAAGACCATATTTCAAGTCTGTACTTTGTACCTTTCGGACACAGCCTTACACTGCCTTTCACTGTCGAGTCTTCCATGAAGCGGCGGCTAATAGCCGGGCGGTGGGAGAACGTCTGCCGGCATTTATACTCACAGCTTTACGCTGACCTTGGCGCTGGACGCGTCAGTACTTCAGTATCCATATAGCTGGTGTCCAGTTTGGACGTGTTTGTGAAGTGACAAGGTGTTAACAAGTGTTTTAGATTGTCTTGTTGTATTACTGGTGCTTTCCTGCTGTCTAATAATGCCACGTACAATTTGAAACAACGTATTTTTATGTACGACTCTTACGTCAGAAGGCGTTTGGCAGCAGAATTCCCAGATGTTCCTGTTCCACACAAAGACAATGTTCGAGAAGTTATGAGCATATTTAGGGAAACAGGGTCTGTTCTTGATAAGAAGCGAAGGGTGAAACGGCGTGTGCTTACTGGGGAGAAACTAGACGACGTTGAAGCACGATTGGTACATACTTTTCAGAAATCCCTTCGGCGCCTTGCACAAGAAACAGACATTTGCATGACGTCTGCATGGAGAGCTACCAAGCTTTTAAACCTGAAGCCATACATTAGAAGAATTGAAAGAAAATAACAAGAGAGTAATTGAAGCAATTTCGGAAGAGGAACTGACTGATACGTTTTAGTGAAAATTTCCTCAAGAAATTAAGTAAATGTGTGGAAGCAGGAGGACATCATTTCCAATACCTCTTGTAAGAAGGTACGTGCTCATTTTAATTCTACCTGTTTATGTAATTGTACGAGCTTATTTCATTACAAAGGTAGCGGTTTCATTTACGCGAATGTAGCATCCAGTTTGCCGGTAGACGTGCTCTCGCTGCCCGGTGTAATAGCCGCCAATCCGCGGAAGACTCGGACGTGAAAGGCACTGTATATCCTGAAATACTAAAGGCGTTATGTGTGTTGCCTACCTCTACGGCGTTTGTAGAAGTTGCCATTGAAAATTTGCTATTAAAATCCAGTTATATCCGTAGAGTTATGCAACACACATAGCGCCTTGCAAGGAAGCCAGTGCTTCAGGATCTAAGCTTCCGATTATTATTGCCTCTGACTGTACATAAACCAAATAAAAAAGGTACATAGAAAAGAATAAGGATGAAATTAAAATAAAAAATGAAGATACATACAAAAAAACATCAGGCGCATTTATACACACACACTAAACATTTCTAAGCAGGAGCTTCATAGAAGGATATTGAAATTGATATACATAATTAGGCTAGTTTTGTGATGCTAGATGAATGGTGAGTATTATAATACGAGAAAAGATATACTATAGAAAAGTGTTTGTCAAGGGTTGGCGAGGGATGGTTACTCATCCGACGTCTGCTCAGTTCCCTGCGTAATTCAATGGTGAGTAAATTAGCATGGTTCTTGGACGAAATCTCAAAATATCTGAAGAAATAACCTCATTGTTACAGAGAAATCATTCTTGCATTTACATTTTTTACAGTTTACGAGTGCAGTTTCCTTATTGCGACCATTCATTATTTCTTTTAACTTTCATTTCTTTGTTTCTTTGTTTTTGTTCCTTTTTTCCTCTACTCAAAAACTTTTTGTTTCTCAATATTTATTCTAGTGTAAGTCACGAGGTCGTCTTTTGTTATGGAAATCGTTCTCCTTCCAGGCAATGGTGGAGACACCTTCCTTTGAATTGCTTGTGGAAACATTTTTTTTTATTTTCAAGGAAGAGACAAGGCCTTAGGATAGTCTATATGTTCCTTCCCGTTAATCTCATTCTTCTAATTAATTCTTGCTTTACCCTCACCCCAATGGTCTTGTCTACTGAAAAAATTGGTTATGATGTATGTGGGGTACTCCTTGAGAATCTATTCTTGAATAAGAATTTTCAAAAGGAAATGTAGCACTGTAATTTTCGTCTACGTATTTTCTTGAGTAAACACGTTAAAATGGCTAAAATTACTATAATTTGACACCACTTCATTGAAATTTAACTAGTTAAATCTGGCAGCTGTTAAGTTTTTTACCCCTATAACAAGTTGAATCACTTCGTATAATTTGTTTACATAGACCTGTGGAAAACGTACAAATTTCTTGAAACTTATCTTTCAAGTTTCATCCAGACTTTGATGAAGAAAAGTAAGTACAGGGTGTTCCGTATAGGACGCCGAATTAGAAAATTAAATAAAAATAGGGAAAATATCATGAAAATAGTTACATTTCACATATATGTAAGCAGTAACATCTCCCATTTACGTATGAAAGACAATGTCAGGCATATGTCCACCCCTACTGAGTCTGCATACATTTATACACTCCACAAAATTTTTGATAACCCTCTCGCAGATGTCTGTCCCGATGCCTTCAATCAGCCGTATGATTCCCGCCTTCAGTTCGTGGTTTGTTGGCGTACACCTGTGATTTCATAAACCCCTATAAGAAGAAATGACAGGGTGTAAGATCACACTCCACCTGCCAAATCCCACAACACAGTCGTTCTCAGCGGATGGATGGATTTCACGCTCCTGGATTATTCGAGGATTTTCGGAAGGAAACCACAACAAACGAGTCAAAAAACAATTGAGGCTACAATAATCAGCATGACAACAGATGCCAACATTGGTAAGAACAGATCTGCCACAAAACAATAGCACTCGATTCAAATTCGGCGTGGTATACGGAACACCCTTTATATCTCTCTAATTTTTCTGATGTCCCTGTGAGATTTTTATTGAAGCCCCACAAGTGACATAAGAATTATAATTTAGATAGGGAACTGTCTATTTTTAGATTACGTATAAAACTACACAGAATTGAGAAGAATTTCATAGTGTAGTCATACTAAATCTCTTTTTCTAGTAGGTGTTTAGTAATTTTACATTATTTTAAACTGTCTCTCCTTTTTGTCTAATTTCATTGCGACATACATGTAACTCTCGCTTTTCCTTTACAACTATCTCTAATTCCTTACCCAGCTTGGTAAATATAATTAGTGTACATTTCTTTTTTTAAAAAATGTGATTCAAATGTTACTCTCAGTGAGTAATGTCGCTCGTGCTACATGAAATATCTTGAAACTGAAGAGATAGTAATTTATCTCTTTTGAGGTTATGCACAAAACTAGAAAGATGTGACAAGACAAACAATTGTATCCATATGTTATTTCTTATTTGTAGTAGAACACTAAAAATGCTGACCAATGCAGAATGTATTGCCAAATAACTTCTAACAACGTGTCGTTTCACTCTTATAGGTCTTCCTCAGATTCTGAACCAAATTGAAATCAGATTGCTATAAGGTTGGAACGTCCTGAACGAAACTCCAACTGTCGGTTGGGAAACAGCGAATGAACGATCAGTTGAATTTTCTTCGACTGAAATCGGGAATTTTCGAGTCACAAGGTACCGAACGTTGTTCGCGGGACGAAACAAATGAGCGTTGGGTCCACCACATGTTCGCAACTGAGTTAGTTGACGCCCGTCGAACCACACATCACCGAAGACGATTGGAGGACAGAAAGGGCCAGAAATAGCCGTCAAGATCAGCCGCCAGTTGGAGCTGCGTTCAGTATAACTTCATTGAAAGAGTTCTCATTTGGTTTTCAGTCAACCTACAGATACATTCATTTCTCAGAAGAACAAAATAATTATTTTACTGTGGAAGTATTACAGTCAACGGCTGCTGCGAAAAAGGTTATTTTCAAACAAATAAAAAGATGGAATGAATTTGTATATTGATACTGATGGACAATAATATTTTTGGGATGTCTTATACAGTGGCACCTTGATAACTCGAACTTGAAGATATCAAGGATTTCGACTTACCAAGGTTTACTACACTTCGACTTATTGAGGTCCGTGGGACTAAAACTTCGAGTTATAGAGATGATTAGAATTCAACTTCGACTCATAGAGGTTTTCCATAGTCTACCCTCGAGTTCTTGAGGTGGAACGGCATCCCATAAGCTGTACAAAAATTCGTCTTATCAAGGTTTTATTCGAGTTCTTGAGGTTCGACTTATCGAGGTTCCACTGTATACATTTCATTGGGAAGGTGAAAAAATCTTTCTCCCGTTTAAAAAAAAAGTCTTGCTTAAAATTTGCAAGAAAGCGATGCAAGATATGAAAAATTGAAAATTCAAATTGGACCTTCTAACCAGTACTGTGTATGCTATATAAATGTCTATTCTGATATTATTTCTATCAGTTGAAGAGTCATTTACAATATATTTGGCATTTATTGAACAACCTGTGGAGCTGAATATCGTTACTTTAAATTAATTAATTCTCAGTTTTGCCATCGTCCAAATATCGGACCAGGAAATCTAAATAATATTATAAATTACATTAACACTTAAACGATTCAAGTTTAAGAGATTTCCTCCAAGCAGTCGCTTTTACAGTAAAAAAAAAAGGAGGGAGAGAAATGTAACATTAAATCAACCATCCGCAGACAAAAGATTGGAAATCTGAAGATTTCCAACTTCAATAAACTTGTCAGCACATTACAGTCTACCCTCCCCTCCCCCTCCCCTCCCCCTCCCCTCTCCACCCCTTCCGCCCATTCCAGCCACACTCTTCTTTCCTGACCTCGGCATCGTTCAATTTTACATCTTTCCGATTTCATAATGCACTTCTTCATACTTGGCTGGTTGCTGAGGGTATCAGGACGAGGCAAGGAGATAATAATTCAAGAGGTTGACAAGGCGGGGGAGATTCTATTGGTGCCTACGTCATCAATAGTGGAGTAATATCTTGTCGGTGAATGGATTTCTTAAATGGATAGATTAGTTGGATGCGTGGGAGGCGGTGAGGAGTTCTCTATTTCTCTAGCAGATGGGGGAAAGTAGGGAAACGGTCACTAATAAAACTCGGCAGTAAATGATAAATACAGGGTGTTCCATAAATAGTTGTCTTTTTTGGAGGGCAAATTCTGCTCGATGAGATAATGAAAAAACGTATTTCTCTCCAGAAAATTCCTGATATAATTTATTCATATGAATAGTCCTAGTTAGTGTGTAGTTGCATTTTTTCTTCATATAGGCTATACAGGGTGTCCCAGAAGTCCGGTCTCTTAGGGAGAAGCTAAAGAATGAAACTCATTTTTCCGTCTCGCTCTTGCTAATGTCAGATCCAAATATGGATGAACAGCAGCTTTTTGTAAAAGAGGAAGGCTTGGCTTGTTTGTTATTAAAGTAAGCTAAAGGACGGAACAATACTATCTTTTATTATTTTAAAGAGTTATGAAACAATAACAAAAAACAGGACTAACAATTATTGTTTGAGTATTGTAGTTTTTCGCAAATCTAATTTAACTGTCCATACAGTAGAGACTAGCTTAAATACTGAAAGCTTTGAAACCATTAACTTTGATTTTGTGCTGCATGAACAAACAGCTTGATAGACCACCTACAGAAGGTTGTTCGGGATCTCTGGTGACGATTTTGAAAGCCGCTGGCGGCGCTGTTATCAACGTCAGTCCGTCCAAACGGTGCATGCCGAGTCACGTCAGTACCGAGAACGCGTGTGCACAGTGTTGTGCCATTTACCTACAACGATGCCGAAGGAAATTGAACCATACTGGGAGGGCTACATAACAGCCCTTTCCGATGCTAAATATAGCTATTCGGCAATCAAAGGAATGTGCAAGAAGCGTGGTTTTGTGATATCGAAGAACGGGATCGGTGCGGTATTGAACAAAAAAGGCAAAGGCCGACTGGGTCTAATTCCACAGGGGAAGAAACAGGCAAATCCACGAGCAGCTACGAGTCGTACACCGGACATAGTGAGAAAAGTGAAGGCCCTTGTGTCAGGTGGTAACCCTGCCCCCCAAAGGAGTATCGCACGTAAGTTGGGAATGTCTGTGTCAACAGTGAACACCATAATCAAGAAGGACCTGCAACTAGAAATGCGGCATAAGCGGCGAGTTCACAAGCTGTTGCCTCGTCACATTGCGGAACGTCGCACGAACGCTAGAAAGCCCTATGAGACCTATCTTGCAGGAGAGAGATGGAAAAATGTGGTGACATTAGACGAAGCATATGTCTACCTTAGTGACTGTCACAAACCCCGCGCGATTTACTACCGCCCTCGCGACAAAAACAATTATCAAACTTTGTATCGAGAATGCCAGGAAAGTTTTCCACGGGATTTCATGATCATCGCTGGATGCTGCTATAATGGCAAGCTAGCAATTCGCTGTGTAGCTAATAATGTGAAGGTGAACTCCACGTACTATCAGGATGAGATTTTAACACCCATTTATAACATAGATATCCTGGCACTGTATGGGGGGCCAAAAACCAGGTCTGGGTGCACCAAGATAAAGCATCCAGCCATACCTCCCGTTCGACTCGTCTGTTCTTACAGCGAATGAAGGTAGAAACAGGCATCCGTGCAATTCCTTACAGCGACATTCCGGTCAAGGCGCCAGATACGTCACCCATGGACTTCTGTGCATTTGGACTCCTAAAACGGGCCTTAGGAAAGAGACGTCCACGCACTCTCAATGGCCTCTGGAAAGCCTGTCAGGAGGAGTGGGAAAAGTTGGACATGATAACTCTTTGGAAAAGTCTGTTGCAATGGAAATTACGTTGTCGGGCTATAGCGCGGAGTGCTGGTTTTCCAATTGAGCATGATCGTTGGTGGCGACATGGGTTGTCATGAACTTATCACCCTTCCAACATTGTCCTCAGAGATCCCGAACGACCTTCTGTAATGTTCCTTAAACAAAACTGACATTGCTCGTAGAGTGTTAATATCTGAAATATATTCATTCGTGAATAATCTCTTCTGTTAGAGCATGTAAATTGTGATTATCTAACCCGGAATAAACCAGAAACTAGGTTTTTGAGATCGATGTTTGATTCATTTCGACTAATGCAAATAGTCGCACCACAGAAAAAAGTAATACACTACCTCACATCTTAGCTGTTGACAATATCGAATTACTGCTCAAAGTTGACGTCACTATTCCAATTGGTAAATCAGATCATATCGTTATGTACGCCGATTTCTTGTTACCGAATCCGGCACCTTACATGAGTTACGTATGTTGTAATTTTTGTACTTATACTTTCAACGAAGACATGTTCGCGAAAGATATGTATTGATTGTTGATTGATGAAGTGATGTTGGTCTACACACACACATATATATTATTTTCACTGAAGTTTTCATTTGAGAAAATTACCAGACAATAAATAATACCTGTTCTGTAACTGTGTTGATCTTAAAGAAATAGATAGGAAATATTTGGAACTATTAAAATAAATACTTAAATTTTTTGTATCAAGATAAATTTACTACCAGAAGAAAGCTTAAACATTAAATTTTTATTTGTGGAAAAGAGTATTGGACAAATGGTGACCGTTCATGTTTTCACATTCAATTATTCTTGAACTAAAGTTTTCGATCAATCGCCGAAGCATTGCACGAGGAATAGCATTGATTTCATCTGTAATTCTTTGCTTCAATTATCTCAAAGTTAGGGTGTGTGCCTTACTCTTAAGGTAACCCCATAAGAAAAAATCTGCTGGTGTCAAATCGGGACTTCTCGGTGGACAGTTAATGTCCCCTCTGCGACTGATGACCCTTTCTGGGAATAGCTAAGTGATGAAGAGCATTGGTGACGTTAGAAGTGCTCCCCCCACCTTGCTGGAAAAACGTGTTTCTGTTGTAGCCGTCATGGTTCTGAATTGCAGGAGTTAAAAAAGTCAATTTGCGTTTGGTTACGTCTCTCATTTCTGACAGATTATAATGATGCCGGTATAAACGACGCACAACATAATCATTATTTTTATAAAACCAACGAACACAAAAACCACGTTGCTGCCCCGTAAAGCGCTCCATGGCAAGTAAATATTAAAATATTAACAATATTGCCAAGCGTTTGCGATCTATCTAATTTCTCCGTATTGTGCGAATTGCCCCAGAGGGTGGATTCAAAAACGAAAATATTTCTGAGACACCCTTTACTTAAGATGTGATTTGTACTCTTTTTCTTAACATAATCTTGCTATAATGTTATTTATGAATTTCCAATGTAATGTTTCTGCAATGAATATGTAGTTTGTGACTCGCTGACTCTTCCATGATCTTATGTAGGGACCTTTGAGCTCAAGTTTAAAAAAAAAGTCAAGTGATCAGACCCTTTGAGGGTCATAGAACAGGTACGGCGGGGATGCCTACACTCAAGGCGTGTTATTCTTATGTCGTTCGTATCCCGAATTTCGTGTATGGTGTTTTTAGGTCCATTGGCATCCAACTTGGCGGTGGCTTGCTAAATTATCACATTTTGGGAATTTTGGGCCAGGCTGCAGAGCGTTACTCGCTCTAGACGTCATGGCGAGGTAAGAGCTCTCAATTCCAGACGCAATCTAGCGTCGTCCGTGGGAACTGTCGAGCAAAAACCTTTCGCCTTAGTAAAAGAGCAAATGATAATAAAGAACCGAAGGCATATAAATGAAATATTATTCCGAAATCTACTTCCCCTCTCGAGTTTCGATTTGCCACCTCGAACTACGTACTACTTCCATGGTCGAACTATACTACTCGATGGATGTCCCTGACATAAGCAAGAGATATTTCTCAGCAACAGAACCTTTAAGGTTTTTCTCGGTCTCTTACTGCTCCTTCTAGAGGTCTGCACGGGTCTAAATTGTAAGGCCCGAGTCCGGCCCGGCCCGAGGAAAAGAAACCCGAACCCGACCCGAGTCCGATAATAAGTAAACATGAGCCCGGCCCGAGCCCGAAAACATAATTAAAATTACTTTCCAATTCAGCATTTGAAAAAAAATGGGCACTGTTGTACTTCGTTAACTAGCTGTTATAAAAAAATGTATTCTCATTCTCGAAGTAAACCATAATTTCAATAATTAAAAATTATTTTTCGATGACAATATTCGTTAACAAAATAGCCACGAGGCCCGGGCCCGACCCGAGCCCGAGAAGTTCTGGTTATTTATGGCCCGAGTCCGGCCCGTGGGCCGGGCCGGGCCTAGGCCCGAGGGCCTGGCCCGAGCCCGTGCAGACCTCTAGCTCCTTCACCCCCCCCCCCTCATTCCCGCGCCCGCCACCGAAGGCAATTTGTAAGCAGTGGCGACGTAATCAGTCCTTCTGCTTGATTTCCTCTCACCCTTCCCCGTGATACGTACTTCTGGGGGACAAAAGGTATTGGGGGGGGGGATGAAAGAAGGGTTCCCGGACGCGAACTTTATAGCAGAACAGAAAGAGACGACACCTTCCCGCAAAGTGTCAATACTTCGAGTCGCAGGCCTCCACCAACCAAGGTCCCGAAGTAGATCTTGGTATTCAGAAGTGTTTCAAAGGAACACTTCTAAAAATTTCGCCAATGGACAGGTAATCCAAAACAGGATACACACACAGACGGTTAAATGTAATATTTGGCACAACATGGAACTCCATCATCAAGGTATTTCGCCAAGAGTAAGCAGGGACTGGCTCTTCCAAACCGTTCGACCATATTCTAAAAATATACAGACATAAACAATTACTCTGTCAAAAAAATATTCTTCCTAATGTAAAGCCCGACCCAGCTATCTCTGCCGCGGTGCAGATCTCAATTTTAGTTTCGTCTCCCTCCCTCTTAGCATGACGTGTTCTACCCTGCTCGCCAACGTTCGCCATTGTTGCCAATATGTCATTCCATTCTTGGACACACTCGCGCAAACATAATTTAAAACAGTTGAATAGCGCTCCAGCTCGCGGTTCTCACCATTCGACAGGGATGTTAATGTGGCAATATAGCATGACGTAATGGTTGCTTCTTTTACACATTGAATTTTCATTGGCTAGCTAGTAACTAGTGTTGCCAACTGTATTAAGAAAGCACTATTTATATCATTGAAGAAGAAAGACAAAGTGGTGGTGAGTTTTGTTGGATTGAAAGCGCCATAATATTATTTTAAGTATTTGACCGGTTTGACGTTGTGTGCGTGTATTGTGTGTGTGTGAAAGTGTGCGTTTGTTAATGAACGTTAAGGCTCCATGAGCATTTCAACTCTTGGCTCCGGCACGTGTTCTTGTAGGAATTGCTTAGAGGAGGCTGTCATTTTTGCTGTTTAATGCGATGCATATTGTTTTCTGTCTTAAAATTGCCATGCTTTGATGGGTGACAAGTTCATATCAAAATAAAAAGCCGCGCAGTTTATCGTCTAGTTGGCACTTCATGTACTTGTTATTGTTGTTGAAGCCGTCATCGTTTGTAAATGTACAACAAAGGCAACCGACTGTCGCCGATCGCAGAGAGGCAATAATACTGCTTGAGGAGGAGCATAGGCGTGCGCAGACCCTCAGATTAAGGGGGCAAAATCCTTGATGAATGAAAGTTCACTCGGGAAATAAAAACCTCATTTTATCTCACTGTTTTAGTTTCATTGAACTGATGGGTATATGTACACACACGTAAATTGTCTGTGAAATGTACCGTGCTGCTTTTCCTCCAAACAATTGTGTTCATGGATTTAGGAGAAAACTTTTTGACAATTTACAATGCATTACATAAAACAATAAAACTGCGAGCGAAGCGAATTTCTAGATCCCAATTTTTGCAAACTGAAAACAATATTTCTTTAATATGGCAGAAAAAAATTCATGGGGCACCATGGCATTCTCTTTGCAATTTCTTTTCATTTAGTAGGTCATTCGGCGCCCAAGGCCGACTTCCGCCGCCCTCTAGCTACGGTTCTGAACTTGACGAGACTGAGAAAAATCGACATTGCGAGCAAAGCGGGCTAGATAATTTTAAGACATGTATTTTTATTTCATTATTACATTATTAAGTAGTATTTTTATTTGTATGAAATTTGATATCGAGGGGGGCAATTTCCTTTTGTGCCCCCCTGCAGGTGCTCTTGGCCGTCTGGAAGAAATAATGAAAGAAAGACGTGAAAACTAATTGCATCTTGAGTATCCTTTGGCACGCTACTCTTAAGATTATACTAGTCTTGCGTTCTTTTACATCAATATTTGCCCTCAAGAATTGTTTTCCGTCCAAGGTTGGGGACAGGCAATGCCCATTGCCCCCCCTGTGGTTCCGCCACTGCACACCCTTCCCCCGTAGTTGCTTTGAACTTTAATCGGCTTGAAAATACTTTATTTGCTTTAAGAGTATAATATTGTTTAATAACGGTGAAAACATTCCTCTACCCTAAATTTCTAGGTGAAAGTATAATAATGTAGGGACATGAAACGTCTGGAAAGGGGGGGTCAAAGATGGCAACACCTACCCCTTAGAAATAGAATGTGAACCTAATTCACAGCTATAATTTGATTTCAGTCATAGTAATTTATATTAATGTGATAATTTCAAATCCAAGTGCTGTTTTTTTGAGGAGCAACACTATTATCGGGGTAATATGCCCCATGGAAAAATACCTTGCTAGTCTTTGTGTTGAAAAAAAATCTGAGGACGTACATGATTTGGGGGGGGGGGTAATTGCCCTCCCCCCGCGTGCGCACGCCTTTGAGGAGGAGTGTTGTGATCCAATTGTCGCGGTTTAACACGTTCGCATGTTATTAGTTCTCAGAGCAGTGGTAGTGTCGGTCGTGTATTATCTGTCGTTCCAGTTCAGTACCAGTGTAGACCGGTTTTGGGAGTGAACAGTTAGAACGCCACCAGTGCATTAATGCAATGGAAAATATTAAATTGTTTATTTTGTTTGAAATCACTCAAATAAGGAATCACTATGAAGATGTCTTCTTTGCAGCATTTTGGGTAATTTTACGTATGTGTTAGTCCATACTTTGCGAATTTTTAGTCCATATGTATGTACATTCAAAGCCACTTGTTAGTACATATTAATCCTAGTTCTGGTATAATGCATGACGTTTAAAACTCAACGTTAGATAGAGCTGAATTCTCTATTTTCTTGTACGTAACAGCTGTGCATCGGCGTACTGCAGAGATATATGTGTCGGGCTATAAGTATATATTTTATAGACTAAGTATATTTTCTTGTAAAAACTGTTGAGAATGAAAGATTCATAATGTATTATTATATAAACATTGCTCCTCGGTAGATTAGCGTTATGTTAAGATTCGAAAAGTGTAGCCAATATCATATGCGAACGGCTAGGTATATTATCCAAACCAGTTGCACTTTATTTACTGAAAGCCAGACCATTATTTTTTTTAAAGAAATACAACCTTGGTTGTTATTCTTATCACAAATATCTGAAATGTCAGCAATGCAATTGTCACTTTCACACCTTCAAATAAAGGTATAATAGTGAAAATTATTGGTTGTTAATAAAATGTGTAACTATGATAGTACATATATTCTCGTAGTGAAGGAAATGTTAAGAACAAATTTAGACATGCAAAGTTTGGGAATGAAAATTTAGAGAGCGATTAACTGCCTCCCCCCCTTCCAGGCACTGAACACATCAACACACATGATCTGGCAATTCAAGCGAAGATCGTGTTAGCTGTGCAACCTGCCAACAGATAGCAGGCCAGTATTTATCGAACCGATTGACTGAAGAGCAATAGTACGGCCATTGGTGAAAAATTTGTTCTTTGGACAAAGAAAAACAAGAAAGCAAGGCACTTTTCATATCTTATCTTCACACGGGTGTAGAGATACTTTTTGAGATAGGGTCCAAAGATTCTCGCTGCCATTTTGAAAGTACGACGCCATATTAGATTTCTTGCACCACACAATTTCAAAGGAATTTAATAAACAACTGATAGTCCAAAGCTTGATTGTACAGCCTCATATGGGAATATACTTTCAAAACCATTTGTAGATGATAGTAAACATTTAAAAATAAAATTCTAAAACGCTAACATTTCATTGGATTTTTGCACAAAGAATATTAAGATGAAAGAGAAAAGTGTTTAGTGCTTTTTAAAATATCATTAAGAGTTTCAATTTTAGAGATGTGTAATATATTAGGATTAATTTAACATGGTAGAGATTCAATCGCTTTTGCTAAGGGATGTCAACACGCACTGTTAATTTATGTCGAATTCAGTCATCTGTAAACCTCTACAGATACCAAGACATAATTTTGTGGACTGAAATAAATTAGGTGCTAGTATAGTTGGATATTTATAATCTCCATCCATTTATCAGTCCGCCTATCAATTTACCAATTTAGGAAACTACAAATGTTGTAATTATAAAATTTTGTTAATAAAATCGGATTAAAATGCATTAATTATTATGTAAATTATTATCAATAGCAATTAGTTTTAAACCGAGAGATATGCCAATATACTGATCTGTACTCTTGGATCATATCGCGGTTATGCTGACCTCCGTAGCGTAGTGGTTAACATGCAACACCATAGGTTCCCGGTTCCAATCCCGGACAGTTTCATCATACCATCACTCATCTTCTCGATTAGCCAAATGTGGCAGAAACGCGAAGTAAAATAAACGAAATCATTCGATCAATCGATCATGTGGTGGTTAAGCAGGCTAAATGCAACCATGAGTATTGTGAAGAGTTGCTTGTACAATTTTGCCCTACGAAAGTTTATGTTTATTTTCATAAATGTGTTTTAATTGACACATTCGTGTACAGGTTATGTGCTCGCGTTGAAGGTGGACATTTTCGGACAATGTTATGCTAGGTCACTATACAGCTTGCCACATGTGATGGGCGCGGACAGAGAGAGAAACGTTGCGACGTTGCCAGAACTCGCGGTTGCCATATTTAACTAGAAGCAGCTTTTATACAAGCGACGCTGATTTGATGTCGTAGTCACGTGACTCTCCACTGTGTACTGCGCATGCGTATTCATAGGCCATCGTATCTAACGAACTGTGTAGGTTAAAATGAGACAAAAATATGTTCAGGGGAAAGTTGATGTTATAGGTCTTTTCAGCTCTTTCGGCGGGCGCTCTATAAGCTGGCAAGGGAAGTGGGGAGCGGGGAATACGCCGCAGATATACAGCGGTGGCGCCGAGATATACGACGTGGTGGGAATAAGTACTACGTGAACCTCGTTCTTGCGTTTCTTATCGCGCTGGATTGGTCGCTTATGCGCACACTTACTACATTTCCCACAATCGGCTTTGGAATGCTTCTTAAATATACAAGGTACAGTTCTCATGTCCAGCCAGACACGAGTACCCTCTCCTCCCTCACCGACCTCTCCCCGCGGGGAGTTGGAGAAAGAGAGGTGTGTGTGCTGGATGGTTGTTGGAGGAGGAGAAATCTTATCATTGCGCTTATGGGAGTATTAATTTACTAGTTCTCTAAGGAATATCAAACTTTCGATGGTGCAGAAAAACATATGAACAGAAAGAGGACAGGTTAAAGATTTTGTTCGTGTTGGGAAAAGTCAAATCTTCCATTTGATTAGCCGTAACTTGAAGTTGAAGTTCTTTGCCCATAATGAATACATGAGATCCTGTAAATACTTATTCATCATATTCTTTACAGATTGTAGGCTATATAGCTTCTTAATAATAAACTTTAAAAAACTTGCGACATGGCGAGAAATTCATTCTCTCTTGTACAGTGTTTTTTTCAGTAGCAGAGCCCATTCCGACGATATTGAAATAAATGCATACCTGGTGCGATTAAGGTGATTGATTTATTGATTGACTGACTTGGTTTATTTTACTTCGTTTATCTGCCACTTTTTCCTTAGCACGATGAGAATGAGTGATGATACGGTGAAATTGATAAAAGGTCACTCATAAAGAACACCCATGCCCAGGCTGGGATTCGAACCCGGTACCTCTGGCGAATAGTCGCGCGCTGTGCTAACCACTCCGCCACATACTTGGTGCAAAACTGTCACTCTTCCCCTTAATATGATAACTCCGCTATAATTTATATTTAGTTACTCTGTTCTGTGATATCGAATTCGGAAAACGGGAAAATCCCTGAAAATTTTAAAATTTATTTATCTATATTTTCCCGCAAAAAAAAAAACGCCGTTTAGGAAAGAACGCACCCGCTCTAGCCCAACACTCGCGAAGGGTTAAAGGCTACCGCAGCGCCAGAGCGGCAATTACTGTAATTACGGGAGAATTAGACCAACACAGTCAGTGCACACCGCAATTCTGGGCTCACCATCGCGTGCTGCAATAGAAAGAGAGGTCCTTTAAACTTAACTACTCGCTGAATGAAAATTGACTACGGACCTGATTAAGTAATTCATTAACACATTAAGTAATTACACAGCTGGAGGCCGCTCGAGCGGGGAGGAGGGACGAGACAAGGACGGTGGAACTTGCGAAACTGTCCCGGTTCCCTCTCTTAAACCTCTGGTCCGTGTTCTGCAAATTCCCTTCAATACATCTCTTCGGAGTATCCTGTAGAGCTGCAACCGCCGATGCTGTTTTGTGGCTGCGACCGGGGCGACATCTGTGAGACCGCGCCTAACGAGGCAGTCCTTGGGAATCACTTCAATCGACTTTTTGATTAGTTGCATTCAGGATTAAGGGGATGCTTCGCTAGCGGTTGCCTGCAAAACTTGCCACAAGATGACTCTGCGATCAGTGTCAGAGAAAAACCGAACGTTATGTACTGCTTTCAAGACAGGTTTATCAAGTTTTAAGTACATTTTAGGGAACTAGTCCGTGTGTTTGAAAAACACCGTAATACGAGGGTGATGCACTATTTTGGGGCAACGATTTTGTTAAAACCGAATAGAAGCCAGCCCGTTTTGACCAAATCGAGGGGTGAAGGAAAAAACATCCTGGGGTGTAACTGTATTGCGCTTGTACAATACATTCCCAAATAAAGGATTCAATGAAATTATATTTTGGAAGTACGAGGCTGTAAGCTGTGGCATGCGCCGCATATACCCTTAAAGGTAGCCATGTACAATAATCTGTTCAGGAACCTGTATACACATCAGTGTCGGCAAACAGCAGAAGGATATGAAAGAGAAGTCACATCTGTTTCGAACTTTTTCTCCTTCAATTTTGGAAAAATTTGCACACCATTCAATTCTGTATTTGCCGGCATAAAAGGCGCACCGGTATAACTTTTTTTGCATATATTTTTGAGGTAAAAGGTTTATCACGGAGTATTATAATTAATTTACAGTATTTCAAATATAAAGTAATACGTATGTCTAAATCAGAACCTGAGTCCTCATACAACCAATTGTACTCTATACCAGTGGTTTCCAACTTCAAAATGTCCCAGGGCCAAAATTATATCCAGCAGTTGATTGGCCGGCCGCATTTTTTTTTGGGGGGGAGGGAATTAAAAATTACAAAAATTGTAAGTACTGAACAGAAAATTGAGGCCGATCTGCTTCTTTTATTAAAGTTTGAATTTCCACTTCAATTTCTGTATTTGAAAGTCTCAGAATGTGAAGCAGTGAAGAATCTGCCAGTCGGCTTCTGTAGCGGTCCTTAATAAACTTCATTGAAGAAAAAACACTTTCACACGTGTATGTACTGCCGAACATTGATGTCATTCTTTGCCCAAAACTACGAAGGTTTGGAAACCGTTCCTCTGAAAGGTATTCGAAAAACTCGGGCCCCTTTTCTTGCCTAGTTTGAAGGAAATCGCCTTGCAAATCACACAATTCAAGTAGGAGAGAAAAGCTTCTTGTTCTTCGATGTTAACGCCAAGAGGATTGCTAAATAGCTGGATGCTGCTTCAAAATCTTTAAATCTGGAGTCTAACTCATCCATTATTTATTTTAATATTTGCACTGAATTCAGAAAAGTCCAGTGTTTCTTCATCTTCTGCTAGCCGCCGACAGCTTGGAAAATGGACCAGGTTATTCCTCTCCAAAGTAACCTTGAAGATCTTCAGTTTATTACGAAACCCATTTATGTTTCCCCTTAAATCTGACACCAGCTGGTTTCTTCCCTGCAATTCCGCATAGCGAAGAGGTGGGAAGCGGGCAAGTTCATTCCGCATAGCGAAGGGGTTTGAATGCATGGTGTGAAGAGAACGTGACGTCACTTTAGATTCTACTGATGATCATTATTGACTGCAAAATCAATATTGTCTTTCTTCACAGAGCTTCCGTTCCTTCAGTAAAAATAGAACGTATTTTAATAAAAATACATAAAATTAATGTATTTTGCAAACTGGCTTCGCGGGCCGCAAAAAAGGCATCGCGGGCCGCCAGTTGGAAACCCCTGCTCTATACCATCCAGTGCATTACAAATGCCACACTTCTTCAATTATTTAACCACTGTCTTAGTCTTCACAGCATCTCAACTTTGACCCAGAGCAGAGAAAATTTCCAGAAATGAAGGTAATCGAACTGAGCATCGGCGTATAAGACGCACCCTGTTTTTCAGACCTATTTTCGTTCATTCATTCATGTTATAAATTGGCTGTTCTGAAATTAAAATACATAATAAGCATGTGCTTATGTACCGCATGTGAAAATTATGACATTATCAAAACTTCCTTCCATTTTTTTCTTTCTGGGCACGCTCTTCTTGGATTACTATTTCCGCTTGCACTTTCTGTCTTGGTTTTGTGACGTCATATGTCAAAAGGCTCCGTTTGTGTTACGTTTGCGTGTGAAAAGTGTATAGTCAGTTTCAACCACTTTTGCCATACATCCTTGACTTCAAATGGAGCATCTGTCCTTCACTTGTAATTAACTTTTGAACTCACGAATGTTCAGTTCAGTCATCTAAGATGTCAACCTTACAACCTTCCCTCCCCCCAATCCCACACCTCCACCACCACACGCACACATGCAGAAAAAGTTACCAAAAAAGCTGTAACAGTCACTTCAACACTACGACACGAAATAAAATCGCAATCATTCTTCATTGGTAGTTCTAATTATCGTCCGTCAGATGTCTCTCACTTCGTTGCGTGCATAATCTTGTCTATTTCTCTCATCAGACCGCCGACAGTTTAATTACACGCTCACGTGAACAGGTGAAAACACCGCCTGGCTACACTGCTTCACGAAAGAAGGCGGGGTAAGTAATCTGTGCGCCTCTTTGTAATAAATATTGAAGCTGCTCGCAGTTGATCGATTTCGTTTATTTTACTACATTTTTTACGCAATGTCTGGCTAATAAAGCATAAGTTGCTCCGCTCCAACTTCATATGTTTCTTAGTAATGAAGTAGTAAGAATCAAAAGATCTCCCCGATGTGTTGTGATGATACAGTTGCCTTGTAACCAACAGCTACGCGTAGCTAGATATATCTACGGGTCACTTCATCACTTGAAAAATCTTCAATGCACAACGGTCGAGTAACACATTGTATGTTTTCCTTCTCCCTTTACTTCTGCGTGCCACATATTCTGACTTTCTTGCCTTAAATACGTAGAAATAATAAGCTTTGATCGGCGCTCTAGGCTCCAGGCCCCCTAGCCTACCCTTCTCCATAGGTGGAGTTCTGGAGGGGCCGGGGGCGGCCTGCCCCCCCCCCAACTTAAAGAAGACTAAAAGAATAACACATGATTAAGTTCAGTTACTACATTTTTGTTATGAAGCCATACCGCAAATCTTGACGTTTGGCATGATGGCATGTGCGGTAATTGCGCCGCAATAGCGGGTCTTAGACGATTTGATTGATGTGTACAGTTTGAAGAAAGAAAAACGTAAAATGACTTTGTGTTGAGTCAACAGTTACTGCTGAGGCATCAAAAGAACTTTTCAATTTAATTTTCCTAAAATTTCTGAAGCTTACTGTACCGTAACTTTTTTAAAGTAATACGAGTATTGTATCAATAAAAAAATAATGAAATGCAATAATCGTACTGTTTTGCTTCTTTTAAAACTGACAATCAATATACGAATTAATATTTGTTTACATAAGCGACGAAATTTAACATTTTCAAATCTAAAAGGCCTAAAACTCAGTGTTTTTAAGTTGTTGTTTTTTCAAATTTCCGGGGGAAGGCCTCCGGACCCCTTATAAACTAGGGGATATTCAATATCACTCTGGTACATCATATGCTTCTCCCAGAGTCTGCCCCCCCTCCCCCCAAAGCACGAACGAATCCCCCTTGAAATCTATTGCGCAGTCCAAGTGACACGCAAGCGACTTGTGCAGCAGCTCGTGTCGCTCCGATACGAAATGTTGTGTTTATTTCTGAAGACCTGTTTCAAGTAACAGTTATATGTTGTCTCTCCGGTCTGTAAGCTACCATAGTAGCCCCAGAGACAGGGAGCATCTATTCTCATCAAAATCATCAACTCTCATCCGTACCCAAAAACGATTCAGGAAGATAGGTTCACCGAGACTCGACTGCAGATAGTTCACGTTGTATAATAAAATCATAACATCCAGGCCCGTAGCGAGTAGGCTAGGAGGACTGAAACCTAGGGAGCCTTGCACAGAGAGGCCCATTCAAAGTTTTCTTTTTTACTTCTTTTTATGAGAACAAAGTCAGGATATGCGACGGAGAAATTTACACTTGGCAGAAGCATACTCTGGTAACACAATGATGGAATTTTCTGTTTCCCAATGTAATAGTAATAGTACGTTTTTAACAGTGGCGTATACTGAGTCCAAGGTCTGGGCTATCTCACTATGTCACATGGTCCTAGGCTATGAATAGAAATAAGTTTACCAACTCAAAAGAAATCAGGTTGCCAACTCATGGGAAATCAGGTTGCCAACTCATAGGAAATCAAGTTGCCAACTCATAGGAAATTAGGTTGCCAAATCACAAGAAATCAGGTTGTCAACTCATAGGAAATCAGGTTACCAACTCACAATAAATCAAGTTGCCAACTCCAGAATTACCATCATCATCTCACTGATATGAATAATTCTATTTACAATTTCTGATCAATTTTTCTCCTGTATTTTATTCTCTAGGCTTCGCAGATAGCCTAGCTAGTCTAGAAAATACACTCCTGGTTTTTAGAGATGTTATTCAGACACTAATAAGAAAATAACTGGACCCTATTCTTAAATATTCAGAAACACAAACCACCAATCTCTATCATTTTTAATGTGTTTCTGTTTCCTCCTTTCAAAATTTGTAGGATGTAAATATCACATAGCATGTCATAAGAAGAAAATATCGAAGGCGCACATAAAATGCCCATGCTTGATAGTGCGGGGCAGGGCGCCAAAATATCCACCTACGGGATCCCTTAACATCTGTGGCTAGTCTGCATTTGCAGCTTGGTAGCGAGTCACGACTTCCGAAGCCACCAATCAGCAAGCGTGCTGTTGACGTCATCTTAACCCAACACCTATCGTTAATCATTTTGCTTTTAGATACACTCTGATTCACGAGTCTCTGGAGCAAGAGAACGAAATAAAGTGTCTAGGCAAGTAGCGACTCGAGAGGCCTCCACCAATGAGAGCGGAGGATGGAAGTGAGTACATGGAAGGATAAACGGACGCGGCTGCAGCTACCAGGTTTGCAGCAGCGCGCACTGCTTTGCTCCCCCACTCGGTTTCTGCCCTTCTCTACCGTTATGCGCGGCCTTGCTGCACAGATTCCCGAAGAAGAGTGTAGACTCACGCACCAATACAGTAATTATATTACTGTTTACAATACTGTAACATCTACGGCAGTGAAACACCGAACTAAGCTTTTAATAGGAACAGTGTAATTAAACTGGCAGAAGTCTGTTTATATAGCTATATATATATATATATATATAGGATCAGTGCAAAGGAAATTGAAAGCTTAACTGCAATCCTATACAGCAAATAATAAATAATAATAGTGCATGAGATTTGGAAATCTGCGAAACCTTCACAATACAGCAAATCCTACCATATGCGAGCTACCAACATACAAAGCGGCGATTTAAGCTATTTCCAAAGTCGTAGTAGGGTGTTGGGGTAGTAGGGTGCAAACACTGTTGTGGTAACGGGATGACGAATAACATTCACTAAAGTGTACATTTGAGGTAAAAGATAATATTTCAAGCACATGAACTACACTTTCGTAAGAGAATTATAAAATTGCCATTGGCATGACAACTTGTTCACTATTTATCAAAACAATTTACAAATTATTTGTCCCGGTGAAGACAGAACTTTTCAATGAAAACATAGTTCACAATTCCTCTAGGTACTATAGCACTTGCATAGTTGGAACTATTTTGTGGGTGTACATACTGGTTTGCAGAACGTCGTGAAACAACAAAACGATCAGAAGACAGATATTCCCGAGATAATATACGATGCAGATGCCATCTGGCGGACACGCGGATGAATAATGGTACAGTTGTGCTGACAGGTGAGCGCGCACCAGTTCCACCATGGAAGAAGACAGGGTTCCAAGATAACACATCCCCGTCCGAACCACTGAGCGAGGGTGAATCCACACATTTGATTTGTGGCCACCGCACCGAGTGTGAGGGGGAGTCTTTAGGAGGGGAGAGGACGTGGTGACGTATTAATCCAAATACAGTCATCACCCGTCAAGAACAGCTAATAGCCCTCGCAAACCGAATTCGCTCTCTTATCGCCATGCTGATAGAACGAGAACAGGGGAGGTAAAACTATGAAAGAACGTTACGGATCACCCCCCTTGATGAATTCAAGAAGGGCGGGGAGGGAGGGAGGAGTTCGAAACGTAAATCATGCAACATTTGATAAACAAATGATTGGCGTTGGCTGCGCGAATCGCTCTACCCACAGTTTTAGGGTGGGGAAAAAGGGGCGGTAAAAAAAAGAAAGGAACGATTAATTTTGATTTACGGCTCCTTAGTCAATACATTCCGGCCAGTGCATCGATAACACGCATCGCGTCCAACGGATGTTAACAATACATTTTATGCAGTCTTTTCATGTTGCGGGATTCATTTGTTTCCACACAAAGAGAACCCAGCCTCGTATTTCATACAAGAGGGAGATTGCACGTGAATTCTTGTCATTCCTAGTTGAGCGTTTTGCTACCAATCACTCGCTCTAACCCTTCACCCGCGCGGTTGTGTTTCTCCGACCTGCAAAGCAAACGAATCTGGGAGTAGTACTCGAGCATAGCAAATATCTCTTCGACTGCATCAAGTGTATTTACCAAACTTTCGTTAAAGTTGGCTACGAGTCGGCCATATTGAAAGCCTTTGACTGATTGGTTCAAATGCATAACAGACCAGTCGTCAAAAGTATGTAGGTAAAATGAAAAATTCAGATATAAAATGTTAATATTTATTTCAAACAGCAGTTTCCTTGAACAAATCATTGCTGCCTGCTGCTTCTGTTTTTTAAGTCCACTTTATGAACAGACGGGCTAATCGGGAATGGAGCTTAATGTGGGATCCGAACCAGCATGTGCTTCCATCTGGTGGCTTCACTATAAGGCCACGACGTTATCAATACGCCATCGGGTAGGCCCTAAATCATTGCTGACCTCCGACCCTTGTTACCCACGCACTACGTGCATTTATACATCTTGACACGTGCCATCTTGAATAGCTTTGACGGATTTCCCTCAAATGCATTATATCAGTCATCGGAGGTTCCGTTGCTAATATCAGCATAAAAGCACAAAATGTTCTATAGTTCCCGGCGTCATTCCCTTCCATTTCAAGCCCTCCCCTTTCGAAAATACATACTATATTAGAGACTTTGTAACCAAATTGTAGTTCACAGGAATTTGTAGTATCCCGTGAGTTTACTGCCCTATACTCCGAAAATGTAACGAATAGAGACTTTTGAGTGAGTTAAAAATCACATATGTGGTTCCTATGGCCATTTTGAACTGCGCGTATAGTATTGTGGTGCATGATCGCCTACCATAGCTCGCTAGAGTGAGCGTCAAATATCCTGCATATGGCGATAGCCAATAGCATCGCACTGCAGTGGTGCCATGTCAAAATCTCACACGGAAAAGAGACAGCGTGGTTGAGCGAAACGCCTTGCCACGGAACTAGGCAACGCCGCACGTCCTTGATTCGCTGGTGCTGTTCAGCCTTTCAAGGCCATATGCAGGAGGTTTGACGCGCACTCTACCTGCGTATACAATGTTAAGTCAGCAGATGAGAAGGTGTTTCGTCCCGACTTCCGCAAGGACGGAGAAGTCGGGGGAGAATAGTCAGTGCTTGATTGGATTGTGTTGAGATAGTGTGGAGCGACCGTGCACCATCATCGACAGGTATGTGTTTTCCAAAACAGGGTCCGATTCGTTATTAAATAGCGTCAATTGTCCGAATTTCTATCTTCACCTTTTACTTCCTATAATTGTAGAATTTGACGCAGAGTCATTTGGGGATGGTTCCCGAATAACCCGGGCATCCTCTTTTATATAGACGGCCCCAAGGGGCTCTGAACAGTATGCTGAGTACAAGATCTGGACTATATAACAAGCTGTCCTAGACAATGGGGGAAGGGAGATGATTAGGCTCACTCACGACCGGATCAAGAAAGTGTGGGGCGTTACCCCCGCACCCCCTATACGCCTTCATGGCGTGGTGCTATGCACAGGGGAACACTTTACCTTTTTTTTTTTTTACCTTTTACATGAGCGTGTGTAAGTGGTTCGACACACCCATTTTACTTCGCCGACGGCAGGCAGGTTGCCAACTTTAAAAAAAAAGGTTGCCAACTCCTAACAAATCAGGTTAATTATGACAGAATCACCATCATCTTCTTAGGGAAATGAGTGACTTTATTCACAATTTCTAATAGCTTCTTCTTCTCTATTTTAATTCCTAGGCTTTAGACTTAAATAGCCGAGCTAGCCTAAAATAAACGCTCCTTATTCATACACATACTACATTCTGGAGATTGGCGTACAAAACCGGATACTGGGTGGGGCTGGTGGAATTCCCAATGCTTCGGAAAATACAGTATAACAAACCCAAATAAGATGCAATATTTCACGACCGAAACTGGTCCCTTTACATTACACGTATGCAAGAACAGACGCACGTTAAGACATGGGTATTACCAAATACATCACTGTGACGACTTATCGTGACAGTCATACATCCGTCATTTTTTCGCAAACAGTTCGGTTATGAAGCCATGTTGATTGTGAATTTCATTGCTTGTCCTATAGTGTACACTTCAACTTCACAGTTTGCAGTATCACTTCTGAATCACTGTGTGTGTGTGAAAACGAACGGGTTTACTAAGGACGCAATCTCATCCTGACATGGAATATACGTAGATATTGCTCATCGAATCCGACTGCTATCTTTCCATATCAGTAACATATGCTGGTCGTAACAATTTTGGATTCTTTGACCATTATATAAGCTAATATATATGTACCCAATTAGTATTCGTTTCAAATAATATTGCATTTATATGAGGTTTGCAGAGATATGTAACTGATTGCTCAACCAAATCAGGGCTTGCAAGTTACAAAAACCGTTATTTTATTCTTATTTTTAATTAGAGCTGAAATTTAAACAATGCCAGAAGATTAGCATATATTGATTCTCATGTGGGTTTGCTTAATTTGTTTCAGGAAAAAATGTTGCACATCTACAGACCGAAATTTCATATATGCAGATTAAAGAGCATGAAAATGTCAAATCTGATTTAAGTTTCACATGTACTTCTGTTTTTCTTTAACAATCGGATACAATTTTACAGTGCAAGGATGTATTATTCGCAAGTGAAATTGACGTAAAAAGCCAGCGTAGGTTGAGCCAGCTTGAGCGGAGTATTTTAATTCGTCTGTTTGCCGATAGAGGTCAGTCAATCACAATTCTGCGATTTTCCAATAAAGGTCTATCGAAATGTTGCAGTCTTCCACTGCATTGTGCACAAAATAAGTTTCAAAGGTCTTCCTCTCAAGTTTCCATAAATTCGCATCAGTTGAAGCCGGTTTATTGTGGCAGTAAAAAAAGTTTTCCCTGAATTCCACATAAGTTTCACCAGTACGTCCGTTTTCATGCACCGATAAGCTACCAACGATAACTTCCTCTACATTATATGTAGAATCCCTAATGATCTTGAGTTTTTGTTTCAACTCCACTTTTATGCACAGATAGGCCAATCGGGACTGGGTCTACAGTTTTTATTAAAGAGTAATCCGAACAATTATATGCCTCCACCGGTTAACGAACCCAGTACCACATGATTACAAGGCGTCGACATTACCAGCACAGCACGAAAAACAGTCACCTCGGAAACACAAGACGGGGAAAATAGCACATGAATAACACACGCCGTCACGTGGTTCTTAACTGAAAAACACTGATAAACCTCTATCGCAATACCAAAAATTCTAAAAAAAAATTAAAATAAAATGTATTTATGTAAACATTAAAAACAGGAAATCCGTGTGTGCTATTCTAAAGTGGAATTTCCAATGTTCCACATATACGTGGGACCTCCCACGTAGGTGTGTGGAGATTGAATTTTGTACCTCCGAAATGAAAAACGTTCCTTCGCCACTGAATCCACCTTTCCACCATCAAAATTAACAATTCACCCCTCCCCGAAAAAAATCCTGCGTACAACAATGGTGAGGACAGGACAGTACAGTTTTATCAGGGGGTGCTCGTTCGGCGGTGCAGATCGTATGCGCAGTTGTCCGTGGATGCATGACGTCATCGTCGAAACGCTCGGCACGGAAAAGGCTGGTTCCTTATACAAATATTGAGATATTTGACAACGAATATCCTCTAAAAAATAGTAGCAGGGGAAAAGTTAAACTTTTATTGTTAAGATTCATCCTTTCTAATCAATTTATCACAAAGTTGATTCAAATGTGTAAAATGGTTTTCAAGAAATCGTGTTACGAAGGAACCCCTGTTTTGTTCTCTCCAGGCTTCCAATGTAAGGGAATTTTACCTTAAGCGCGTTGGATTTCTTTTTGCTGTATGTTTTGAATTAAGATTATTTTGTTCTTGTCAACTGAAATCATGCCTAAATGCTATGGAAAGCTGTGGAAACTATTATCAGAAAACTAACGGAAGAAATCTAAAATATCACAGCTTGATTGATATAAAAAATGCGGGATTGCCCATTTTTGTGAAAAAGGCATTGTGCGAGATCTAAAAGCAGAACTTTTTAATATATGTAAATGTAAGGGTGTAATAAACGTGACTGCTTCCCGTAAAATATCTCTGAACTCTCCACGTTTCTCTTCTGTCTTTTCTTTGGCGCCGTCAATAGCTTCAACACGTTGTTTTTTTATATATATATTTGTCACATATTTGTTTAAATTGGTATTCTGCTCGTTCCGCCACCTGAACGCAGCAGCTAGGGCTCAAAGGGCAGTGCAGTAACACCGGAAGAAAGCTCGGAAATGGCAGGATTCAGAAGTTAACTCATCCAAATTAAATTAAACAAGTATGTGCTCTCTCTAAATTTAAATCATAGTTCGCAAATAATTTGATTAAAAGTTTTAAAAGTATCTGTTTTATTTAATAGCGTATTAATTGGTGCATTCTTCTCCAGCATAGCTATAGGCAGTGACCACACTACAGGGGGGGGCAGAAACGCCCCTCTATTCTCGTTCGACAATTTCTCTCTCTCTCTCTTATCTGCCCCCAGTAAAACGACAAAAATAAATAAATTAATGAATGCTCTTTTAGCCAAAATATGCATTTTTGTGTCGTATGTAACGCAATAATAAACATATTCACCCCCCCCCCCCCACACGTACGATTTCAGTTGTAAGTTTGAGACTAAGCTTGACAAATGTCCACTTATATTTTTATATTCTTGAGCCATTTAAAAAAAAATCATTTCGCCCCTTCTTCTGGACTATTTCATAGGAATGTTTTCCCACTGGAAACCCCTTTGCAGATCGAGATCCGGGCCAAGCCACCGTCCCCTCCAAATACTCTCTTGGCCTCATGAAAGAAAAATATAGGTATGTATTTCTACGAAATATTAATTTGGCTTGGCAGTTTCGTTTTTCGGGCAGGAATAAGTTTTAAATTTTAATAGCTTATAAATTTACACTAGCAATTTTGAGTAAAGGTTTTGCGTAACCCTAAAAGTACATTTAGAGACTGCAAGGTCAACTCTCGATATTTCAGATATATTAATAATTTTCATCACAACGTCTTGTAATAATTATTTGTTACTTCAATAACCTCCTCGCAAATGTTTCTCGCATATTAAAACATAGATGCCATTTTCTGTTTATTTCCTTGTAATTCTGACCTCTGTGGCGAAGTGGTTAGCATAACGCTTTACGATGCCAAGAGCCCCCAGGTTCGAATCCTCTCCTGGGCATGGTCTACTTTCCTTTCTTCAATTTCATCATATCATCACGCATCCTCATCTTTGAGATTAGCCATATGTGACAGATAAGCGAAGTAAAATAAACTAAGTCTATTAATCAATTATTTTTTAAATCTCTTTAATTCTTCTTTAGCATGCCATGTTTTTGTTCAAATTATATTACGATTTGTAAAATGACGAAATTTTAAAGGAGAACACGGAACTTTCTTTATAGCGTATCGGTCAGAAAGTTTCAGGAATATGGATTTTCAAAATAAATTTTTGCACATGTACTTTGCCGCCTTTTAAAAGGAGCGCGTTTTCAATTATGTTACTAATCATTAAAAGGATGCCTCAATACCATCTTGGAGGATGACAATTATTGTTTCCCCCTCCTAAAAGTAATAATATACTTTCGCTCTCTGAATCTCCCATATAAATGCTAGGGGCCGTCTGCTTCAGCCGAGGTCACTGCTTCTCCGGTGACGTCACGCGTTCGTGCAAGATCGGCAATCTTCGGATGGCTTTACCTAATCTCTATATAACTTGCAGTTTTATAATGACGTTCGAATTTTAAATAGATGGCCATGTACTAATCGGGTTGTTTCTCAAAACTTAGAAAATATTAAAAACTTATATAGTTTTAAAGACTCTATAAAAAATTCACTCTGTTTCGTCAGTGAGAAACGGAGAGTATTTTTTGAACCTGACAAACGCTTCCTTTAAAAGATTCTTCTATTCAGACTTTCTAGAAAATAATTAACCAAAATTGTTCCTGGAAACTAGATCTCGAAAAACGTTTTGAGAGTCACATTTTTCAAACATTGGACGATTAACCTCGTACCGCGTCATCTATCATTAACTTTCAATGGTTCACCTGCTGGCGATGGGCCTGCCATCTATTGTTCGATGATATATGCAACTTTCCCTGAACAACTTCTTCCGCTATCCTTCCTCTTGCTCTTCTTCCCCTGTGCCATTAAAAGGAAAAACAAAGGCTCTAATAAATTTCTTCAAGGGATCTACTTTTTGTTGCGGAAGCAGACTCCGTTAAGAGTAATTAAATTAGTTTCACAGGCTCAAGCACAGAAGAGCAGGACGTAATTTTCCTTCTTTTAAAAAGTGACGGAAAATTTTGCCAGTGCGTATTATCTTCTGCGTAGACAAATGGTCCTTGCCTAAGGTTCCGAGCATGGCTCAACTTAAACAAGCGGTTTGAAACTGAGAAAAAATTGGGAGATTTTTTAACATGTGGATGTAGGCGCCGACCTAAGAATGATAAGTTACCTGTCCCTGTGGGAATCTATCACGTGTCGCATCGCGAAGCCAAAAGTCAGGGGAAGGCCTCACTCAAATAAGGGCTGAAATGTGATATTGAGTACTAATAGTCATAAAGCAGTACATTGTGATAATGAACAATAAAGAGTGATAATGACTAATGCAGAATGATGATGTACATTGATTGATTTGGTTTGTACTTAGCATTTCTGACACTTTTGGTTAATCGCGAAGATGAGGATGACTGATGATACAGGGTCTGTATTTTAAGTAATGAGAATAAATCCAGAAAACAAAATGTATTACAGATATCGCTACAAACCTTTAGTAGTCTTCAAAGTATGCCCCTTGAGCATCAACACACTTCTGCAGGCGAGTTTTCCACGCGTCGTACGCTCCCTGAAAGTCAGCAACTGGAACATCCTTCAGTGCACGCGTGCAAGCCGCTTTGACCGCATCCAGGGTTCCGTGGTGGTGTCCTTTGAGGGCTGTTTTCACTCTGGGAAAGAGGAAAAAATCTGCAGGGGCAAGGTCGGAGCTTTAGGGAGGCTGAGGAATCGTTGTGATGCCAGATTTCGTCAGGAACTCTCTAACCACGAAGCACGTGTGACATGGCGCATTGTCATGATGGATCACGTCTTCAATGCGTTCCAAAAGATCTTGCGACACGATCGCGCGGTTGTGCAATTGCTCGTTCGTCAAAACTTTAGGGACGAGCTTGGCGGAATTTTTTCTCACCCCAAGATCCTCGGTGATGATTTTGTGAACAACCCTTTTATCGAGTCCTAGCGTATCCGCGATAAACCGCACACTGACATGCTTGTCCGCGTTCAGCAAATCTCGCACACGTTGTTCGTCGTCTCTGGTTCTTGAAGTTGACGGGCGCCCTGCACGGGGTTTGTCCGCCACGCTCTCCCGGCCTTCTTTGAACATTTTGTGCCACCGTAACACTTGCGCTTGTGATAAACTGTCACTGCCGAAGGCTTGCCGAATCATTTCCAGCGTTGCTGCACCAGATTTTCCAAGGCGCTTTGGAGACGTCCACGCCAAGCGTTATCATGCCTCAAGGGATGCCAGCAGGCAACTGCCGCTTGGAGCGCTTTCAAGGTCACACCCCCAACTATCGACTCTAACCGGTCCCAGCGCGCTCTGACGTCTAGTCGGGCCAGAAAAAAAATATTCTCATTACTTAAAATACAGACCCTGTATGATGAAATTAATGAAGGTACAAATAAATAACACCCGTGTCCAGGCCGGGATTCGACACAGGGACCCTTGGCGGCCTGGCATGCTGCGCTAACCACTCCGCTACGGAGGCGGGCAGTGACAAAGAGCAATACTGGTTGATAATAAGTAATGCGAAATGGTAATGAGCAATACAGAGTGATAACGGGCAATGCAGAGACAAAATGAGCAATAAAAAGTGATAAAGGGCAATACAAAGTGATAATTAGCAATTCAAAGTGATAATGAATAGTTCAGACTGATAACCATGAATGCATAGTGATAATGTCCAACATAGAGTGGCACTGAGCAATGCAAATTCACAATGAATAATATTGATTGATAATGAGCAATACAGAGTGATAATGCATGATACAAATTGATAATGAGTAGGGCGCGGGACTTTATGACATAAAACTGGAAAATATGCATGTAATTATGTCATAAAAATTGAGAAATATGTCAAGGAAAATTAAAAATATGTCAGAAAAATGCAGAAATGCATCAGTAAAGCCAAAAATAAGCAAACTTTCATATACGGGATGTCACCTGCTAAGATCGATTAGGGGGTGTGTGTTATACTCCTATAATCAGAATCCCTTTAACCGAAGAATGTGGTGGAAATATCGCGAGATTCACTGCAATTATGCTAACTTGCATTTACTCTTATGTCATATTTAAACCTTAGTGGTCGGAAATGAGTAAATACAGATTGACCATGAGTATTATTATGATTCATACGGTAAATAGAGAATAGAGTAAATAGAGAAACTACACATAGTAATACCCTGTCATCGTGATGGAGAACAATGTAGTCGCAAATTCTCTCCGTTCTCCCCAACTCACTTCCCCGCGGTGTTCTGGCTGGGTCCGAGACTGTGTTCAAACTGGTGGAAATGTCCAAAAGGGTCTCACTTCTCGCACACCGTATTGAGCACCTTCGTCGTGCCCCCCTTCTCAAGGTACGAAATATATTAATGTGAACCTACAAAAACCTACGAAAATAACATTGAGAATTCTTCATATTTTGCACGTATTTTGATTTTCTCCTTGAATAAATAAATGAGTTTTTGTCGAGAGTGTCAGGTTCCAGAAGTTGGTACTTTTAGTTTTATAACTAATGATGCAAGTCTATCAGACGTCCTGATTTAGTCGGAACAATCTCTCCTCTTTAATCCCTGTCCCGACTTTTCTCGAACTGTAGTTGTGATACGAAAATGTCCGAGTTTTAAAAATTAACTAACATTCACACACGTTATTCATAATAAGAATCATTGCTAGTATATATATAATTTAATTGATTAAATACAGTGCGTTCAAAAAGTCGCCGCACTCAAAGCTTGAGAATTTTTTGCTCATAATTTATTGAATTTGTGAAAGAAATGAATATGTACATCTGTTAACTATATCTTGAAATACACAAAAAATAATTTGTATACTAAGTGTGAGTAATACTGGAATCTCTGAGGTCGGTAACACACTCACATGACGGCAAACAACTTTGATTTCATTTGATTTGCTTCATTCTACTTTGGTTTTGTGCCACTTTTGGCTAATTTGCGAAGATAGATATGATGAAATTTATGAATGGACACTTACAAACATCAATGCCCAGGCCGGGATTCGAATCCCAAACCCCTGGCGTCGTATAATTTTTTTCCCGTTACGTTGGACAATAATATTGCAACTCTACTAAAAATTGTATGTGTAGCTCTAGATGCAATACTAACGTAGCATTCTTGGTCACATCTAATTCTCCAACAGCATTTTGCTGGCGGGACAGTGATTAGTGACGGCACGCTATGACACCAGGGTCCCGGGTTAGAATCCCGGAATTGGCAGGGATGTTCTTTGTGAGTATTCTTTCATCTATTTCATCATATTATCACTCATCCTCATCGTCGTGGTTAGCGTAAGTGGCAGAAATGCGGCACAAAGTAACCTAATTCAATCATTCGAACACAGTGGCGGCAATTAGGTTCCAAAACTGGGGGCAAGGTGCCAAAATGGAGGGGCAAAGACAGTATATAAGATTTAGCATAGTGCGAGGGCAAAAGTGGCGAAAAGTGAGGGGGCGACTGTCCCCCTCGTCCCCCTATCGCCGCCAGTGTGAACATCATTTCAGATCTTAACCCCCTTTGTCCCACGTTTTGGGGCTTGGGCCCTCCCTCAAAAAGTTTCCTGGGTACAGGCCTGCCTTCATCTAATGACGTCAGCAAGGATTTATTTCGTTGTTAGGTTAGGCGTGTTACGTTTAGTATTTATCTATGCTATGAGCCCTAAATCTAACTTGTCTAACAACGGGAACATAATACTGTGACGCCAGTAGATGAAGGTGCCCAAAACGGTGTGGGATAAGTGAGGACGCGACATGGATAGGCTCCTGCCATCTAGGGGTAAAAAATTGAACCTTGTTCGCGGCAGTGCGATCCATAGTTTTCATATAGAACAATTTTATGATGGACACCCTTGTGCTACTATCCGAACATGCCAGTTCCTTTGTGCGTGAACTCACAAAGTCATTCAATTGTCATATTCCCGAAGCTCCCAAACGCACGGCCATGAAAATTGGCGGCTGGGCAGAATTGCGCTGGTGCCACATGTGGGGAAAGGAAAGCGAGAGCGGGACAAAAGACGCTGGTTCCCGCGCAATGTGTGGCAACGTCATCCGAGCTGCGTTGCCTAGTTCGAGCGTCAGACCGACCTCTCTCTGTAGCACTTTTGTGTCATTCCAGACCTATCGAGCAAATACTGTCAGTTTGTATCACATGGATTACAAAGGCCAACTGTACAACGAGATCTTTCATTCTGTTAAACCTCCGAACACACAGGATAGTGCTCCGACGTGGCAACAGCGCGAACTTCTACCACCCGCCTAATTTCATGACCGTGCGTTTAGTGGACGATGGTTGCGAATTACGCACGCACTAAAACCGACGCGACGCTGCAACACCTCTTTTCTTTGTTACGCGCTGCACCAGATGAAACCGAAGGAGACAGAGCGGTAGAAAGAAAGAAAGTAAAAAAAAAAAAAACCGCTCCGTTTGCCGTTAATGGATACGGGGAGGGTCCCATTAGGAAGTCTTTGGCGGCGGCTGAGGAATTGCACATAATGGCCGCACTTCCCTTACGCATTTCCGGTTCAGTAGACCGGAAAGGCGAAGATAAGACGGACTCCCATCCCCTCCTCGTGGTGGAGGCTCCGGGTATATACCGCTTCGGGAACAGCTTGGAAATTCGATTATGATATCCTGTACATGGGGATATTCGATGCCGCTTCAGAGGAAGTTAAACGCTGGCACCATTACCTTCCGCAAGACGATAGTGAAGTGTGCGGAGGGGCGACGTTCTGCAGGAGATTCCTAAGAAAAAGGAGGCTTTGAGAAGCTTCGATGCTGAAGATTATGGAAGACTGAGTACGCTGTAGATTGTAATGTGAAAGTCTGAATCCATAACGTGTTATGGGGAGATGATTCCTCGTGTTCAAAAGGGCTCTCTGTTCGCTGCGTAAGGGATTTTTGTATCAGCATTCTGTGTATGCAAGTATAAACTTGTGCCGTTTGAGTAAATTATAAATGGATTCTAAAATGACAAAGTTCCTCTAATCGTGATCCTGAGGCCATTCCAAGCTAGGACTTGAACCTGGAATCGTCGGTAGGATCTTGTGTGTACACCTCTGAACGCGCTGAGGCGACATGGGATTTGCAACTAATATATGATACCAACAACGGCCTCCCCGATGTTGCAGTGGTAGCGTCGTCATCTTCTAATAAAGGCGTCTCGGATTAGATTCCCGGTGGAGGATCCCACTTTAAACTGTAGGTCCAGTCCCGATTAGTCTTACTGTGCAAAAAGTGGACTTAAAACAACAAATCAAGCCAATATATGATACCAACTATATTGGCTATTCGCGTTTCTGCCTGTCTTCCCGTCTTGCCCATTCCCTTTCGTCCAGTACCGAAAAACTTGTTTTATTGACTCAAGTGATAATACGCGCCAGAACGGAAGTACCGTTTCGCCCAGAGGGAATTTGTAAAAGATGGTTTGAATGTGAACGGAAATGTGAAAGTAAAAAGCCAAATAATCAGGTGTGGCTTCCAAAGGGGAGCCCTGTCGCGTTGTTTAATGCATTAATAACAGAAATACAGTACAAACACAATATCAACAATAGTATTAGCCAGTGAGGTTAGGTTAGGCTAGGTGTGTGTTCTCCAGATGATTTGCCTACATTTTCTCCAGCTAACACAATAGTTGCGTTACATCCTTCGTTGCATTTCCAGTACGATTTGTTAGAAGATCGTGAGCGAATTCGATATTATGTAACAATCAAAACACAGTAACTTGCCACCACGTTTCGGTAAAATGAATGGCACAGACATGTTGCATTTGATGGTGATCTATTTCAAACCCATGCTTACACAGGTGGGGTGTAAAGAGAAAGGACGCGTGTCTCTACACGATTGGGAATATTTCCTTTCACATTTCCCTCTGGGCGAAACGGTACTTCCGTTCTGGCGGGGGTTATCACTTGGGCCAATAAAACAAGTTCATCGGTACTGGGCGAAACGGGGATGGGCGAAACGGGCATGAATCGCTTTTCTGCCACTTTTGACTGATCATGAAGTGATGATATGATGAACTTGAATATGGAGCACTCGCAAAGAAGATCCATGCCCAGGCCGGGTTTCAGACCCGGGAAGCCCGGCGTCGTAGCGCGTGTTAACCACTACGCCACGGAGGTCGGTATTAATTCATTTCAGTGTAGACTCTTATGGGTTTACAATGGTAGTGTGAATAGAAATAGGACAACTTGGTCAAGGCAGGGCTTGTCGAGACGTGATGCGTGTCGATCGGCCTCGTCTAGAGTTGTTTTTGTCTCCGTTTCTTCTCAATATATCGGGTGATCCGTTTGAGATGTCAGAAAAGTAAACCGTTGTGCACAACAGGTTAATGTACGTATCTTTCAGCAGTTTGTTGTAATATAAGCAGAAAAGATGTACGTTTTGAGTGAGTGGAGGTTTACAGATTTCATCCGCGTGGTGCTAGCGTTCATGGTAGATAAAGATAGTGGTCACGCCACAACAGCGCACAATGTATCGTATGCGATGTGAAATTTTCGAGTGTTATATTCACACTAGTACAGCCACATGGCTGAAGTCTGTAAACCTCCATTCACTCAAAACTTACATCCTTTCTGCATATATTTCGACAAACTGCTCAGAGATACGTACATTAACCTATTGTACACAACGGTTTACTTTTCTGACATCTCAAACGGATCACCCGGTATTACACCAACCTAAGTCTCGTCTCAAGATTCGAAAAGTCAACGAACAAACTCTTGCACCGTATAGAGGTCATTATGGCAAACAACGTTTCTTATTAAAGTTTTGCGAATTGAGTTTGTAAATGAAACGGGCACATGTCCATCCACTTGGTATGTCTGCAGAAGTTGGATAATAGAGTACTGCATGGGACCACTTTCGATCCCTCGTACTCGATCGAGTCTCCCACCCTCGAGCGTATACAATAGAATATCATTTTAATGTGACAATAATTGTAGAGCGTGTAAAATATCCGCCTTGGAAGTTTCAGCCCACAATCACCGGTTTCATTTTCATATGTTACTGTGCATTGGTAAGATAGAATTTTAACATGGAGATAATGAGAATGTGTACTTAAAGCCCGCATCACACGGAACTGGATTTTCAGTAGGAATGCCCTAGTTGGCGCTGGACTTGCTATCAATTTGCTAGTTTTCGCCTCACACGATACTTCTCAGCGTACTTGTCGATAGACTTTTGTTCCCATACGAGGGAAGTTGTAATGGCGGCCGCGTGAGAAGTAAACAATGTGTCACTTAACATTTTTAAAAGCCGATGACTATTCAACCGAGAAGAATAACGTTTCGTATAAAACGTTATTGGGTACAAAAAAATGGCGCTGCTTAAATACATACTTTACAACGTTTACTGTACACGTATAGAAGCATATTTTAGTTGTTTCAAATGTAAACACCGTGCACTCGGCATAGATGGTGTAACTCAAAGCGCCTTTCATGCTGTATACGTTATACATTGCTGGAGTAACACTCGGGAACAACAGACTAAAACGCTCCTTTGCACACTCACGGATTATCTTCACATGGCGAAACTTCGCTCTGATTGGCTGTTCCACAGAATCCAGTCGAGGAAAGCAAGTAGCAATTAGAACATGTCCTATTCCTCCAAACCAGTCAAGCAGTCAGCCAGGCGGCCATGATTGCTACCTAGAAAGTTAGTTCAGCGCCAACTAGAAATCCAGTTCTGTGTGATAGGGGCTTAAGTTTCAATTTCACTGCGTCTCTCAGTTCACGATTCATATTTGATGACCCACTGCCACAGACGAATAACGGTTGTACGTGTACCACTGGGCTTCGAGCGTAAACCGCTCGTTTTGCCCGTTCGAGCGTTATTTGCTCTAGGGAAGAAGCCCTCGATTCCGTACGCTATCTAGCGTCGCCCGTGCGAACTATTTGGCGGTCGAACGAAATCCTCTCGCTGCAGCACTCTATCCCATAGTAAAGGAAGTTTGGTTTAGGGGTTGGTTGGGTCAAATATCTTGACTAACAGCGTTATTGTGCATTGGTAAGATATAATTTTAACATGGAGATAATGAGAATGTGTACTTAAAGCCCGCATCACACGGAACTGGATTTCCAGTAGTCTTGTCTTCACTGTACTTGTTCTGTTCGGGTACAGTCACAGTCATTTCTGGGTTGACACAACTGCATTGGATTTCAATGGAATCATTACAACTCTCAAATAGCCGCGGTAGCTCAGTCGTTAGGACGTCTGACCACCATGTGAGAGACACGGGTTCGATCTCCGGCGGGAAAGAACCGGGATTTTTTCCACCTGTTCAAGCTGCTTCGGCGCCCACCTAGCGTCGTATAAAGTGGATACCTGGAGGATACTTTGGGGCATAAAGGCAGGAAGGGGTGTGATGCTGATCACATCACCCTCATCTTCGGCCGTGATGAAGAAACTGTGAGGCTATAACTCCGCACGCCTTCATGGCGTGGTGCAAAGCACTCTTTCTTTTTTCTGACCGTATAATTCCTATTTCAATCGAAGATAAAGAAACGATAAGTTCCAAATGTACACTCATGGACACTTATGGGTTGTAACAGTCCCAATATACTCTCTGTGGAGTTGTTACTACCCATAATTGTCCGTGACTGTACAGTAGGATAGCGTCAGCAGGTCCTCCAGAACGAATCATCGCGCTGAGTCAACCCGTAAGTCGCATATCTTCAGGACGGAATATTCCTATCCATTATCGCACTAGTAGAAACAGACGCCGGAGACGACGCGTGTTATTCATCCATCCCAAGGACCGCCAAGGGAAACATCCCGCTGGAGTGGAGATCTTCTCGTCAGTTGTCGGCTGGAGGCATGTTCCGAGGATGACTTCCCATAACTTTAGCAATAAGGAGGCCATTTATATTTCTCCCAGATGCTTCACGGGAATGCTTCCAACGTAGGCAACCACTTGAAAACTACCGAGGAACAATCCTACAGCAAATTCTAAGTGATGTTCTCAATTCCCTTACCTGTGGTGTTTACATTCACGGATAGCGCGAGCCAACATGCTAAGTTCAAGCTTAAAACTGCTATATTGCAATCGTTCACAGAGGTAATTATTGCACTAATTAAGAAGCAATATCAATAAGAATTAAATAAGATGTGTGTTGATCCCAGTTCATAATTTTACAGAATCATGGTAGTCTGGTCTTTTCCGGGACCTGTGCTACATGTATAGTAGGATCCATAAGTATTGCTAAGCAAATTGTCCATAACTATTTTTGTTGGTTTTTATCTTCATCCTTAAGGACTGTATTTTGACGCATACTGGTTCCGAGGTTATAAGCAGTTTGTTTTTGTGTTTTATGTCAGTTCTTGAAGCTCTCATTGCATAAAACGACGGGAGTAAATGTGGTGATGGACAATTTGCTTTGTAATACTTGTGGATCCCACTGTACGTGTTAAAAGAAAGATCCAGTTCTTCACACAAATATCTTTAGTACTTGCTCCTCTATTGAACACACGTGTTCAATTTTTCATTTCATGGGGTCCCGGGTTCGATACCCGGTGGAGGCACATAGTGTTTCGGATCCCACTTTAAACTGTAGGTCCAGTCCCGATTAGCCTCTCTGTGCATAAAGTGGACTTAAAACACCAAATCAATCAATCAATCAATTTTTGATTTGGTTTAGTTTAAGTCGCTTCTCTGCCACTTTGGCTAATCGCAAAAATGAGGATGAGTGATGATACGATGAACGGACATCATAAAGAACTCCCATGGCTAGGCCGGGATTCGAACCCGATACCTCTAGCGTCCTAGAGCGCTGCGCTAACAACTCCACCACGGAGGTTGGCAACGTGTTGAATTTTCATTTTCACTAATTGTTTAAGCGTTTTGCTGGAACTTCGTTACAATTCCGCTTTATTCTCAGACTAATCGACACTGGACGTACAGTTTAAAGTGGAATTGCACGACCGTTCAAAATGCCTCCACCGGGGATCGAACTATAGACCCTCAATTACAAGGTGACAGCGGTACCATTACGCCATCGGGGGAGGACCGTTAATGTATACTTTGTAAAGCTTTTATTAGCCTGTTTCTTCGTTCTACAACAAAGTTAATTTTGTGCGAAACGAACATTCAATTTCATCGAGGTCACAAATTGTTCATGAGCATAGAGGGAAGGGCTCATTCGAGTTGATTTTTAAATATACGTGGGTTATCCATTTGGGTATGGATAAAATAAAGCATTAATAGAAACGTAAATGTGATGGTAGGAAAATTTTCGTGTTGCTGTTTTCGTGCGTGAAACATGGGAGTTTTGCTGTAGTGTGTTGGCAACAATGAAGTTTGAACTGATTCGTTATTGTTAAAATGGCGTTTACGAACCAGTAACGGGCTAAATGTGTCCTTTGGTATTCTAAGTGTGAGATTTAACCCCTCCCTTCTTCGTCTGTGGGTTTCGTTAAAGACACTGTCTATTCACAGACATTGAAACTCAAAATCACACAGGCTTTCGACAGAATTACCCCAGAGATGTTACACCAGACGTGGAATGAATTGAATCACCGTTATGAGTTGTGCAGAGTTCGCAATGGAGGCCACGTAGAAAACTGAAAACTGTACCAAACTGTTAGTAGTGTATAGAAATAAAAACTTCCACCTTTCAGTCTCTTGTATAAAATATTTCAGGTAATTACATTTGACAAAAAAAATTACATCCATATTATTTTATCCATACCCAAACGGATCACCCTGTAAATTATTTTAGGCAGATTAATACTGGTATTTTTTAACAGTAAGCTGAGGCATGCTGCCAATATAAATCAGAATGAGCGCCACTCTGGCTCATAACCAGCAACAAAGCACGGTTCGTAGCTACATAAGGAACTCCAGCACAGAATGAGATATAATTTTCACATTGTTCTATTTACACAGTGTGTCTCCGAAGGATTGAACCAATAGAGACCTTTGATTTATAATTAAAGGAAAGCAAGGATTGTTATCTCACTGGTGAATACTACCATTCACTTCAACATTCATATCTGAAAGAAATACACGTGTTGTAACAATGGTAAAGTAAAGACTTAGATGTAATTTAGCTTACGTGTTATCTGCGCTCTCCAAGACTGTGCAGTGCTAGATAACTGAGTTAATAAGACCTTGCTGTATAAAATATAAACATGTTCTATTGTGGGTGCCAATGTAATTCCGAAATATTGTTTCGGAAGATAATGCATAGAGAGAACAAAGGCTTTCAGTGGAGGATTATCTGAGGGTTGACATAACTGCAGGGATTGCATAAATGTTTGAATGGGACAAAGTATCTGCAGGCTCTTAATAGAATGTTACCTTAATGATAAGAATCAATACATACAATTAGGTTAAGCATATACTTAAAGCTTTGAACATGGGGTGTGTATATAGAGAAATGTTGAAAATAAGCAGATAAGTTAGGTCAGAGAGGAGGGGGAGAGATAAACATTAATCTCGTTAGACATGTCCATAATATGGCTACCAAGTGTTCCGGGTTCGAATCCTGGACTGGGCATGAGTTTTCCCTAGTGAGTGTTCATTTATCAATTATATGTATTCAATTCATCCCAGTCGTCGCGATTAGCCGAAGGTGAAAGAAAAGTTGTGTCATTACTCATTTTTCATATTTGTAATTTATTTGTTAAAAAGTTTGTTGTTTTAGCAGTCTGGTGAAGGGCATGCTCTACCGATTACCTCGTAAGGATCAGCAATTTGTAATTGTTGTTACCTTCTTCTTCTACTCGACGCCTTCTACTCAGTGTTGCTAACCTTTTACTGTTTTACTAACTGTCCGCAAGGTACACTGCTAATGTAGTCGGAAAGTCAGATTTTAGAATTGTAATGTTCCTAGAAACATGAAAAAAGGATCAGTGTTAAAAACAAGCTCTTAAGCACATATGAATAAGATTCTGTATTGACCATGAAATGCCCAACCAAAATTCAGTTTGTCAAAACATCTGCGCATGCAGTATTATAAATATTTCATCATCTTCTGGCCCAAAGTATAGAACAATGGTTCTCTACCTTTGTGTGACAGTGGTCCGGCAAATGCTTCTCTTTAAAAGTCGATGCCACATTTCTAACAATTTTACTGTTTAATACATGTCTAATTTTTATAACTTTATACATTCATAAATATGTACCGTTGAAATTATATATTAATAAACCTATAAGTTATGGCATAATCATAAAGAGTATAGTTTAGTTATATCCAGGTTTGTTGACAAATATATCATTAAATTTAAATTACGCGAAGTTGTCAACAACTTGATATATTGAAATGACAAATTTCAGGAGAATGTCGGGTTTTCAAATATATACAAATAATCATATAAGAGGCGGGGGGAGTGCATCGTCAACTTGAGGAACTGGTTTAAAATATAAACATTTGTCAACGTGATGGTGATGTGAAATTCTGTAACGAGAATTTTTAAAATTAAGTATTGTATATTCCAGTATAATACAACTTAGGCAGATTACGGATAGATGGATCTAGTGAGACTCACTACTTTGTAACTGGCAACACTGCAGTCAGGACAATGTGTTCGGAGGAGAAGTAGAGAGAATTGGTGCATTGTGGGAGCTAGATGCCAGTGAGTCGCATACCGTTGTATAACACGGTATATATATTTTTTTGTTAAAAAAAGGTGCTGAAATAAAAAAAAATATTAAACTTTGTTGGACAATTCGTGATAATAATTTACTTATTTTTTATATTATTTAATGGGGATATCATGCTCCCTCAGAACCAGAGCATGTGGTAGAATCAGGTTTCACCATAGAAGAATCCTGGATTGAATCTCGACGTAGGCGTGCGTGCGTTCGTGTGTGTGTGTGTGCGTGTGTGTGTGTGTGTGTGTGTGTGTTAAAGAATTTAATCTACTTTATTATTCATTCTCAGCGTTGCAATTTGTCTGAGGCAGAAATTCGACGCAAAATAGAAAAGCTACAATTACATTGTTTACAGTCACGAACAATTCTGGGTTGTAACCATTCTATTGAGAGTTTATGGGATATTACAATCTACAGAGTGATCACCAAGTCTCATTACCCCTATGTATTACATAGATGTTAGTGAGCACAAAGTCCCATTACCCCCTATGTATTACATAGATGTTAATGAATTGTTGTTTCTTATTGTTGTATTTACTGCCATCACGCCAGCAATGTTGAGGAGAATTTCCCATCGTACATGGCGGAGAATCATACTCTGTTATGAAAACGATGGTGTACACACACAGACACTCTGGACTAAATCATAACGAATAGTCACACTACTTCCGAGTTGTCCTCTGCCATGATCTCACATTAATACAATGCGACCATCTATGACGATGTGGACACGCGATAGGGGGTAATGGGACTTTGTGATTACTCTGTAGAAGTGTCCATGACCGTACATTTTATCTATGTAGGTTTCTCTACATAATTAATATTTCAGTTTCTGACACTTCAATTCCTTCTTCCGTGATTTGTGGTTTACATTTTTCTCATAGATCAATGTTACTGCAGAAAAGACATCGACAAAACTCGACCCTTGTTTGACAATCGAAGAGAGCGAATGCGAATCGCGATACCTCGCATCGCATCGAATCGCATCGCATCGCGACGCGTCGCATCGCATTGAAACGAATCAGCGAGCCAATCAGAAAGGCGGTAGGATTCCGTGCTTCAGAAGAGAGCGTGGCTAAGATTGAATGTGACTGCGCGAGTAAGGTTTTGAGGCAGGGGGATTGGGAAAGAATATATACACCGGGACAACACGCGAAGAAAAATAATTTACAATGCCTTTCACTCGGCAGAAAGCAAACAGCGGGGATCGCATAAAAGGGAAAGAAATCCATTTCTGTATAATGGCTGGTAGCGTGCATTCGTGCCATCTGTCCGTCCGTCAGTCAGAATTGAAACGAAGTTAAACAGACATGCAATAAAGGAGAGTGAACTGAGAATATAGACACAGTAGGGAGCGCTCGAATTAGAGGCGTCGGTTTTTTTTCCTATTTCACAAAACAAAACGAAGCTAGAGCTTCATTTTTTAAAACCTATGCTCACTTCTTTCGCCATCTTTCTTTAGGGGGGCGGGGGCGAAGGGCTGGTAAGTAGTGAGTTGAAATACATGAGTCAATAAATGTCTTAGGTACAATGACGGGAAAAACTTGAATGCGTACCCTATTTGTTGTATCCATCTCTTCAAGTTCAGTGTTGTCAACCAGGATAAATTAATACTGAGATTAGGTTCACCTCACTTATAATCAAGGATTTTGGTGTGATGCCCCGATGATATCCTACTTAACACTGTATACTCAATAACTTTTGTGGAAACATAAAGTACCCAAGAGAAATGACTGATTTTACTTCGTTTTTCTGTCACTTTTGGCTAATCGCGAAGATGATGGAACATAACACAAGCCACACATAGAATTATACTGGCTGAAGAAAACTGAATAAGTTATTGCCATGTAAAAACAACACGTGCACTGCCTTATACGCGATCAAATACAGCTTAGAAGGTTAAGCAACTTGCTTGCTACTCTCAGCATAGCAAGCAGCAAAATGAAAACCAGTAGGCCTCTGCCATCTAGGGGTAAAGAATGAGAATTAAGTTCACTTAAGCCTTGCAGCTCCTACTAAAATAGATAACCAGGTAATATACAGTAAGAAGTTAACCGATTCTCAATCTAGAAACTGTTAGATTTAAGTTGCAGAGTACTCTTTCACCTGCACACACAATTCGTTTTCAGCAGAACCTATTTTCTGTGAAAGTGACCTACACTAAAGGCACGGCCATAAAATTAGGCGGGTGGCAGAAGTTCGCGCTGTTGCCACGTCGGAGCACAACCCCGCGTGTTCGGAGATTTAAGACAATGAAATATCTCGTTGTAGAGTTGGTCTTTGTAATGCATGTGATACGAACTGGCAGTATTTGCTCGAGAGGTCAGGGATGACACAAAAGTGCCCCGGAGAGAGGTCGGTCTGACGCTCTAACTTGGCAACGCAGCCCGGTTGACGTTGCCACACAGTGCGCGGGAACCAGCGTCTTTTGTCCCGCTCTCGCTTTGCTCTTCCCATATATGGCACCAGCGCAATTCTGCCCAAGCGCCTATTTTCATGGCCGTGCGTTTAGACAAGCCCAGGTACCTAGTAATCCATTGGGTGAGATTGAGAAAGGAAGAGAGTATAATACTTGACTATTTATCCCCCCCAAATAAACCCTATGTAGGCTGAAAAGTTACTGAACCTCCTTTGAAAGTTGCCAACTTGCCCTTCCACACATTTCAGTGCCTGTTTAATATTTAACCAGATTAGACATTTAACAGCGAGAATCCTTGTCAGAGTCGTTGCCTTTTGACTTTCCAGTCGTCCCTCATTTTCGTCACCTCCTGCACTATCCGCCTCGACCATTTAGCAGAAACAGGGGAAGGAGGAAATCGCTCTTTTGCAGAAAAGCCTAATGAAATCTTTTAACTGCGAGGAAAGCTACTTGAGCGCCTCCTTTCGTTGAAATCTCCAATTAACCTACAGTCTGACTATTAAATGCGTGATTTATTTGTTCTGTAATTACGGACGTGTAGAGGGGGGAAGAATTTGTTCCCTTTACAATTGTATTCTTCTTACATTTAAAGAACCGCTCCAAAAATCCATTTCGCTCACTCCTCAGCATCGAGAGAAAGTGTTTCCAACTCATGGAACGAAAGAGTAACTAGGTGTTAGGGAATCAGTGACTTTTGGAGGCGTGTTTCCGAGATGTGTACATTTTGTCACTTGTTTCTTCAATCATGCTTGGTTTTCTAACGCAGCCTCGTAAACACGCTTTTTGATCAGTACTCCCTGAAAACTGTTCTTCAGGCTAGAAGCTCTGGTTCCTAGGTCTGTATCAATTACATACTGTATGGGATTGTCTTGTCCATTGTGTGTGCTGTGTACCCTTATATCCCTTGACCGTTAAAGGCATCCTCCTAGTTCAAGATGAATCGAAGGGCGAGATGGGAGAAGTAAATAAGCACGTGAACAAAATTCCGCTGTTAGTTTCGGATCAGTTTCTTCCCCCCTTGATCTACCACCCATTTCATCGGTTCGTCATTCATAATCATCGTCGCGATCACTCAAAAGACAGAATACTAACCTTAAAATAATAACGAAAAGTTGCTCGTGCATGATGTGGGAGCAAGTGGCTTTAAGTGTTGGCGCACTCATTCTCTCAATTCCATTCCACATCTATCATTTTAACTCACTTTGTTTAACTGTCTCTTCTCTATATATACGAGGACGTATCAAAAAGTTTCGAGACTAGTTCTGTAACACGCGAACAGATGGCAAGGCTGCACACACAGGCACAGGGAGCACCAACCTTCATAAGTCAGTGTGTCAAGAGACATCGTCCTGTGTACATCGTGAGCTGTGCAGCTGGTTCTCTTCTGACCACGTGCGTTACCACGTCTGCTATTTCATCATGGACATCAAGTTAGAACAAAGAGCGAACGTGAAATTCTGTGTGAAACTGGGGAAATCCGCCACAGAGACGCTTGACATGATTCGGCAAGTGTACGGCGATGCTGCAATGAGTCGTGCGAGGTGTTTTGAGTGGCACACGCGCTTCGTATCTCTCTCTCTCTCTCTCTCTCTCTCTCTCTCTCTCTCTCTCTCTCTCTCTCTCTCTCTCTCCTTCTCTTTTCTGTCCCTAATTTTCCGTCAATCTTTCTCTCTCCTTGCGCCGGTCTCCGTGGCGGAGTGGTTAGCACATCGCGCTACGACTCCAGGGGTCCCGGCTTCGAATCCCGGCCTGGGCATGGATGTCCATTCATCAATTCCATCATATCATCACTCATTCCCATTTTCGCAAATATCCAAAAGTGGCACAGAAAACGAAGTAAAATAAATCAAATCAATCAATCTCTTTCTCTCCTTGCATTCGAATAAAAACATTTAGTGGAAACATTATTGTAAATTGGAAAATATTAATACATAACAGTATTAAAAGTAAATACAAGAAAACTAGCCAAACATGGTTAGCCAAACATGAAATCTACTTAAAATAAAAAAAATACAAACGCGCTCACATCCAACATTTCCATTATTGCATACGGCCAGCAGTACGTGAAACTGACTACAAAGTCACTGTTTTGTCATTTAGCAAGAATGACTGTCATTTACGACACCACAGGCAGAAACGGAGTGGTTAGCAATCTCAATAACAAAAATTAAATCACCACAGGTAGAACAACACTTAAACTTCACACTTTGGTAACTTAAACTCTACCCTGGGTAATCGATTCAAGTAGTTCCAAGCGCCATCTGCCTTGCATTGCAACGCCATCTTTCAGTGGCTCACGGAACTTCATTGCGAAAAACCTGCGGGAACCGAGACAGAAAGAGCGATTCATTCTCATTCGAATCGTTCGTTGAGAACGTGTCACTGAACTGGAGCTGTTCCCAAGATCCGTTTGTATTGTTCAAGGCGTAATATGCATCGAAATTATGAGCGTTAAATGTGTTTCAAAGATTGGCAAACAGGGATGATACCGTAACACTAAAAGTACATGGTGGAAACGATCTAAGTGTATGATGAGTCAAAGTCTTGCCTTGCCTCAAGTGCGAACTGCTCTTGCAGATTCAACAAATCCACAAAAATAAGGATAAATTCTAACACTCCCCCAAGTTTCTTAGAATTATATTTGTTCCACATTTTTGGGAGAAACTTTAAAGAAACAAGGAAGGTACTGATATAGTTCAATTCTAACGTTCATGGAGATCCGCAGGATTTTTTCCAGGGAGAGGCAAGCAAGGTAGTTTCTTTCAGGGGGGCAAAGGAGGCATATTTTACCCCATAATAGTGATGCCCCCTCAAAAAACAGTCTGCTATTATCATGTTCCTTCAACGTATTTAAATAATTAACATAAATTACTGTGGCTGAAATGAAATTATGTGTGAAATATATACTTTTCAGGTGGACATACATTTTCCAGGGGGGCCGCGACCCCCTCCCTTGCCCCCCTTCCGGACGTCCATGCTAACGGTACCGTGTTTGTAGCCCATCTCTTATCAAACAGTTAGTTTTCAAAAAAGTAAGATGTTTATACTGGGCACCTTCTGAATTGGCGGTTGGAAAGCAACGAATCAGCGATCGGGTCAATTGTGTTCGGCTGAAATCGTTCATTTCCGTGTCCGAAAGTATCTCGCGGTACGAAACATGAGTCGGAGACATCCCTTGTTGCCAAATCTCTTGTAAGCGCATAGTTTCCACATTCTCGCGGTTATGGACGCTAGAGTTCTAATAAGAGTGGAAAACCATGAGCGCAGCAACAAATGCAATCAAAGGACATTGACCCACTTCACTTCCTTTTAACTCACAAACACAGCAACAAGCAATGTTTAGCACCGTTTCCTTGGGGAGTCAATATTGTTCCTACAACATTCACGGTGCAATTGATATTGCATCGAGTCAATACAGTACCTTTTAGTATACATTCCTCTTACTCTGAAGGTACTGGAAATACCACCACAGAGCCTGATGGTGCAGCTAGTTTGTCATGAAATTTGTGACGTCATGTATCTGAAACTGCGCGGATCGAATGTGAACATTATCATGTAATGCTGAACATCATCTCTTTTTCTTTACTCGCAAGATACGGTTGTCAGTGTTAAACTGTACATTATCAAGCTAATAGCGAATCTATGATTGCGTGCTGCTGCCACCTATTGATGTAGTTTGTAACTTCATACCCGAAAAGCATAATCGCATTGTATGGATGCGAACTGAATAAGGAAAATTACTTTCCGACTTTCCCTGTACTGACTTCATTTAAATACCAAGTGATTGTACAGAAGACTTGATTTGGGAGCAATAGGATTTCGATGGTCTCGTTTACGAAAAATTACTAATTAAAGTTTCACGAATGTTAAAGTTATCTTCAAATGAAGTAACGGCAGTGTAATTTCAAAGATTTGCAAACATGGTGTTGCAAAATTATATCAAAACTACATTTGCAGAGAAGATTGAAAAAAGTCACGAAATAGCGGAGGAAAGAAAGAAGTGGATGCAGGAGCAAGTGACTACAACCCCATCATAATGTTACCACACCGGGTGATTCCGAAGACTCTAGAAAAGCAGGACCTGTTTAGAACTCTGGACATCAGTGACTTTGGACAATTGTGCCACAGTGCAGACATCTGTCACCGTACAACTATAAAGAGAATTAAGCTTTGTGTGAACTTAACTTCTCTCAAACCATTGGAATTTTATATAAATTATACCCTTTCCGCAAGGGCTAAAAATTAGCAACCAGAGGGCAGAGAAATTCCCCCTCAAGCGCGTCTTCAAATACCACCAGTCCCTGTGAATATATGCGTGCGCCTCGCACGCCCTAATAATGACTGTGGTAAAGCTCTCACGATGAAAGAACTTGCCAGACTTATCGTCTGACAGCGTCCGAATCGGCGGCAGATGTCGCCTAGTGCACCGTGTCAGCCTCAGAATTCGCGGCATAGGTTGGAGTTGGCAGGGAGAGGTGGAAGGTGCGACAGGTGCACGCTTCATCAACTCACTGTAGCCTTGAGCTAGGCGGCCATATTGCAACTTTCACTTAGTTCATTTACATGTTTATTCAGTAAGAATAAACATGTAAAACTCAGCGCTACTTGGATATTTTATCGATAACACTGTATATAGAAAAATTGTAAAATGCCACATGCCACATTTGTAATATGAGTAGTAAATAGATGGAAATTGTGATGTTTGGTTAGCGTCTGTCTCCTGCTTCCGTACTGTGAAAATGCTAGAGCGCTGTGGGTGACATTCGCGCTGACACCTAGCGAGAAAAGTGGCAACCGCACTGAGAAGCGGCAATTATAGATTCAGACGATATGATTTTTGTCCGCTCGTAAATGACACCTTCTGCTGTCAACATGCACCCTTCAGTCAGGGAATGGGAGCCCTTTCATTTCCTAACCGGCAGTGACCCTTAGGCTTAGCTTCGCCTTACACCCCGTACTCTTTCTCTGAGGCCTAGGTTTGGCAACACAGCAGGAGCGTATATTCTAGGCTAGCTAAGCTATCTGCGAAGCCTGAAATCTAGAGAATAAAATACAGGAGAAATATCCATCAGAAATTGTAAATAATGTTATACATATCAGTGTGATGATGATGCTGATTCTGGAGTTGGTAACCTGATTTCCTATGAGTTGGCAACCTGATTTCCTATGAGTTGGCAACCTGATTTCTTAGGAGTTGGTAAATGTATTTCTATTCATAGCCTAGGACGACATGACATAGTGAGATAGCTCAGTTATTGGACTCCGTATACGCCGCTGCAACGCAGTATACCACAACAATTTCCCGTCACCCTTTCAACTGGTTCATGTGACCCTCCCTGCCTTCCGACGGAAAAGGCAAAAACAGAATTCCAAGTTGGTTCTTTCATCTTGTTGGGATTTACGTTAGTGTACAGTCATGGAAAAAGGTTCTTCCCCATAAGGCTTTAATAGGAGCAAGTAATGCAGGAGGGTAGGCAACACATATTGCACCCTTCGATGATCGGGTGATTTTGCCTGTCTTAACACCGAGAAATGTGTTCCACGCGAAGGTCAACATGACAGGAAGGCAAAGAGGGTCACGTGACTATTGGTTACGTGGAGTGTTGTGCTTCTCCACGTCCCCAGTTCTTGATCCACATTGCAGAAAAAGTAGAGCTGCATGCAATATATGAAAATAGGTTGTTTTCAACTACACGCTTAATTATGATTTTCCCAATTGTAAATCTATCAGACGTGTCTCCCGATTTAGTCGGGACAGTCTTTTACTTTGAATTCCTTTGTCATAGGCGTAACTTGACGGGAGCAGAAAGGGAATTTGTAACCCCCCCAAAATCAGGTTTCTTAAAGCTGCTAAAACAGGAATTAAATACTATAATTTGACGCGTCCAAAAAAAGTATTATATTGAAAGATTTTTCCCAAATACGTAGATAAAAATTTAATACTTTGAAAGTGTCTCAGATTTGTTTATTGTCACAACTTAGTGTGGCACAGGTCTACTACAAAAGTGGAATTTCGTAACAGAAATATGAACCCTCTCCTTTTATTTCGTAGCCGATTTCATCTTGAAACTGAAATTAAGAATATTAGTTAATAATGTCATTGGTAAACAATAAAAAAATGTGTTAGACCCAATTCTTTAATACCTTATCATAATCTTTATCGCAAGTTTAAATTTTGTTGTAAGTCCACTGTATGCAAAAAAAAAAAAAGGTAAAGTTCTCACCTGTGCTTGGCGCTACGCCATGAAGGCGTATAGGGGGTGTGGGGGTAACGCCCCACACTTTCTTGATTCGTTCGTGAGTGGGGGTGATGTGATCAGCATCACGCCGCCCCACACTTTCTTGATTCGTTCGTGAGTGTGGGTGATGTGATCAGCATCACGCCGCCCCACACTTTCTTGATTCGTTCGTGAGTGGGGGGTGATGTGATCAGCATCACGCCCCTGACCGCCTTTACCACCAGGGTTTCCCCCAGGTATCCATGTCATTCGACGCTGGGTGGGCGCTGGGGCCGCTTCCAACGTTAGAAAAGTTCCCGGGCTTGAACCGGCCGGGAATCGAACCCGGGACCTATAGCATGGTAGTCAGACGCGTTACCGACTGAGTCACCGGCACAGATAGACTAATCTGAAGTGCATACAGTTTAAAGTGGGATCCAAACCACTATGTGCGATCACCTGGTATCGTACCCCAGACCCCTTGATTACAAGGCCTTACCACTACGCCATCAGTGAGGCGCACACAATCTTTGTATTTTGACCTTTTTAAACCTATATGTATCATATAAGAGGTTGTTTAACGTTGCTATGCCTCTATGGATTATATTTAGCCAGTATTCGAGCACATAGCGTCAGGTTTCATAGAATATAAGCAAGTTTCTCTTCCATGTTTATGGTTTCCTGTCTGCAGTAGAAAATCTGGCAGGTTCCCATAGCTTTTTTTTCAATAGTCTTCCAATGGTTGCATATCATATCACTCAAATTTGATTCATTCGTTTCGAACACAATCCCCGATGGCGCAGTGGGATCGTGGGCGCCTTGTAATTAAGGGATCCCGGGTTCGATACTCGGTGGAGGAACATAGTGGTTCGGATCCCCCTTTAAATTATAGGTCCATTCACGATTAGCCTAACAGGACATAAAGTGGACTTAAGACACCAAATCAAGCAACTAACACAATCCCGTTATTGTCCAGATTATCGAATCCAGAACCTTCGTCGCGAATAACATAAGCAGGAAGACAACGTGAAATAACCGAACAGAAACATAACCTAAAACCTACATCGGATAGATTGAATTAAGTCGACGATACAGCACGGGTTCTGAAATGAAAAAGAATACGAAAGTTGAAGGACCTCTATACGCACCCACTTTTCCTCCACTGAATGGGGAAGATATCCTTCTAGCTGAGAAGCCTTTACGTAGGAGTGCCCTGAGGGAACTTCAAGGCCACGACGATAAAGTGCAATGACGGGACCAAAACATACGGCAGATAGCTGTGTTCCTCCTTATTTCGTACGCCATTGATAACTGGAACACGTAACCTCGTCTTTGGTAGAGCAGAAGCCTGCTTGCTTGCCACCACCCTTTAGTTCAGTGACCTTCGCCCGTAGTCAGCAAGAGTGAATGACTCACCATATACTTGTCTGTGAGGCTACACAAGAATAGATATTTCGTTAGTGGCTGTAAGTATTGTTTCATCTGCAGTTATATCAGTTACCATTTCAATAGTTTCCTTCCTAATGGTTACTTTAGTGATAAACATGTAAATTAGTTCTCGAGAGTGAACGTTTTATCTATTTGAACGGGGGATTTTTATACAGCCTGCATGTATTATTTTTTCCTGAAACAAGAAGAAATTCGAAGACGCAAAAAGAGTTGTATAAGAGTAGTTAACAAAAGGAAAAAAGAAGAAGAAATCGAAAATGTAAATGCTGAAATAAATTATGGTAGAGATCGAGTGAATAACATTTTGTCATGGGGCCTCCTCGATGGCGTAGTGATAACGTCCTCGCCTTGTAATCAGTGGATCCCGGGTTTGATACACGGTGGATGCACATAGTGGTTAGTATCTCACTTTAAACTGAAGGTCGAGTCCAGATTAGCATATCTGTGCACCAAACCAAAACTAAGAAAGAAATTGTCACAGTGTAAGAAAATTTCATGTTCAATCACATACGAAACACAAGGGAATAATATATTGCAGTTTGGAGTTCACATCTGTAGCATCTAACCAGCACAATTATGAATCGCAACATATCGTATCAGATCCATTTTTATTATACATGTATGATAATATAAGAGAAGTAGAGGAAAGAGAAAACCAAGCGAAACACGGACGCCTTCTCCAGAATTTCAAATCTCGTTACATAAGGTTCTGGGTTGGAGTCCCGAACAGGCATGACTTTCTTGTTCTTGCCCTTTTATCTGCTTCATTTCATCATAATTCATCGTTATGGTTTACCTGCAGGGGAAGAATACTGGCAATAATTGCCAATACAAAGCCAATGACAAACAGAACAACTCGATTACGGAGGTGCCAAGAAGAAACGAGACTTGACAGTTTCTCCGTCTCTCGGTTTGTCGAATTGAAAATTGCTCTCCCGTTCTCGGTCTCGATTAGTTAAATATAGAAATCGAAAATGTATGTGAATGAATATACATGTATTTTATATATTCCGGTTTTGTAGGAGATTTCGTGAGAGATGAAATAAGTACTCTTCCATCGTATTTATTTTTATAATTTTTATTCCCTGTTCGATGATCGCGACGATAAGGACGAGTGACCATTACATGAAATTGATGACGAAATAGTCAAACACCCCCGACAAGGACGGTACTCAAACCCGGGAACTTTGGCGACGATATCGAATGTCAATCACTTAATGAGCTTGACCACCGAGCCTGCTTAATGTTGTTTCTGTCAGGTAATTCGTAATAATATCCCACATTCACTATCATTTGCTTCATAATTTATCTTATTGTTGTGATTAACCTGAATTCAAAGAATTAGTTGAAAGGCAAAAATGCAAGATTGAATGTCTCTGATGTTACTTCGTGCCGAATAATATGACGTGGTATTATGATATGAATTTATTAATCATATAATATGCCTATTCATTCCATTGATTGATCCCAATTGAGCACACAAAATATGCTATAATGTCCACTCCATGGAGGAGTGGTTAGCACAGCGCGCTACGATGCCATGGGTCCCTGGTTAGAATCTCGACTTGGGCGTGGGTGTCCTTGGTAAGTGTCCCTTCATCAATTTCATCATAGCATCACTCATCTTCATCGTCGCTATTTGCCAAAAGTGAAAGAATAGCAAATCTAAATAACAAACATCCAATCAAATCGAACATCTCTACCGATTTAATTCTATACGGTACCGAATTCCCACTTTATTACTCCATCTTAAGTCATTTTACAGCATCTCAATTGTTTTCCGATTCGAAAACATTTGGAATGTTGTTTTGTGCAGTTGATTGTGCATTGTTTCGTTGTTTGGATTGTTTAATTAACGTCGCATTAATTAGTTATAGACCAATCGTGACGGGGGAAGCAAGAGCACAAAGAAAGCAAAAAAGACAAGGAAGAGACCACGGCTTTCTTTAAAGATAGCATCCCGTGAATACAACTCAAGTGACTGCAGAATATTATGAATAAAATTTATTTCGCTTTTTCCTTTTATTTCTGTTTCAGTTATTTTACTTCGCTTTTCTTCTACCACTCGCGTTACTCGTGTCGGCGAGGAAGAATTATAAACTCGTGAAATGGACGATGGTACAAAAAAATATATGCCTCTCCCACGGTTCGAAACTGTCAGTACAAAATATTGTCTTATTTTTAAAATTTACGGGCAAATATGGTTTGTCACGTAGCAATTTTCGCTTATCTCTTTCTCAAGGGGTTGCATTGCCTCTCTGATGTCGTAGTGGTAACGTCCTCGCCATGTAATGAAAGGCTTCCGAATTCAATACCAAATAGAGAGGCATTTGGTTCGGATCCCATTTTAATCTGTAGGTCCAGTGCATGAACTGGACTTAAACAATTAACGTGTGGCATGTGGTCTGTGATGAGAACCATCATTTCAGCGAACCTCTTGACAATGACTCTAATATCACTTGAAAGAATAGTATTTCTTTACGAGTAGGTCTTGTCAAGAAACCAGTTCCTGAAATTTTCTTCTGGAGGCATCGTAGCACCCAGCTGTTTGTTGTGGCTGGGGCACGAGTCATGTGACTCATGCTATCAAAGCTCAATCCTTCCCGAGAACTCAGAATCACCAGGCAAACTTAAGCGAATATTTTGTTATTTGGGTTGCATAAACAACAGGCTTTAAGACGTTACGAAATTCTACGTCCCGTGGCCCAGGTATTTTTTTCTAAGACTGTAGAGGCACCGGCAATACAAATCGGACACCTAGATCCTGAAATGTTTTCTTCCCTACACGGTGTTGTGTGAGTTGCCTAACTATAAGGCGATAAATGGATTTTAATAGCAAATTGTCAATGGCAACTTCTACCAGCGCCATATAGTTAGGCAACACACATAACGCCTTACAGCGAAGCGAACATTTCAGGATCTAGGTGTCCCATTATTATTGCCGGTGACTGTACATATTTGCGAACGCATAATTATAAGGGTCACAAAACAGCAAAGCGCAATAAGGGGAAATTTAGTCGCTATAGAACGGAATGTGTACTAGGTTTTGAGTCAGTGTGTATATTTTATGTAATTGCGGCTCTATTCCTTGAAATAACTCTCTGGCATTCCGAAACCCGCAGCAACATTTCATCCTCGTCTTGACCTTCTCACAGGTCTTTTACCATAAGGGTTCCCAGCAAGACCCTGCACTTTTTTCTATCCTCCCCAGTGGCGGCGATTATGTGGGGTGAACATTTACCCCCGCACTATGGCCTCTTAATGCTAAGCCTTGCCAACCAACAGAAAGTACACTGTCCTTGCCCTCTAAGTTTTGTTACCCAATCACCGCTACTATGCGTGCTAACACTTGCACTATGCACCGACTTAAGCCAGTAACGTAGCATGTATTTTGAGTCAAATACAGGAGATGGTGAGGCGGGGATAATAATAATTATAACAACAACAATAACGGTAAGCTACGATGAATTGTTGAGAAGGTAGAGTTGCTTCAGTGACGACTTACGCAGCTCTCGGCTACTTTAAACTCCAATTACGTCGGCGTTAAGTGAAAAATCGATCCTCAACTGTCTTCGTGGCGCTGCAGTCGATGCGGAGGTCAAAGAACAAATGAAAGCTTCGAAAAGAAACAAGCAGAAAGGAGAAAACACCTTCGTAGACGTAGAAACCAAAGATGTGCAGACCGGGATCGCAAGGAATTCATCGCTTTTGTCCTCTTCTTCTTAACTCTCTCTCTCTCTCTCTCTCTCTCTGATTCCTTTCCTTCCCCTTCCCCCACCCCCGAATCCGAACCATGCTTCATAGCTGAGGTCTGCCGATGACACGGTATTAGAGTAAGGTGGAGCCTTGTACTGCAGAAGGCCGCGAAAACCATGGAGAGAGTTCAGCCAGCGTTCGCCTGTCTTTATTGTCATCATTGGAACAAATTTAGAATGACTCGGTCGCCTCACGGTGCCCCCTTGCTCATAATCCTGCTCCCCGAATCGGATTTATGACAGTGGAACGTCGTGGCCTGCTGATGACGTGGTGTGCTTGGCGCTTTATTTATGACCATTACGGTTCTTCCCCCTCTTTTTTTTACACTCCCCTGTTCGACCACTTGGAGCGCTGCGAGTTGTTCCAGTGTTGCCAGATACGATACTACGACGCGATGAGATCTTATTCTGCCGCTAGGGGACAAATGTAACGATGTTGGACACGTTCTCCTGGATGAGATGCTGAACCGGCGATGTTCTATTTCACGACACAAGTTTCTTGTGTGTGTGTGTACAGGGTGCTTAAAATGTTCGTGACTAAAATGTATCTACACGTCCTACTGCATTTTGCTTACTTGATTTGATAATTTGTTATTTAGCGCCGCTATTCTGCCACTTTTGGCTAATTGCGACGATGAGAATGAGTGATAATATGATGAAATTGATGAAGGGACACTCACAAAGAACACCTGTAGGGATTCGAATCCGGGACCACTGATATAATAGCGTGCTGTGCACATTTTGCTTATTGTACGTCGCCTTCCCACGTTTCTAGGCACAATGAGGATCATTATGATAAATGAAGTAAATAATTAAACAGAATGAAATGTCTGTCTCAACCAAGATTCGAACCTAACCCTTCGCGCGTCATTAACCAACACGTCACAGATGATAGCTCCAAAAGTTATGAGAAGTTTACAAAAACTTTCCGTAAGTTCCATTGTTAATTTATATTTATCTTACCAAGATGGCCGTCATCTTGAAGTCCACTTCATTCTCTTAAATGGAAAGATGGTCGTGTGACATATCAAAATGGGCTAGAATTTCACAAGAATCACGATGGTGTGCTCACTTTTATCGTATCTTTATACTTTAAAGGTAGAAATATAAGGATTTTTATAAATTCTTTTAACACTTTGGAAGAACAAAATATTAAGAGGGGCCATTAAGTTCTAATGTGGCATAATTTGAATTTACACATTATTTCAGCAACGAACTAGGAAGCAACCAATCATACAACAACGTATGAACGACGTAACCCTAATTAAAGATGGAGAGTCAATCCAATATTTTGAGCATATGTCATCCACCTTAGACAAAATAATATATTACATTATTCATGTTATAGCAAAAAAGAATCATCGGAAAACTTTTCACTAATTCGTCGACAAAAACTGCATTTCTTGTAACATTTTCAAAATGCAATTCAAATGCTGTAATCAACTTATACAAATCAATAACTAAGCTTTTGATTTTGACTATTTTCTCTTCCTACCAAAATCAATTTAATTGCGCCATCTCGGAGCACAAAGTTAAAAAAAGGTAAAGTGCACCCCTGTGCTTAGCACCACGCCATGAAGGTGTATAGGGGGTGTGGGGGTGACGCTCCACACTTTCTTGATCCGGTCGTGAGTGGGTGTGATGTGATCAGCATCGCGATCCTGACCGCCTTTACCCCCCAGGGTTTCCCCCAGGTACCCATTCGACACTGGGTGGGCGCCGGGGCCGCTTCTAACGTTAGAAAAGTTCTCGGATTTGAACCGGCCGGGGATCGAACCCAGGACCTTTAGCGTTACCGACTGAGCCACCGCACAAAGTAAAAAGATTTACAAAATATATTGATACTGGTGTTTCCTTCGTACTTGCTGAGGTGTAAGGAAGATTTCACAGACCGAAGCGACACGCAACACGTCATTTTAAAACGAGTGAATCAGCAGCAACGTTTTACACCGTAGCAGCATGACAGACCGCGGGATCCATGAGTATTACCGTGCAAATTGTCCATGACTATTTTCATTAATTTTTCTCTTACATCCTGTGTGTTTTTAAGCGATTGATTTGTATGTATGCTGGTGCAGGAGTTGTCAACAGCTTGTTTTGAGTTTTCTTTTAATTCTTGAAGCTCTTATTGGGTCAAATAAAGTGCACGATCATGGTGATTGATAATTTGCACTATTATACTCATGGATCCCACTCTACGTACACGCATACGTTCGATTGGTGAAGTCTTCAAGCGACACGTGTCACGTATAGCTCGTCTCTTCAGTGTATTGAAGTAAATTATGTAATAATGGCCATGAATATACGCAATCATAACAAAACATATTTAGAGGACTGGGGGGAAGGGGAGGCAAAACCCATACTATTTTAATTGGATACACATATGTGTGCAATATATATCAAAATCAACACTGCTAAGCTTTAATTCACTGAGAATTTTTAAGCAAGTTTATATTTTTACGCTTAATTTTTTACGCTGTTTCATATGTATATTTGTATTGTTTTCATGAAATTGCCTGTCAACAAATATTTACAAATCCCCCACATCTTTACACACATGGTTTGTTTACAAACACGATTCGTTAGCCATTGCGTTACTCAGGCATATGAAAACATCTTTTTCAATTAATTAATTATGCCTCTCTATATCTCGGCTTAGTTGATATCTTTCCACAGTCGAAATGGTAGACGGTAATTACTGTTTCTTTCTCTCTCTCTCTCTTTCTGACCTGCTCCAGCGTGCTGTAAGAAGCTATCGCTGTTTCAGATCGTCTGAAGCAGTTATTGGTAGCAATTCAATTTCCTTTCTGATTTCCTCCTTCAGACTTTTCCGAGTTTCAGGGTCTTACGTTTTTATCACCCTTGCAATTAGTTTTCTTTAGCTTTCGTTTTTTGTCGCCGATCTGTCCACTCGGCAAACTATGTCTACAAACTATTTAATCTCTATTCAACTCATTAACAGCACCGAGTGTGTTTTTCAATAAACATAATTGCTACGGTAGGTTATAAGTCTGTCACTTTGAAGCCACGGACAGCTGATTTAGTGAAAATGCAATGCCAGATAATGTCATCCAAAGTGCCCAGATGCAATGGAAATTTCACATCAATAGAACGATTTACACTTAATGTAAAGGTAAAATAAAAAAGGTAAAGTTTCCCGTGCATATAGCACCGTGCCATTTATGGGTAGGGCTCCACACATTCTCGATGTCGGTTATGTGATCAGCACCACGCTCCGGCCGTCTTTACCCCTTAGGATTGCCTCCAGGTACCCATTGATTTGAGGCTGGGTGAGCCCCGGAGCAGCTTTATTCGGGGACAAGACCGGAAAAATGCGACCTCAGATCACCCACCCTGGGAATCGAATCCGCTCCTCCCGCGCGGCAGTCAGACACCCTACCGATATTTACAATTCGGCCCCCATTACATTTTCCATTATTGTAATACAAATGAAGGACACTGCGAACAAAATTTTACAAGCATATAAAGGAGTAAATACATAGATACCTGTACGTAGATGTTCATTTCGAATTGTTCATATATATTATGTTGAACAAAATTAAAAGATGTATACCGTGCTGAGCTAATAAATTATAATAAAAGAGTGGTCATATAACAGAAGAATATAATTTTGCAAACTCGGCCTAACACAACTCTCCTGCTGAGAGAGCAGAATTAAGGTCGTACAGTGCCGAGCATAAGCGAGTTGGAATTAGAATTAAACCAATACTTAAAGAGAATGTTTGAGTTCGAGATAATCCCACTATCCTGAGAGGGAAGAAACCCTCAACACACACGACTTGGTCTATAGCATAATGTCTAAGGATATATGTCAATTTCGATTAGGTATGGTACTGGACGAACCGTGTGCCACACAGTATTAAAAAATGTTAAACCACACTTACCTGTATTTAAATGCGAAAGAAACATGTATAAGTAGTTGGGGTGTGGTAAAACTGAATGAAAGATACAGTAAGATAAGGAATTGTAACATATGAAATGTTGCCCTCTAAACTATCACTTATATCATAAAAAGTCTGCAGGGGAAAATATGAAAAAACTGACTTTCACAAAGCTTTCGTTTTAAGTCTGTATTGTCGTTGATTTTCCCACCGCCAGATGGATCTGTCGTCCCGTTTTTATGCCTACAGCTGCCAAATATCCCACACACTTAATTAGCCGCTGTAACTCAAAGAATCCCCACAATGGTAGGAGAGGCGCTGGCAGCAAGCCTTTTAGCCCCCCTCACAGCATTCCGAGCGGCTGACCCGATTTTGAAATAATTAACTGTGTAGGACGTAGCGAGAAAATGAAAGAAGAAGACGAAAAAATGCACGCAGGTAGCCTGACCATTCTCCCTTCCCAGCTTCTTCGACGATGACGTGTTTTGGAAAAAGAAGAAGAAGAATGTATGCGGCAGACAATGAAGAGGCATGTGTGCCATTTGATCGATAGTCTGTGACGGCTACTGACATCTACCGGCGTATGGGACGAACCAGGTTGGGGTTCATTGAATATTCGTGGATAGAGTGATTCATTACATTAAAGGTATACGTAGATGGCCATGTCAGGTTGTAAAACTGGTGTATGTTGTTTTTTGTGAATTCTTTCTCTGGCATTTTGCGCCATTACAGTTACTCACGTTGAAACTTTGAAATTATTAACGCACGTACTCAGAAATGTTGAATGGAATATGGTTGAATGAAGATTCCTTTTAATAGAAGCCTAAATGCTTTATTCCGATACTAACCTGTGTCTTACATTATATTTTCTATGAATTCTATTTTAATTTTTTTAACATTAATCTATTACTATTGTAATTATTATAACCTAATTACCGTTTTGCCTGGTGCGAATTCATTGAAAACTGGTGGGGGGATGGATAACCTTAATTTACACACACACACAAGAATTATTATTTGACACCCAAATTTATTATGTTATTGCTTATAAAAGTAAATGACTGAATATTAAGAATATATATATTATTAAATATATATAAAGTTATTCATTTGTTACTTTTCAGTTATTTATAAAATAGCAAACTAATTCCTTTGCCAACTGGTTAAAAATGTCAACAAAATACAAAATAGTTGAAACGGTTTTATTGTGTATAAGTTTTTGTTCAGTTTTTGTTTTCTATTGATATAAATCAATTAGATTTTATACTTCTATTTGTCTAGTATTCTTGTTGTACTATTTTCGTGCATAGCCTATATTGTTATTGGTGATGATCTATTGCCATGCAACACTTACAAACACACGCCGAGACAGACCTTATCTTTCGTCCTTTCCTGTCTGTTTTCGGTATTATCCTTAGTAAAGTACTGTGTATATTTGAAGACAAAACTAATTGATTTTCGATGGTGGAGTGTGAATTTCGGTTCGTTTTTACCCAAGATCAGTCAATCTGGTCGTTATTTGCCTACCTTTAACTTCTCAAGGAGTCAAGTGATTGTAGTTGCTCTCAATTTGGCCTTGCATCGCAACTGCCCACCATTGAAATCGCCATAGGTCAGTGGCGGGCATTGCCTGTCTATTAAATGTCAATGATCATTGCATCATACAGCTTCGACGGTGATTAAAATGTCGATTTTTTTTCAATCGGGTGACGAAAACTAAACAGTAATTACAAGTTTATCGTCAGATGCTACCTGCACACATCATGTCGTACACCTCAGCCCTTACTCCAGAAAAATATTAATTATGTACAGCATATTTCCTCCATTACATCATCCAAGAAATCACGAATTCACAAACCAGTTGGCTTTACTTTCACAAGGATATGAAAGGCGACTCCAACTCCTTGAGCTTGCTTTCGACCTTCAGATTTCCGTACTTCCATGCCCCTACCTAACTTTAGTTCCACTTCCGTCCGCTAGAGTGCTCAACCTGTAAGAGCCGTCAATTTACGAAGAAAAACAATTACGCGTAAGAATGAAGTTTTCCATCCTTAAGTTTCTCAACAACGTGGAAGTTTTAATGGAGCGAAAAGTTTTGGCCCAACTCGTTTCTGACAAATAGACGAACAAAGGCCTCCTTCGATTTTTGTCATTCTGATTTATATCCCGACTGGCGAGGAACAGCCCCCCTTCCCCCGCACTGGCTCTGGCGATTAGAGCATGTCTAGGTCATGCCCAGACGTACGTGTAATTGAATTGAAGCTTAAATCAGAGCGATGCTTTCATTGGTACAACTTGTAAATGGACGCATCCAGTTCGATCCAACGGACAGAAGTAAGTTGAGTGTTGGGTAGCGTAACTTCTTTGCTTTGTCTTGGTTGAATGGATGAGTTGGCAGTGTTGGTGTGGCACGCTAGCAGTAGCGCATGCTACTTTCTTCAGTGAATTTTGATTGAAAAGAAAACTGGGTGTGTCAGCAACCATCACATTACAGGAGCAAAGCTCCTTACGATAAGTAAAATGAACACGTCTCTCTGAGACCTAAATTGTTATTACCCAGTCTAAAAGCTGAGGCTGTAAAGCAGCACAAAACTAAGGACATCACACAACCCTACAGACAGTGGCAGCGATTTAGGGCAAGAACAGCTTACTTTCCCTTGATACATAAAGTTTAGCATAATGCAGGGGCAAAAGTGGCAAAAAGTGTGGGGCAGCTGCCCCCCCTAATCGCCGCCATTGCCTACAGAGGATTGTACTAACTGTAGGTCCAGACCCCTCAGACTCGTTGGCCTACAACATTGCAGTTACAAGGGTGGAAGTAATTTGGCGATTTAAGTCGCACAGCAAGGCTATTCGGGACTGGACCTACAGTTTAAGGTGGGACCCGAACCGCTATGTGCCTCTACTGAGTATCGAATCTGGGACCCCTCGATTACAATGCGACGACGCACCACTGCGCCATCGGGGAGGCCCCCAGGGTAGAAGTGAGGTTGTCTTTTGGGTGCCTTCTCTGCGAAAGTCACTGCTTATACCCCAGATACCACTGGCGTGCTCAGAGAGGGGGGCTGATGGGGTTACAGCCCCCTCCGAAATTTTGAAAAAATCAATATTTTCAAATAAAAGCAGCAAAAGTATGGAAAAACCGAGTGGTAAATGCATACCTCTCTTAAAATGATCCACGATTTCCATTTTTGAGAGTGGAAAGTTAAAAAAATAGGAAATATCATACTGTGTATACCACCCCATAAAAAACATCTATGTACTGCCTACATGTACAATTCCAACTCCTCCCGAAAAAAATCCTGGGTACGCCAGTGCCAGATACCATTATAGCTGTCCATATTAGAGGTGTTCAAACTTCTTATTTGTATGAAGGTCAACCCACTGCCTAAAAGCGAATTCAGTGATTTTGTAATATAGAAACAAGGCTTAATTGTGTCACCGTTTCGTTTAATATTTTTGGCCCCTTGTCAGGGAGCCTCCATCTGATCCTGCTGGGGACCGAATCTTATCGGTTTTGCAAATGGATCCCAATCCCGTTGAGTTCATACTTTGACCAAGAGATGGCAGGGCAGAAAATATTCTACATAATGCACGCTGCATGGTGTTTTCTGTGTACATGAACATAATTGTTTATAAAATTAAATTTATATATATCATTCGACGTGTAAAATAATGTAAAGTCAGTATAAATACATCTAATTAGAAATGACAGTAACTTAATTCAGCGAGATTATCGAAAGTATTATCTGAAAAATTGACTTTAGTTAGAATTGCTATTCGCATGGGAAAAACTGCTTTTTAATGTTCAAATATAAATTAAGTTTCAAGAAAGGTTAAATGAAGACAATGCTTCCATTAAATATATGGATATATTTACTTCTACTGTTGATAATGAAGATGTATTCATAACGGCATAAAAGAGGCATATTACAACAGAGAGGGAATGTTTAAAATAAAAATATATGAAACCCGTATTTAAATTATTGGATTTAAACATAAGGGTTACAGTTGTACCTTGTAGGCTTCAGTACAGAATGTTATTGTATTTTATTTTTTGTTGATTTGCTCTTGCTAACAACACCAAAAATGAAAAACTTGGAAAAAATTACTTTGAAGACCGCACTATTTACGTTGACTAATAAAGTCTTATGGACTTTTTCTGCCTGTCTATTACTTTTCATACGTCACCACACTTGCCACTACAACGTTTTGCACAAACACTTGAATTAGCGTTATTTGCAGCCATATCTTCTCATTTTTCTGATGCATAAACTGATCAACTGGTGGGCCTTCTAAACATTACGTTCCCAATGACGTGAAACCAGAAATATTTGACCAATTTTTAAAATGAATGGTGCAAAAAGAAACCAAACATGTAATTGCTGTAATAAATTTAATTCACAATTATCGATATAATATGATAGCTTATCTTTCCAGGTTTCATCTGGCATCACTGAAACAAAACAAGATACTCATCCAAAAATGGTGGCATCAGCTAAAGAAATGGCTTATTGTGTACTAAGAAACGGAAAAAGTTAATCAGTAACCGTTGTTCGGAGACATTTCCGGACGAAATTTGCCAAAGAAGCACCTCACCGTCACAACATCGCAAGGTGGGTGAAACAGTTTGGAAAAACGTGATGCTTATGCAAGGGAGAAAGCACAGGACGGTCATCTGTCAAGAACGAAGTGGTTGAAAACATTCGTGCGACTTACCTGCGAAACCCCACTAAGTCAATGTATCGTGGAAGCAGAGAACTTAACATGCCTCAATCAACAGTGAATTTTGTGTATCAAGTAATAACTTCATAAGTTAACCTTCCATGTTACATCGATACTTGTGAATTACATTCATAACAGCAACCACAGGTATGGTTTCTTTTTGTACAATTCATTTTGAATTACCCTGTATATTAATCAATTATAAACGTTTTATATGCTAACTACAAGGTTGTATCAAAAGGTAAGGTGAATTTGTCTGTAAAACCCAGAGTTTTTTGTGTAGCCAATTAATTTTTTTTTTTTGTATGTATCAGATACCAAATGATGCAAGTGTGACGGCAATTACAGTCTTCTACGTCAACCCGTCTGGTACCTAGAGCAATTCAAAGATGGCGCAACGACTTGAACGTTACTCCAAGGAGGAGGCACGCAGTGTTATTCGTTTTTTATGTGTCAAGGCAAAGAAACCATCTGAAATTCATCGAGAATTGTTGGAGGTCTATGGAGAGAGTGTTATGTCGCAGAATCAAGTGTATGTGTAGTGTAACTAATTTGCAAGTGGTAGGAGTAGTGTGACAGATGATGACAGAAGTGGCAGACCAGCAACGTCCATCACCGACAGCAATGTGTGAGACGTGCATGCGATGATTCGTGAAGACAGAGGAGTCAGGTTGCATGACATTGCTGATGCATTGAACATCTCATATGGTTCAGTGAGGAGTATCGTCCATGACCAAATTGACATCAGGAAAGTGTGTGCGCGCTGGGTGCCCAAAAATCTGAGTGAGGACCAAAAACACCATCAAATGGGCATTTCCCTGACCCACCTCACACGATATGTCCACGAAGGCAGTGGTTCCTATGTCGAATTTTAGTGTGATACCGTGTGTCAAACATACTAGAGTATCATATTTTTTTCTATGCACGTTTTTCAATAAATAGAAAATTCACCTTACTTTTTGATACACCCTAGTATAAACCTAATAGCTCATTGGATAATGGCAAAATTATATAAATAATTATACACTAAACGAAAGTAGAAGGTATAACCGCTCTATACCCCGACTACAGCTCTGAGTGTTGTAGAATTCTAATCATTTAGTTATTTAAACGAAGCGAATTGTTAGCACTATCTTTTTTGGTGCGTGTGGTACCGATTTCAATCCTCTGCGACTATCCCAGAATTTTAGTAAGAGTATCGTGAAAACAATTGTCAGCCACTTCAAAGAAATAGATGCGGACTCCAATGCCCCATAAGTACAGCTATGGGATTCGATTCACAGACCACTCATGCACTCAAAGAAAAGTCGCTTGCTAGAATTTGGGCTTCAAACGGCTGTTGCAGCAATGAATTTTACTTTCTCGTTTCATACAGCTCAATTCATGTACGTTCCACATTTCGGTTTTTACTAATTTCCGACGTACGCAAAAGTACGTAGTCATGTTTTAGACCCGCTTCAGACGAGAACATTTTCCCTGGCTTTTCTTGGAGTTTCTGCTGCTATCGAGTTCTACTGTGTAAAGCGAAGAAATTTTATAGCACTTTGATGCAGTAGCATATTTTACCGAGACAATCGATCCTAATTTGCTTAGCATTTCGCATTTCGATTTGCACACAGAAATATTTTATCCAACATTCCCATCCAATAAAAAGTGTTGAAATCCATTAGTTGGTAAGCCTTCTTAATCTTCGCAATTAACCTAGAGAGTAAGAGTGCCATTAAACAGTGTGGCAGGACTGGCACATACAAAGAAAATACAAGTTGAGCCGGGAACATATTGCAGTATGTAAGGTGTATAACTCAGCACGTTAATTCAAAGATCATAATGGGAAATGTAATGACGTCAGACAACGCCGATTAATTATTAAGTACAAGTCCCCTCATGCCACTGTGATACGCACACTGACGTCATAACTTCTCTCCCCTCGAAAATATTCTCTTTCCATGAGGCTTCACTTTCACGCTGCTCTACCTGGTACCATCCATCAAAAGGACGTTGAGGCTCATTTCTACACTACGATGACATTGCAGGTCTGATAGAAGGGGTTCGGCCTGTTGGGCTCTATCAATAAAATCAATAAGAATGACGGCGCCAGGAATTCCGGGTTCGAATCCCGGCCTGGGCATGGGTGTTTGTGAGTGTCCATTCATCAATTTCATCACATCCCCATCTTCGCAATTAGCCACAGTGGCAGAAAAGGAAGTAAAATAAACTAAATCAGTTATAAGAATGATAAGTGCGTTCCTTAGTTATTTTATATAGATACCCGCATTTGTTTATAATCAGTATTTGCGTTTCATTGGATAATAAACCTTTTCTCGAGCAAGGCCTCATCTCCAGGAAGCTATCAGCTCGCGGCAAGCCACGGCACCTAGCAACCTGTTGAGTGAGATGAGTCAAGGCAAAATAATAAATCTTTTCCTGCTCCCACAAAAATAGGCAATAATTAGGTTGGAGAGTTCAATGAAATAACCGATCTCTAATTAACATAACCCACAGCTCTACAGCACCTTGGAGGGCCTTGGCTTACCTACCGACTGCTGGTCTCCCTCCCACACTGTTCCTCCGTCACCTGTTATAGCGTGGAGGTCTTAACCGATCTCTAATTACGCACTGGTAATATATACGAACTAACCGATCACTTCCTTCTTTTCTCCTTAAAGATTTCTGGACAGTTCTTACTACTTATCTTTGATGACTTTCTAGATTTCTAAATTAAGGGGTTACGGTTTTGCCTTGATGAGTCAGTGAGTAAGGACAAATTCCTTTGTGTATTAAGGTTTTATTTCGTTAAACTGATCTAATTAAATTATAGATATTTGCCAATTCCGAACGCAAGGAATTTTTGTTTTGATCCGTGCTGCCATCTCCCAGCGGAAGTTTGCACTGTATGCTTTAAAGACGCGTAGCGCTTGACGAATTCAGCTTATACCTCTAGTTCCTTTGCATACTGTGTGCGCGAGAGCCGAAAATTGCTATCGATGGTGCCGTACGAGCTACATGGTCAAAAAAGGAACAGTTGAACAATGTCCCAAGCAGCTTCGCTTCTTCCTTGGGCGATTAGGGACCCCATTGTAGCAGCTCAGAAGTTCCATATCTTGGCCCCCGCCGTTCCGATCTTAACTAGAGTTTGCGGAGTAACCCCGTAGAACTTCCCACTCCGTAACTAACTCGCGGCTTAAGCTCTCCTTTACGTGGCCGTATCCCTCCGCCATTCAGGCAGCTCGGAGATCCACTAAATTTAACTACGCCCGAGCAAAACCTAACTTCATTATCAACATCCATAAGAAAGTGGCTACACTCCAGTTCTTGCTTCGCTTAATGATATCGCCCCCATTTCACAGCCGCTTCCTCGGATCATCAGCGACTTGCAAGGGAGATTCAGGGGGAGGGAGGGAAGGGATGGACTTCTTTTTTGAAAAGGGTGTGCTAGTATCAAGTGACGCCCACATTACCATCGTAACTTATGCATTTTTCATTCAATTTTCCCCCCTCTCCCGCCCCTTCACATGATCTCTTAACTGTATCAGTGTGGCAAACTCTGGACTATGTTCCGAACTGTAAATTGTCCCTTGGTATGAAACTGTACCTGTACCCTGGCCAGAATTTTTAATGGGGTGGGATGACTTCATTTTTACTGGGAACGTTTTAGTTATTCGTCCATTTGATTCTCGAACATTCAACCTTTAGAACAGTGTTGCTAAACCGATTTGATACCACTACACAATATACTCATGCACTCCAAGCTAATTTCATAAGTATTATCTATCCTTAAAATATACACGCCTCACAAAAAGTTTGGAATATTGTTATATTAGACAATAGGTGATAGACACAGCCTCGGAATTCAACAACACATGGTATCTGTCTGGTGGATGTTATCTCTTTACACCGACATATCCACCGCGCCTATCCCCTATTGTCAAACGAAAAACTATTCCAAACTGGTTATGCCTAATATAACAATATACCAAAACTTTTTGTGAGGAGTGCATATTCGTCGATATTCCAATATTGCAAAGATGAGGATGAATGATGATTAGATGAAATGGATGAAAAACAATCACAAACAAAACTGGACACGACACAAGCCCCACAGGTCTATACTAGCAGAGCTTCGCTCGTCTGCAAATTGCAGTCCATGGTGTAGTACATGGAAGGGAGGGTGACATTTGGGTTCTTAAGGAAGAGTCACCCCTTAACACCCCCATATTGCAATCAAGCCTAAGAACAATATTACTATCGTAACTTGTGCATTTTTTATTAAATCACAAAGATTAAGGTGGTTTGTCGTTTGGGGCACGAAAATACCGGGTGTTTCATAAATAATTGACGGGTTGCAAAAATATATTGCAAGCAAGGTATTGAACTTACGTTAACGAAAACAGTCCAGAACGAACGAGTAACTGAAACAGTTTTTTTTACACCTACAAATGTTCAATGTGTGCACCACGGATGACACGGCATACATCAACACGATAGCCTACTTCTTGCCACACTCGCATCAACATTGTTGATATTGCCTATCGCTGCGATGATTCGCTCCATTAGGGCTACGAAATCACGTGGCATTGGTGAGACGACCCTGTCTTTCATGAAACCCCACAAAAAGAAGTCGCACGGTGTAAGGTCCGGTGATCTTGGGAACCAAAACATTGCACAAAACAGTGAGTGATGCGGGTCATTTGAGTGCCGCCTAGCGGCAGGCAAATGAACCTCTCAGCTTAGCAAAACACTACACGCATAAACTGTTTGCATTCCTTGATCGTTCTGGACTGCTTTCATTAACGTACGTTCAATATTTTACTTGCAATAAATTTTGGTAACCCCTCAATTATTTATGAAACACCCGGTAGAAAGACTCGTGAAAGATTAGTAGCTAAAATAAATTTATAAATGGATATCATTTGGAACACTTAGGCCAAAGAAACGATGAAAAGGCGAAATAATTGGACGAAGAGCGTCTAGGACAGGAAAAAATGCAGACACATTTTTAAGAAGGCCAAAACATTTAATACATGAAGTTGTAGTGTCTGAAGAAGAAGAAGAAGAAGGGGAAATTTAAGCATCGGCGGAGTTTGAGCTTTTGCTCTGGGGGGGGGGGGGCAGACTCTGGGAGAAGCATATGATGTACGTGAGGGTTGTTGAATGTCCCCTAGCTTATAAGGGGTCCGGAGAACTTCCCCCGGAAATCAAAAAACAACATCTTAAAAACAATGTGTTCTAGGCCTTTTAGATTTGAAAATGTTAAATATCCTCGCTTAAGTAAACAAATATTAATTAGTATATTGGTTGTCAGTTTTAAAAGAAGCAAAACAGTACGATTATTGCATTTTGCATTCCATTAATTTCTTATTGACACAATTCTCGTATTACTTTCAAAAAAGTTACGGTACAATAGTAAGCTTCAGAAATTTTAGAAAAATTAAATTGAAAAGTTCTTTTGATGCCTCAGCAGTAACTTTTGACTCGATTCAAAGTCATTTTACGTTTTTCTTTCTTCAAACTGTACACATCAATCAAATCGTCTAAGACCTGCTATTGCGGCGCAATTACCGCACATGCCAACATGCCAAACGTCAAGATTTGCGGTATGGCTTCAGAACTCCGCCGATGAATTTAAGTAATATCAACTTATCAGAGCACAAAGTGGGCTGTTTCACTAAAAAGCAAGGAATCCAATGGCGACTGGCAACACTGTACATTCCACAGTTCTCCAACATCAGTACCTGGATCATTCACAAGACTAACTTTCCTCTCCTACGCATTGGCCAGAAATTCATTGTGTTTCTTGTTCTTTGACTCTTCTGTCCATTCTCTCTCTCTCTCGACCAGATACTGCTTCCGTTATTTTTATCTGTCGTGACCCACTTTCGTCATTCACATAACTGCTGCAGCCGAAGTTATTTCTGGGATGGGACGTTACGACTGCAAGCGAAGCGGTCAGAATATATATACGAGGTGTTGCTGAAAAGTGAAACCGGCTGTTTTCTTTAATACATTTTTGTTCCCGCTATGACAGTACAGATCCAACATCAACGCGGCTTGCAAGATTCCGCTGAAATGTTTTTTTTTATTAATTCATTTTACTTTTCTGACGTGTGAGTATGAAAACCTGAAGAGATTGATTGAATTTTTTTTTACCTTTCTGAATAATTTGTCTTCAGTTGTAACTTTTTATCGTCGCCTATCTGCCATTTTTGGTTTGATGAGGATGAGCGATGTTATGATTAAATTGATGAAGGGACACTCACAATGAACACCCACGCCCAGGTCGAGATTCTAACTCGGGACCCTTGGGGCATGTCTTTTGAAACGTACAGAAAAGTAATTGTAAAAGTAACTATTGACTTCTTCACTCGTTCCGTTACTTGTAGACACTGATCCAAATTTACAATTTTTGGAGCTGAGGTGTCAGATATTAAGAATGACCTCTTCATTTTATTGTAGTGGAGCAAATATCGGTAATGTGGAATTATGTGACACACGATGAGAGATATGTTTGGCAAAACAATCAAAAATAATGCCAAAATTGCAATAAATCGAGTGGAAAGGACCTGTTCAAGGAAGGACAAGAGAAATCAATGGAAAAGGCGACAGGATGAAACTTCTAACTTTCTTGCCCGGTCACGTGACCACCTGAAAACCGGTTTTGGGGGGGAGAGAGGGTTGTTTCGCAGCGGCGTCTCACGAAATTAGTTTCTTTCAGTTCCGGACAAAGCCGTGAGTGGCGCTGCGATCGAAGTCGAGTGTTCGGTATTCTCTTATCCGTCTGGCCCTTTCGCATTCTCTTTTCTCCTCCGACGTCTGGCTGAAAGTCCTCGTCGGCGAAGCCAAACGTGAAGAGGTTTCGTCTTGAAGTGTTCCATTCAGATCGAACAATGACCAATGGTGCCTGCGGTGGGGGGAGGGGGGCCTCTCACATCCCTCAGCTCCCTTCTTTCATCCTCCTTAGTTCAAAAACCGCTGGTTAAGTACCACCGCGAATATTGATAAGCTTCACATCCCTCCCCCCTGTGCCCCGTCTTTCTTTTCGTAACGTTACATGTTTTCCCCCTCGGTCCACAATGTAAGGGAAAGGAGTGGAATAAAGATATGAGAGTTCCAGCGAAAATTTCTTCATAGTTGCTTTTTCTTTCTTCCAGCGTCGATAACTAACGTAAGTTTCTTTCCCTGGATTCTTTATGTGTCACTTCTGTAAGAAAATAGTGCAAGGGGGAGCTGTTACTATGTTAACAATGTGGAAGGGGGAAGATAACTTTGTGTATTGAAATGGCTTCGTCACACTTTCAGTTCGTCGTTGGTTTGGTCGAATCGATTGTGATATCGATCAGTTGGTTCCTGAGGAATAAATCATACCATGGGGGTGTGTTAACACGGATATCTTCAAGGCGAAGGTTCACCAGATTCAAATACTCTTAGCGATAATCGAGAAATCAAATCAACAAGAAACCACACTCTATCAATCACAGATGTACAGTGATTTTCATTTACTTTTCTCTTGCACTCTACTTGTAGTATTTAAGAACAGGATTTCTTACACATTTTGGCAACGCGGGGGTAGCTGATTGCATCGTCCATGCTCTCACTACTTGCTCAAGGTTGAAAATTTGACGACAGTAACAGAGTGGTTTTCATTACATGTTAGAGAAGAAATTGAATGATGGTGACTGCTTAGCGGTCTGCTTTCAGTGCCATCCACTACAACTTTCTGAATCCCAGCGAAACCATCACAGAAATCTATTAAATGCACCGGAAACTTCAACGTCTGTAACCGGCATTGGTGACCAATCCTTTTGCACGACAACGCTCGGCCGCACGTCGCACAACTCAGGCTGCCTCGCCCACCATACTCACCGGACCTCTCGTTAACCGATTAACACTTCTTAGAGCATCTCGACAGCTGATCTGAGAGACAGGTGGGTGAAGAAAGTAACAGATATGAATGAAAGTGACAGATGACAGTGAAAGAAGAGCATGAAAACGGTGTAAAAATGGGGAAGTACACGTTGGGAAGTGAGAGAACGACAAGGAAAGTGGTAACAAGACTGCAGAAAAGAAGAGAATCCGTGTCAATCGTACTGGAACAGTAATACTAGTGTAATCTTTGCCATGCGGTTGTGTTGTAGAGTACTTCTACAATCAACATAAAGGTTGTACATCCTTATAGGAACTTTCATGCTCTACCGTCTTGACCTCTTCATACTTTTTAACATCAGCTGCCGAGGAATTGAGAATGTAATTTTCTTGAACAGGGCAGTCTTTTTTCCAAAATGTCGACTACGTATTGTAGTTGCCCTCTACATTTTTTGACTCTTTATATTGCCATGTCAGGCGAACAGAGTTATGACGTAATTTTAATTTTGTTTTCTTAAACGGCCATTTTTTAGTACGGCGTCAAAACCTGGCGACAGGTTTCCGGCCCTTGAAGCATAGAGATACAGAAAAGATTTCATTTCAAGTGTCAGCCAATTTGAAAAATAGCCTGCATAGGTACCTGCATGAGAATTTTAACGATTAAGTACGTCGAGTGCACGGTATTTGGAGCGCACACAGAAGAGAAGCCGCTTATGGAGCGCATGTGAAGGTCACATAACTGTCACCCTAGCATATCCAAGGTGCAGGCAAAGAGGAGATTGAAATTTGTAAAGTGGGTTCATTCTTGCAAAGTATTTATAGTGAGAAAGTCGTGGTTCAGAGAGCTTTGAGTAGTTTTTTTCAAATGGAAGTAATCACCACTTACAAGAGTAAACCTAGTCTTCTGCTCGACGGATATCGGTACCGTGTTGGCCGTCGAACTGAGAACATTATCCACTGGCGGTGTGTGAAGGAACGGCAACTCAAGTACAATGGTTCGGTAAAAACGCCATCGAACGACGATGTTTTGGAATCGACACCTCATCAATGTATGCCAAACGTTGCTGAGTCTGAAGTAGAAAAAGCCAAGTATAAGTGCAGGAAAAAAGCCAGAGAGGACCTTTCGACGCCAGCCAACGCCGTCTACAAGCAAGAGTTCGGTAAACTGTTCAACAGGGGATACGAATTGGTGACCGAAGTTTTTAGATAAGAGAAAGTGAAAGGCGATCTGTGCCAGGAACGCAGAAAAGCAGTTGGGAACTACGCAAAATCCGGCTGACAGTTCCGAAATTTCCTTCAAATAGGAGATGCTGCAACTTTCCGACTGGACGAGCTTCCTTATGTTGGACATAACTCTGGGAAAGAAATGCATGGTATTTGGAAGTGACAGTGGCAGAAAGTTATTTCAATCCACAGACTCTTTTTTTTTAGACGGCACATTCAAAAGCTGTTCTAAACAGTTCCAACAGATTTATACAATCCATGCGGATTTTGGAAGTTCAAAAAAAGAAACGAACATTTTTCTAGCGAAAACCGTTAAATTGGACTTTGAGATAGTGGTGATACAAGCGATCAGAGATGTGTTCCCACATACTTTCGTGTCCGGTTGTAATTATAATTTTAACCAGTGTCTGTGGAGGCAGATACAGCAACTAGGCTTAGCAAAGGAGTACAAAGAAATCGAGGAGATTAGGAAAACATGTAGGATGTGTGCTGCTTTGGCGTTGATACCGACAGAAGAAGTTGACGAAGCCTGGCTCGGGATTATGGAGAGCGCGCCACAGGATCTAAAATTAACAAAATTCCTGGACTATTTTGTGGAGCAGTGATTGAACAACAAGAATATAACAATAAATGTATGAAATGTTTCCGGTCAAAGACACCGAACAAATAATCCGGTTGAAGGATGGAACAACAAGTTCAACAGGATCATTGGAGCACCGAATCCGAACGTTTACCTACTCCTCCAGAAAATGAAAGTAGAAGCGGAAGAGATAAGCGGCAGGATAATGGCTCAAGACTTGGGAATCGAAAGCAGGAAGAGGAGACGCAAGTACATTGAAACGGACGGACGCATACAAGCCATTGCTGAAACGACGACCTGCTTCGCTGCCTGAGAGCTCTATCGTAAGGGACCAAGTTTGGTTGAAAGCCATTAACCTTATGTGACGAGGCTATTGCGGATTGAAAAAATATTATTGTGAAAAGTTTTGACTGCTGAATTAAAAATATTAACCTAAAAAATCAGATGAAGCCGTTGCTAATAGACAACAATCTTTAAACCACCATTGTGTATTAGATTACACATTGTCCAGTCCCAAGTCTGGGAAAAAGTATGAGGGAAGGTTGACATGTGTGCGCTCGATATACGGTCGTTTAAAGGTCATTCAGGAAGTGTGCGCCCTTTGTGCGGTCATCGAATGACACAATTATAACGCAATCCCTTTCTGAAATCACTTCTTTAACCCTACTAGTATGTGCGCAAAGGCTCTTCTTTCTATCCCGAAGTGCAATGTTCCTTTTCGCGTACAACCCATACTATTGATTCTGCGTGGCAATTGCACATACAATTGCTCAATGCATGTTGCGCCATTACTATTCCGTGTAATTCCTTATTTCTGTAACAGATGTCACGCCTAATATACTTCTTCTTAATCCAGGAATTCTATCATGATATTATACAAGCAATTCAAAGTAAGTAATCTAGTATTGCAGCTTTATTTTTTTGATTATCAAAAGTTAGAAAATCGGTTGACAGTTTTTACAGCAGAGAATCTCCAAAACATTCATCATCTTTCCCTTATAATTATAATTATTTCTATCCAAATAAAATCACAGAATGTGTTTGTTCATGTAACATAGGCACTACTTTTAAATATTATATTTTTGTGGGGTATAACATCAAGACCATACGGGCGTTATACCTGATTTGAAAAAGAAACAGAAGTTTTACTGTCTTATAAAACGAATGACAGACGATATAAAAAATACTTTTTTAAAAAAGAAATCCTTTTATGTATCGAGGCTAACCGAAAAATAAGATGCACTTGAAAATATCTCGTAATATTCTTTAATACCGTCCAATATTCCTCATCATTGAAGCAGAGGATACATACTCATAATTTTTTTTCTAAGTGAATGCAGCAATAGAGTTTGAACTAAGCATTATTTCTTATTTACTTTGAATAATTTGATCATCTCCGTCGATAGAAAGGAAAAATAGAGCTTTGCATGAAGTTGGCACTCCAAACCTTCTCAATCTCATCCACAGTGGAATTACTGTGATCAGCACCACGCTCCGCTCGTATTTACCGGTACAGATTCGTCCCTACTTAGACATTGAAATGAGGCTGGATGACACTCGCTTATGCGAGAAAATTAAGGAAGAATTCTCGCCTGGGGCCACTTACCCCGGAATCGAACCCGCGTCTCCACATAGCAGACATACACTTTTAAGTTGACAAACTGCCTAATATATTTTTGTTATATAAAGAGTTGCTACGAAATTTTAAGTTGGGATAAGAGTTGGTATGAATGGACAAAATGCATCTATACGGAGTGATCATAAATAATTTTATTTTTGACGCTACGATGGTAATGATTGGATGCTGGATATGGACACACACCTGATGGTTTTAGGGTCCAGACTGTGGACTATGGAGACAGTGATTTTCGTAGCAAAGCCGATGTTATGTAATGCTGACTGCAGTAGATCATGTGTATTATTATTTTATGAAATATGTGTCATTTTTGTTTGTATTAGTACATACAAAGTCGTCACTGGACCCATTGCTTCATGAAGAAACTACTTCTATTGTGTTCACTCAAAGTTTCATTTAATGCTGTTTCGTCACCTTTTAACATGGTTAACAAATATTAAAGTAACCAAAAGTTGTGTGGTGCTTCTTCTTCACACATGACGTGAATCTAGTCCGTGGTTATCTTATTCAGTTTAACTGGAACTTCAATAGAATTTACACAGCAACAAAAATACTAACAAGGTTATACCAGACGTCTAAAATTGACTAGGTGAATGCGTATCTACACACAGAACCCAAAAAGTGTCAATTGACACATACACGTTTACTTCAATGATCCATTAACGTGCATAAACTGCAAATGACGCACCTTTTAGTGTGTCAAAATATACGAATGCATAAAACGGCACTTTTACAAGCTACTGTCCAATGTTAACGTGGGAAAGAGTTGAAATAAGCACTAGAAGTGTGCGTCAAATCTCCTGCATATGCCGATAGCCAATAGCAGCGCACTGCAGCGGTGCCATGTCGAAATCTCACATGGAAAAGAGACAGCGTGGTTGAGCGAAACGCCTTGTCACGGAGAGCACGGCAACGCCGCACGTCTGTGATTCGCTGGTGCTGTTCAGCTGTTCAAGGCCATATGCACGAGATTTGAAGCTTGCTCTAACCTTGTAGTCCAAAGAACTGGTCATTATATCATATTGAAATGCAAAAATAGCATGTAAGTAATGGGGTCCTATCGTAACATTAGAAAAACATTTTATAACCATGTTGTCAAACATTACATTATTGTGACATGTGAATATTTAACAATCAACCTTACCTTTCTGAAACACCATGAGTTTTCACCAATTCATTCTGAAGAAATACATATACTACTTCTTAAAAAGTGCCATCTACATCTTAGTGCCTTTTACAATCCTACCGTTACCTGGGATCCATTAATATTCTATTTTTTCCTCTGTAACTGTTGCATAATCAATTGTAAGAATGCATACTATTGTTGACTTCAGCGTTTCTAAAATCTATTCACATGAAAGAAAACAATTATGAAGCAAACAAAACTTATACGTGTGCATAATAAAATATATGTCACAGCACAAACTTTGCAGTATGTGGGGGTCATTTAAAGGAAACAACTTTTCTGAACATGTTCTAATTCTCGCAAGAATAAGTTTTGTCTCGTCTAGCTTCCACAACTGTCTACCAGGTGGCAGCAGTAAAGGCATAATCGTAGCTACACAGAAATAATTGGTGGAAAGGGATGGTGAAATTCAAATCGTTATAATTTGTTACTAATTAATTGTTATTAATAGCTAAATAATTTCAAAGTGTGACAAATAAAATTTTCTCTCTATGAAATTTGGATGTAAATATCACCTTCATGTACATTAATTGCTTTAATTATACAATGTAATCAATATTGGACCAATTTTGAACAGTTGCTTACTTGATTATACAATTAAGCCCCGTGACAGGTTACGTTTGCAGGAACTTTTCGCATATATAGACCGAAATGTACGAGCAGAATATAGTTCCGCTGCAATACTGCCGATTTTCTCACTGTCTGTGATATGAATAGCGCGGGGGTTGAGGCAAGACAGGCACGGGATATGCTGATCGCCATTCTTGCGTGGATTAATACATAAAACCTGCTGCTAACTTAACCTGTCACGGGGCTTAGTGTAAAATGTTTACTAAAGCAGAGCGAGACTATACCATTTTGAACTGATACCGATACTTGAATATTGCAATAATAAAAAAAAATGTTCAAAATATGGTTCAATATTGATGTGTAAATATTATTATCCAATTATAACCATCAATTTACCGAGAAATTTGCTTTAAAATATTAAAGAATTACATCATAATATTAAAATAGATATTATGTAATCACAAAATAGAGCTTTTCGTGCTAAATTAATGCAAAATAAGAAGGAACTTTGAATTTTGCACAATTTTCAGCATGGCGTGGCATTTTTGCGGACCCCATAAAAAAACAGCATGCCGGAAAAGTATCGGTAGATGAATTCCAACCGATACTTTCCGATACCGATAACACAGGTATCGGCCGATATCGATCTCAGACCTAATAATAATAAGAAAGTAGCATTTGACAGGAACTTGTGCAGTGAACGAACGCATCTTCTTGTCGCACAAAAAGGGGGAGTTGGCAAAGAAGCATCTCGGGGGCACGAATAACTCTCTTTTCAGAACTTGTCGCCGTTGATGCATGGGTAAGCAGGTGAGCGTGATATTGCATGCTGGGAAAAATATTCCCGGGTGAACCTCCTCTTCTCTCGGGCTGCAAATGATCTGTGAAAAGCGGAAGATGGAGTCTCTTCGAGAGGGAATGAAGGGAAAGAATGACTCTTCCTTTTTTAATGATCATTAACAAACGCGATGGCGACGAAGAACTAGCATTTAGGAATGATTTGCTCCGATGGTGAGATGTCTGCAGCAGGTGCGGTGGGAACATCACTTCCCATGTCTCCTGTGTCGACATCTAGTTGTTGGAATATGAACTACGTGCGCGAAAGAGAGGGTAAATGAATGCTCTTTTCCCATTTAATACTTATGCTGAGTGTACGGTCAAGTACAAATGTTGTAGCAAATTATCCATTAGCATGTTTACTGACTTGTTGTACACCCAACGGCAAAAGAAACAGCAGGCGAAATGTCCATCACAATTTTCATTCCGCCTGTATTACACAATGTGATGATAATGAGTTGAAATAAAGACGTCAATAATTGCTTCGAACCAATATATTTTCACTCCCTAAAACAACACAAGATGTAGAAAATAGTAATGAAAATAGCTATGGACGATTTGCCTACCATTTGCCGTTGACTGTACAGCAGGTTATACAGAGTGTCCGAAAAGTCACGCAACCCGGTGTTTACGACCGTATAACGGAATAGCGAAACGGAATGAGAAGAAACGATTTCTGTCAAGAGAATGCCCTGTATATTGGGAAAATTTAGAGAGACAAACATATGTAAGAACATGCATGTTTTAATAACAAACAAGCAAAGTGTTGCCAAAGGCTGAAAAAAAATGCAAATCGTGTGTATTGATGCACAGAACTAACTCACTGAGGTAAATTATTGCAACATTTCACACTACCAACGAACTATTTGGATGGCCATCTATTGAATTTGACAGAAAAAGAACTTTGACGAAGGTTCAAAAACATTGCACAAGGGAATAAATGGGCTGTTCCAAAAATCGATGTTTTCACAATATTACGAGGGACACTGGCAACACTGTTGCTGTCACGTGTCACTAGCAGACGTGTTTCCCCTCAGGCTATCACACTAAGGCACTTTTAACGACAAAGGAGAAAGTTGGTTATTCTCGAACAGGACGAAACAAGGACAACTTTTACGTTAGCACCTCTACAGCGGGACGCTTCATTGATTTGTTTTAATATTATCGGCACAATTCTTGCCCATCACACAATATAGGTTTAAGCCCGTTAAATAATCCAAAACTGAAAACAAAAAAATTCATCACTCAACTCTTAAAACGAATAAAGGTATAGATAGATTCCTTCCTTAAAAAAACTAGAATTATACGATCTCCGAGAATAAAATCTCCATACCCTAAGTCAAAAGCTGAGGCTGTAAGGGGGCACTCAACACAAATAAGGACAAAACACAGCACCACACGACTACATAGCACCATACTATCGGCATCAATAACGAAGTTGTACTATGGTATTGGAATTATGAACCACCCTGTGCATTCAGAGGAAATTATGTAATTTTATTTTAATATTTTCTGAGTAAAACTAAGGTAAAAGGTGGTTTTTGAATGTACGAAAAGGCCCATTAAGTAGATTAAGGGAGGAAAGGGACAATTTCCTCTTCGGCAGCTGCCGATCACTATTGCCTATTTCGCTCTTTTGGAGCCAGATCTGGCTCTTTCGTGCACTCGTTTGGCTGTGAACTATGGCACCCGCCCCCTGCCCCACTATGATGACGTCAGTGGCTCTGGTTACATAGACAACTTCTGTCACAAGAATACATTTTATAAGCATACGTGACGTGATATTGTTATATTGGCTGCGTCGCCCCACCCCCTCTTACATCCCCAGCTACTTTTCTTTATAGCGCCTTAGCTGACGTAAAGAGGACGTAATACCGGGTGTCCCAGAAGTCTTTCCCTGATTACAAACTTTATTCATATCCGCTATATGCAATGTAGAGATGTGTAAGTGGTGCCAAAATGTTGGAAAACTAACCAAGTTTATTTGTTGCAGGTTTCAGTAATGTGGCTGTAGTGTAGCAGTGTCAGTGCCAAGGAATACGGAATTAATGCTCTTGACATCGGGTGGCATCTTTCCATACAATGTTTCTTGGACTTGACAGAATTTGGGAATGAAGATAAATTCCATTCTTTAACTACCAACTTATTGATGGCAGATATTCTAGACGAAAGAATTCTCTACATTTGAAAGTTCCTCTGCACTGTTATTAGTGACCGGGTCTCGTGATACCAGAAGACATGCTGAGCTTTTTCCTGATTTGTGAACATTTCCGGTTTTCTTGGCACTGACACTGCTACACTACAGACACGTTACTCAAACCTGCAACAAAAAAATTGGTTAGTTTTCCAACATTTTGGCACCACTTTCACATCTCTACCTTGCATATAGCTGATATGAATAAATTTTGTAATCAGGGAAAGACTTCTGGGACACCCGGTATTGTTATCCGGGAATACTTTATTTTCGATTTCATACGACAATCGGTGGATTATTGAGATGGGTGATGCTACCGAATCTAGACGGTGAAAACTAAGAATAATTTGCCCTCACTTTAAAGCTAACGGTAATAACAGCGCCCCCTCACCCACACCCATTTCACACCTAAAATTACCCCAGGAGGTACTTTATCCAGTTTCGTAAATCTAGCTCCTTGAAAGTTTTTACTCAGTTTACGGTGAAATTTAGCTCTTTTATGTGCATCACGTTTGGCAACACTGCCAGGATGGCCGTAGGAGACAAGGAGAAATACATTGCTCTTATGGAAGTATTATTTTATTTGTTGTCTTGGGAATATCAAACTTCCGATGGCATAGAAAAATATATCAACGGAAAAAGGACAGACTGAAGTAGTAATTGACAGGCGGAAATGTCGAAACTTCCATTTGATTAGCCGTAACTTTAAGTTGAAGTTGATTCCCCATAAGGAATACATGGGTTTCTGAAAATTCATATTCATCATATTTTTCAAACATCGTATCTGGCTTAATAATCAACTTTAAAAAACACTTTTACTTGCAACATGTGGATAAATTCATACTCTATTCAACACCAGCTTTTTTTTCCTCAGTAGCATTGCTCATTCGAACGATATTGAAGTAAATGAACAACTGGTGCGAAATTGTCCCTCATCCCCTTAAGTGAAAGAATTTACGATTATCATTATACAGTAAAATCTCGCTTATCCGAATTTAATAGAACCGTTCCTATGTCAGACAAACAAAGCTTCGAATAATCAGTAATATATTGCATTAAACATGTTCTGCGCTCTCGCGACGAGGGCGTGATAATTCAATAGTAGTCATGGCAACCAGTGCAATTCACTGTGGAAATATACAGTGGGCGCTAGAACTAGCATTGAGGTAGCTAGAGTGGAGATAGTGTAGTAAAGATATACAGTAGTTATTGTTGAAAAGATGTAACAACTCCTAACCCTTTTCAATATACATACACTGTACTGGGAAATGTTATTAATAGAGCTGCAGTTTATACGTCGTATTACGTGTACAATATCATATCAGGTGGAATACATTGTGTGAGGCATTAAATATTGTCTAACGACTGAAAAATGTTTTGTGCATTTTAAAAATTTGCTTCTGTAATAAAAATACCATGTACCGGTAACGTCATTTTCAGGCAATTAACTCTCAAGCCCTTTTAATGAGAATTGGGTAAGGAGGTTATTGCAATTGCAGTGAAAACTACCAAATTGCTTCCAAATTGCTTATAGAGATATAACATAAGGGCGTGAAGAATCAATAACAAAAATCTATCGAAACATGAATCAACTTATTTTAAGTACGTCATTGATAAAAGGGTTGTCGGGTAACAAGCTAAACTGTAATTGGAGAACACACTAGTTTGAATCACGTCACCAGAAAAGTTACACTTTCAAGTAAGTAATTATGCCTTTATAATACATATTGCCAAAACTATTTCGTTATTGCTACAAGTCATGTTAAATGGCTTCTAAAATGGAGAAACGATTGTCGCCCCATCTGTTGACAGATTTGAAATATTGTCATTATTCACAGTACAACCTTGACACATGGTTTAAACTGTGGATTTTTCTCTTCTTTGTGCAATAATGACCCTGCACTACGACATATAAAGAAACGTGTGGCGGGAAGTTGGTCACGAAATAAAGACAGAAACATGTAAACGATATCAACAATGCAAATGAGCGTTACTTTTATTTCTCCCACCAATGACCGTCCACCACACCCTAAGCTTGTTCCTGTCAAAACTTGACGTTCGACACGGCCGCAGCGGCGCCACCATCGTTCCCGTCCTCTTTCTTCCCGGAACAACATGCCAGGTGCTCGTCGGATTGCTGACATGTTGATAAATTATTACGTTCATTTGTCCGAATGCTGACATGCTGCATCGCGTCACGATTCGAGAGCAATATGTCCACGTGAAGAGCGACGCTGCAAATTAGGGTAGTTTGATATGAGGCGAAAAGTATCGTGTGTTTAAGAGGCGAAGTAAATCGGTTTGGGTTCAACGTGGCTGGCTTCACATTGCCCAGGGTACCATCTGGGTACAACTCTTTGGCGTACGCAGGAGGGAGCTGATGGGGATACTGTCCCTTGCGAAATTATGAGAAAAACACAATTTTTAAATGAAAGCAGAAAAGGATTCGATAAAAGAAGTGTTGAATGCCCTCTCTATCTCTCTTTCTGGCTCTACAGCCCTTGATGGGCCTTGGCCTCCTCCACAATCAGCCTCCATTCCAATCTGTCACCAATTCTTCTCCTCCATCCTTTAACTTTCATCGTCCGCAAGTTTGCAGCGACGTCATCTGTCTATCCATCGAAGTCGTGGTGTGCCCTTTCCTCTTGCATGGTGAATCTTTTCTCTCAACATTCTTCTTGGCATCCGGTCTTCCATGATTCTCTCCACATGCCCCAACCACTTTATTCTCTGGGCTTTGACAAATCTCCTGGCCTCTTATTAAATCATCTAGCTCTGCATTATATCTATTCTCCAGTCGTCATCTTCCCTCGCATATATCTCTCAAATATTCTGAGGGCATTTTCATCTGACAATTTCAATGTCCGATTTTCTAATCCGCAAGTGACAACTGGTCGTACCAGTGTCTTATAAACTTTAAGTTTTGTATTTCTTGTGATCAGTTTATTTCTGAACAGTTGCTTATTTGCAAAATATGCACGATTGCCTGTATTCTTTCCTTTTTCCTTTATTACTTTACTCATAGCATTGTCCCCAGATATATGAAACAAGGGACTCTCAATTTTCTCTCCAATTGTCAGATCTTGAGGTGCTCTTCTCATCTCAGAGTTAGACATTCTCATGTACTTAATCTTCTTTTTATTTACAGTAAGCCCCATTTCTAATGCTTCTCTTTCCATTTGCTCATAAATTTGTTGAATGCCCACTCCTATAAACAAAAACTGATTACCATTTTTGTCTTTGAATAATTTTTGAGTGAGTCTCTTTCTTTTTTTAAAAAAATTAAGTCCACTTTATGCACAGATAGGCTAATCGGAAATTGACCTACGGTTTAAAGTAGGATCCGAACCACCATGTGCCTCCATCGGGTATCGTACCCGGGCGA